>NC_142020.1:16852450-17152450 GCF_049901735.1 Notechis scutatus | reverse complement strand
TACTGATAATATTTCAGGATGACGCTGTCCATAATGGTTCTCCATAAAATCTCCAGCTCCCAGGAACCTTGATATTGAAAACTAGCAGAGACTGCCTGACCATGGCACAGGAAGGGTGGTACACCCCCTCCAGGCAGGAAAGACAGTCCCAGCTCCCATGGTTTGCGGCTAAAAGGTCATCGTAACGGAAGAGAGGCTGAAATGCTATTAACTGTAGAGCAAGTGGCATGGCATATATATCTCTGCAATAAATCTGTGCGTATCCAAATTCCCTCCCCAACCAGTTCCTGTGCTTCCTTCCTAGATTGATTGATGGAAAAAACATCACTATGGAAGATAACCACATGTGGCTCATTCCCTTTTGCCCGGGAGAAGATCACCTGGTAACCATCCATTTTACCCAAGTAGAAAATATTGCGGGGCTTCGCATCTGGAACTACAACAAATCTCCTGAGGACACCTATCGAGGGGTGAGGCCCAAGGCAGAACCCTCCAGGAAACCCCAGGTGGACAAAGACAGGAGGCGGATCCCCTGGCAGAAGATTTTCTGCGCCATTCCCGCCTCTTCTCTCTGCTCAACCTTTGGGTAGCATGCTGGGAGGTGGAGTGGCGGGTGAGGGAGTTCACTTTTAATACTCTTGATACTAACTCCGTCAGTTCGTCAGTGGGTGCCATTCCTGGTTTTCTGCTTTTCCCTAGGCAAAGATGGTCCAGGTGTGGTTGGACGGCTGCTGCATTTCCCCTCCGGGGGGCTTTCTTATTCGCAAAGGACCAGGCAACTGTCACTTTGACTTTGCTCAAGAGATCCTCTTCATCAACTACCTTGTGGGTCCCACAGTTGCTCCAGCATGTGAGGGGTGAGTCTGAGCAACGGATTGTTCCACTGGATGACAACAGTCATTTTGAAATGGGTTTTGTGGCTAGTAATGATAGCATCTCGCAGTGCTGTGATAGTCTCCATCCTCACTGGACAGGAGTGAAGTGAAGAAGAGGGAGCAAAGCAGTATGGAGTACGAAGCACCACTGATGCCGTGTGGATGTATCCTTCTTTGTGGAGCCTTTGGCCTTTGGCCTTTGGCCTTGGCGGTTGTACTTCTGGGCTGGGTGACACTGGGGGCTCGGGGGCTCTCTCCAGAAGGGGTGCCCCATTCGATTCCCAGCTTCCCTGGGTGTGCCCGTCAGTGCCCAGCTGTCCCTCCTTGCCATACTCCTCACTGCAGACATCACAAGCCTTTGTTTTCCACAAGGCTGGCTTTTGTTCTTAGGGTTTTTGCCACCTGCTGCGGGTCCCCAAGGAATGAAAGTCGGACGGAAGTATTTTAACAAAGACATATTTTCTCAATAACCTCCATCAGTCATTTTCCAGTTCCAGCTACTCACGAGTTGGAGTGATCCATATTACATTGGTTTAAATGGGCTGGAGCTGTATAATGAACACGGAGAGAAGATTCCTTTAAATCAGAACAGTATCCTTTCTGCCATGTAGACAGAACCATTCCCTTCCCCTGTAGCTCACAGCCAAGCCAGAGAAAGCAGGCCAGAGCAGGGCTCTTGTAGGAACAGGGGAGCATGATCTGCCTGCCTGCTGCCTGCTGCTCCTGCTGTGATGCTTTTATGGTGCAGCTGGAGTTTTCCCTCCTCTGCCTTCCAAGGCTTCTCTTCAGGTTGAAGGAGAGCCAAGCAGGACCCCAAGCTTTGTTTGCTCCTGCAGAAGCCTCAGAGGCTGTGGGACTTGCATTGCATTGGGGCTGGGAGACCATCCAGGCCAGGTGCTCTCCTTGATGGATGCCCTTTTTCAGACATTGCAGCTTTTCCTGACAGCGTCAATGTCCTGGACGGAGTCTGTGGAGATATTCGAACACCAGACAAGCTCATTGACGGTGTGAATCACAGCAATGACGGAAGGCACATGTGGCTTGCACCAATTCTGCCAGGGCTGGTATGGTTCCCTCTTGCATTCTGTCACAGGCACTGCCCAACAGTCTGTCCAAAAGACCAGGTGAACAGCTGCCCCAACGGCTGATGGATGAGCCTCTAATTGCCTTATTTAGGTGCTTCCTCTGGGTTTTGTGGAAGAAGCATTTCAGGGCTTGAAAAAATACTATATCCTCTTTTGGGATTTTGGGAGCAGGTGGTCTTTCAAGGAAAAAGAGATTGGTCGCATAGACAGCCTATTGTTTAGACCGGACTTGGCATTTTTGTCCACCTATTGAGTCCTTCCCAACAATTTGAGATTGGCATATTGTTTGAAAGTATTAAAGGTGTGAGCATAGGTAGGATGTCAGCTGTTCCACATCAAGCTGCCTTCTGCAATTGATTTTGTTAATGCCAAGTGTTCAAGTGGTGCTCCAGATGTCCTGGAATTGGTCCCAAGATAATCATAATTATTGATATTATCTTTGCTTTCTTTTGGCAGTTGTTTTACTTCTATTTGTGGGTATTTATACTCTGTGATTTTCTCTTTTTTCTAGTCTACTGTTTCCAGGTATTGCAATGTCCATTATCCAGACGTTATTGTCTTGGTATTTCTGTATGTATATGTGATTTCTTCTAAGTAAAGAAGTCTTCTCTCGCTCTCACACTTGGTTACTTGTTAAAGAACAAGTCTGGTGATGTCCTGGACAGCCTCATTTTTCTTTCACTAACGGGAGGAGGAAGAACACTGATCCACATCCAGTTTCACAGCCCAGACCAACTTTAATCTGTTAATCAGATTTAGTTTCAAACATGTACAAAACAGTTCTGACTGGAGTTAAAATAGTCCTCAGTGAGATTATTTCTCTTGGTTAAAGAATTTCTTCTCTGTTTCATTCCTGGTGGTAGGTGAATCGAGTTTACATTATCTTTGACTTGCCAACTACCATTTCCATGATCAAGCTGTGGAATTATGCAAAAACTCCACAGCGAGGAGTCAAGGAATTTGGAGTAAGTGCCTGTTTAGAAACTATCTCATCTTGAACCTCTATTTCAGGAGAGAGAGAGAGAGAGGAGAGACAAAGAGAGAGAGAGGACACACGAAGCAGCAGGGCTTAAAATTGGGGCCTGCAGTTGGGGGTCCTTTGGGGTACAAGCCACCTGCCTGGGTTGGGAACTCAGTGCACCTCTGGCCTCTTGCAGAAGGTGCAAATTCATTTGTGTCATGATGAAACCGTCCAACTTTTTACCCCCTCTTTTTGGGACCCAGCTCCTTGTGGATGATTTACTGGTATACAACGGCATTCTCGACCTGGTGAGCCACCTGGTCCCTGGCATTCTTCCTACCTGTGAGCCTGTCGTTCCCCATCACACCTTCCTCTTTACAGAGGACGAGAAGATCTGCAGGCAGGAGAGGAGCACCATGGTTAGGTGTGTGGGTACATTTGTAACTTTTTCTCTAGGGAGCAGGTGATCATTTTCAGCTTACTTTCAATTCCTGAGTAATAATAAACATCAGTAACATAAAAAGACATTCTGCCTGACATATGATTCATCTGACAATTAGATAAAAGCAAACCATAGGTAAGTAATTTGACAAGCATGATCTGATGTGAGCTTCTATTAAGAGGTTTCCGTGCTAGATAATACTTTGGCTCAAGAATGTTCCTGTGCCAAACCCATCTGCTCTTTTAGCTCCATATTCCTTTTCCTGATTTCCACTGAGGATCTGGGTGCAGAGGTGTAGGTGCCCCCAGGGGAGACAAGAGCCACAGTGGTATACAGCCCCCATCAAATCAGCACACTGGGAAGGGAGGGCAGTCATTTGAGAGCAGAATAGGTAGGGAAATACGGTATGCAGATAGTTCCACTCCAAAAATGACCTTTCTTGAATGTTCAGAAAAAATGACCTTTTTGGTCCTTTTGGCTCAACAGCAACCAAATGGAAGACCAGGAGGTGCGGCTGACGAATGAAAAGCACCTTATATCCTCTTCCCGAAAGAAGCAACAGGGAGCTGCTGATCCAGGTTGGTCCACCCTCATTGCCTTGGTTAGCAGGGATGGGTAGGGGTGCCAGTCCGGTTGCCTTTCCTGCGATGGCTAGAAGTTTCTTCAAATGGGTAAAGACATCACAGCTGAGGGCAGTCTTCTCTTCTCTCCCCATCAGCTCTTCGTCCTAAAACCTGCATTCAAGATAAAGGACCATTGCGGAGAACCAGACAGTGAGGAAAGAACAGGGTGGCCAGCCTTCTACTGCCCATTGGCTGCCCAAGAAGAGAGAGAAGCCTGCACCACTGGCACCCAGTTCCCAACCGGAATCACGAGGGGGAACTCTGGGTGGGAATGAACTGGCTGTTGGTGCTGCTGAGACCATCAGAAGCACTTCTGTCACCTGCAGGTTGATTGTAGTTCTCTTTGCTTCTCCTTCTCACAAGAGGCTTTGGCTGAACTCGAGCAGGCTTGGATGTGTGATGTGGAAAGAGGATAGGCAACAGCCCAGCCCTGGTTCACAAGCTTGAGAGGAGGGGAGCTTTCTGTAACTTCCACAGGGAGCCTTAGGGGTGCCTTTGGTGATGCGGGGAGAAAAGAAGGGCCAACGTGGGTGCCATTAAGGACAAAGGAGCACACAGCTCCCTTTTACCCTTGTGCGCGTGCTTCACTAACATGCACATCATGTATTTTCCCTGCAGTTTCAGAGAAAGTATTTCAGCCACTTTAGAAATTAACGGCATCAAAGCCCGTAGGAGTGCCACCTTCAGCGGCCAGCCCAAAGGCCTTCCTGTGCAATAGCTACAGTGGCTGAAAGTGGCTGAGGGCTGGGGTCACAGCCAAATGTGACTAAGAGAAAGACCAGCTGCAACTCCCATGCCCAGGAGCTCAACTGCCATGGGCTGCCCCGCTTCTAAAGTGGAATGAGCAGAGAAGCTTGGTACCTTTCTTGGCATTTCTTACAAGGTTGCCTTCTATCCTTGGAGGCATCTCCTGAAACCAAGCCAGAAGGCAGAAAGTGGCCTAGGTCTCCTTGAACAGCAAGTGCCTTACTTAAAATGTTCCCAGTTGCAGCGTATCAACTGCTCGCAAGTACCAGATTCTCATGGTTGTGGTTACTCTTTACTGTTTGTCACACAGTACACATAAACCCAGATTATTTCTTTTTGTCTCGTTAGCCTATTAACCTCATTGACTTGAGCCCCCTTGGCTAGCACAAAGGATGCCCAGGGAGGCTGCCCTTTGACTTTGGAAGAAAATGAAGAAAGCCTGGCAGGCCAATCGCTACAAAAACTATGAAGCTGACCTTTGGGCTTACTGCCACCATCACTGTGTCCCGTTTCTGCCATTTCTGTAGCTTGAGCACAGGGTCCAAGAGCTGGTCCTGCAAAGAATGAGGATCTGTGCCTTGTCTCTTCAACAGAGTTGGCCCAGCCCTATTCGCTTACCATGGCAACTTTTGTAACTTGGCCTTGGCAGAGCTTTTGCTAAGCCTTCACAAGCATTGCCTAAATGCCAGAGAACTACGAGGGCACAACTTAATACATCCCTCCCCCCAAAAAAGATCTGGACCTGTTTTGAAGGATCACAAGTTTATTTTTTCTAGATAAATATTTTTTTGGCAGACAACTCGTCTCTGCTTGCAACAGAGATGGTGTCTTGCACACAGTATGCATTTTAGTTGGCGTTTTCCGTCGTAGGAGCAACTCTGGTTTCAGGTTAGGCTCAGAGTGAGGTTGCAGAATATGAAGTTGAACCTCAGCTTTTGTTGACATGCATTTCCCCAACATCACATGAGATCATTCTCGGTCCCTAAATGTTGCTGAAGTAGACTGAGAATGGGAAGAGATTATGAGTGGTTTTTACTAACAGGGCTTAAAGTATTTTTATAGCCTAGCAAGGGTTATTTTTCCCCCCTATGTCCAACAATAGCAGTACTAAAACTTCTCAGGTGAAACAAAGAATTATGGTTGAGAACAGGATTGGAAAGATCCAGTTTTGTGACAAGATTGATTGCTTAGTGCTAAGAATAAATTCCTGGCTTTGAACACTATTTACCCTTTTCATCATTTCTACTGCAGTCACCTGACGGTAAACATTGGGCTGTGTGTGGTGGCTCTCTGGATCTGGTGTACGAACAAACAAATGATCCTGCATATCCAATACAGAAAAGACTTTAATAGAGAGTTGATTACATTGCCTAAGTAACAAGGAAAGGTTTCTACCGTTCTTCCTCATTCATCTTGCAGCATTTCACCTTTGCTGTCAGGTGTCAGCCAAGCCTATTCTCAGCAGCTATTTACAGCTCCTACATCTGGCAACACTCCCCGCTTCCAGTCAGTTAACCCCTGGCACCTCTGGGCCACCCCAGCACAAGAGGAGAGGCTTGAGAGGAGTCAAGGCCATGCCAAAGAATGGATTTTAAAAGCCAGCCCAGTTGCTCAGGAGCCTTCCCTCAGAAAGCCTGGCTCAAGGGAAGCCCAACAGCCCTGATGCCTTCATAGGGCACTACTGAACTTCACGTACCCTGAAAACCAGCTGAAGATTAGTTAATAAATTATATCGTGTTTACACAATAAATTGGCCCGAGTACCCCGCAATCCAATTCATTGTATGTAGGCACATGGTTTGAGCACGTACACATTTCAAGCCAATGAAGAGGCTTCAACTTTCATTGTTTATCTCTTGCTCTTCCCTTAACATTTCAGCACATGAGGCAACAGTGACAAAGGATCCATTCCTGTGAGGACAGGCAAGGGTGTTGCATAGCCCAAACTTAAGACAAAGGCAGAGGAGGTGCACCACTTCCTATTTCCCAGGGCCTATTGCTAAGATGAGAACAGCTCCGGAAAACTAAAACAGACACCAACCAGCCATCAGGCATAAAACGTTCCTGTCCAGATTAAGATGATCTGGTGTATCTTGCTTCTGAGATCTAAGAAAGCAGACACTCAAACCTTCCTGCTATGGAGCAGCAGCAGTGAAGAACCAACATATATTTGGGCAGCGCTCAAATTCTCCAATGCTCAGGAGCTTCTCAGAGGTCAGTAGTCCTGTGGCCTATTCTAGAGGTATTGTTTCTGTAAAATGGGAACAATGCCCCATTGGCACCATTGTGATCCCTGCACACTACGGAACTAGCAGATGCTCTGTAGGAAATGCAAGCTATGCAGAAAAAGGAGAAACTTATTCCTGCCAGGATTTACTAGAGAGCACCAGAAAGTCCCAGACGACAGGAAAGGAGGAAACTGTTGTGGAAGTCAAAAGCAAAGACTAATCTCTGCAGAAGAGGGTGCAAGTTTTGATCCACTCCTTAACAGACACTTCCTTGATTTGACTGAATCTAGCTTCAGTAAGTGCCAAGAATTCTAATGAAACTCCACTTTCAGCAAAGCAAGGCAGAGCTCCTTCCTGGTCCTCTTCTGTACAAAAGTCTTCTGTCTCTCTTCCACATTGGGCCCTGATGTCTCCTTAAGCCTCTTTACAGTACAGCCCAAGCTGCTCTTGCCATCCCACCGTCCCTCCTACCCTTCAGGAAATTGCTGCTTCTCCTCAGTGCTTCTATCAGCCTGCATTATCAAGTTCTCTCAGAATATTCTAAGCCAAAAATACAGGACACTGCACAGTACTGAAGACATACTATTTACATATGCATTTAATAAAGCACTTACCCAAAACTTCTGAACTACCATGATGGACCCACAACCTTTCTTCTTTCAGAATTTTTGTTGCTGTTTTGCTATGTTTGAAATGCTCAACAGTTACTCCATTTTCCCAAGTTATCTTTCCATCTAGTTATCTGCAGATAGCGGCAACGTGAACATCTTTTAGAATCAAAACTGTCTGTGGAAGTCTGTTTAACTTGTCTTCTGGACCTTTCTGACAGGGAAAGGATTGGAATACCCCACTAACCTTGATTGAAGCAGTTATTTCTTTGGCTTTCTGGGATCCAAGATGGCTTAGGCCAGCAAGCTACCCTGTTTGCCATGGATAAAAGCTTCAAGGAAGCGTGCTGCATTCTTCAAGAGGAGGTGCACAACTCCGTCCTCAATTTACTTTTCAGGTTACTTTGACTGAACACGACAGACCTTAGCACCATAAAATGGCCAAGCTCTTTCCCTCTCCAAGACCATCGGTGTCTGGAACTGAAGTAAGTAAAATAAATACTCAGAACTTTTGCATTTTTGACATGGGAAAAAGCTACTCTCCGCAGCAATCTAGGTGGTGCTGCTGCTCTTATCTGAAAAAGTTGAATTTAACTCTGCAGGTCCCTTCTGGCAGGAAACCCAAGATGATCAACAATCTCCTCCATATACTGAGAGCAGAACCCAGGAAGAAATCAAAGGACTGTAGCTGGCTTTGCACTGCTGGTTGTTTTTGATCCTTAAGCAAAATGCCACCACCCAAAGAAAGTTCTTTCTAGAAGCTGCCTGCCTGCTGAGGCTTGGCATTAAACACAAACCACTTACCATAAGGAAAACAGAACCTAGGATTCAAAAGGTGACCTCAGATTATTTATTTATAGGGAATATAAATTGACACTCGATTTTTCTGGAAGCTCAACTGGAAGGGAGGCAATAAGATGCATCCAAATGAATGCAGCCTACTCCTAGAACCTATCACGTATACCGTTGGTAATTCCCAATCCTGGTGTTTAGGAATCTAACCACAATACGCTAGGCAGAAACAAAAGGTTGCCTTTTTTTCTCCCAGTTTTTCTCCCTGAAAAGCGTGGAGGGCAGCCTGCATTGCTGTGCCTTCAGCCCATGCTGGAAAAGGAGCTTGTGCACTGTAGTGCTGTTTGGCACAGCTGTGGTGGTACATTCAAAGAAAGAATGGGGTGCAGAAAAGCTCCTTTGGGCCACAAATTTTTGGGGTGCATTCAATAATGGAGTCAGCTGACCCCCCAAAAGAGGGAACTCTGTCATTTTTAGGCTTCAATTCTGGTGGTGAAAAAGTGCCAAAAGACTTTACACTTTTAAAGTAGTCTAAGTTTGTCTAACCCTGAAAGCATTTTCAGGTTATCTGAGCTTGGGAAAAAAGTAGATAAGTCCCTATTCATCTTTGCATATAAATATTACAGATTTATGATTGGATTTCTTTTTCTTAGGTGGGCCAATATTTCACTAGAGTATACTAGAATAGGAGAGTATATCATTTCTTCAGAAAAAGGCTACGTGGCTGAGGGCTTATCTTACTCCCATTTGTTTTGACATCTTGTGACACACAAACAGCCATGACTCAAATACTGCATGAGTTAATCCAGATCCCACTGGATGGGTTACCATCCCCTTTGGGGCCACTTCTGCTGAGGGACAGGTTGGCTCCTGCATGTGGACAGGTAAGCTGACGTGAGAATATGCCAGCAGGGCCCCCAAAGCAGAAAATAATGCGGGGCAGGCCCAAGTCAGGCCTTGCGACCTACCCTCTATATTGGCAAAGGTAAAAGGAGGAATCGCCAAGGCCAAAACTGGCGGCACCAGCACATCCGACTGGCTGGGCAAAGGGGCTGTACACTACCCGCCCCCTTCTGATCTGCTGGGAAATGGCAAGTCCAGAAAGCACAATGGCACTTGAATCTGATTTTGGCAAACAGCAGCTCAACTGCTTCTTTAGTAAGTGTTGAACTCTGAATGAAATCTTCTCATTCCTTCCGGCCCCCGGTATCTCCTTTGAGCAGTTCTTTGTCTCGATCACAGAAGGTGGGCAAACATGCAATTGTCTGGGTTTACATAGTATAAAATGTGAGTGCTGTACACACTCCCACACCTATTTATTCACTCTTCTTGGAAGTGCAAAGGAAGCTGTTGATGAGAAGCAAAAATGAAGTAACCACAGCTTGTCCTTTAAATGTGTTCCAATCCCAAATCTATACCACTCCTCCTCAGTCCAGAGAGGAGCCCAGCAGAGTCTGTCTGAAGGCACTTGATGTCTCCTCTCAGGAAAAAAATAAACATTTTAAGGGAAGTGAAAAAGAGAGGCCAGAGCCTGGCATGGCTACGATCCTCTCCAATTCAGGTGCCCAAGCAACTGAGCCAAGCTGTGCCACTTCCTGTCACCCCTCCGTGCAAGAGAAAAGGCTGGATGGAGAGAGCTCAGATTTCTCACAGAGAAGAATCGAAGGGCATCACACGCTCCGGGAGCTGTTCAGCTTGGTCAGTTCGTTGGCCTCCTCTGGCCCAGCCTCCTCACCATCACCTTTCTCACCTGCTGCACCAAACTGAGGGCGACTGTCTAATTTAATCAATTCTTTGGGAAACTTCTTGAAGCGGGGAAGCAAATCTTTGAGCTCTGTGTCAGGGAGCATCTTGTCCAAGTTCTGTACAGAAGGCACCAAGTTGGTGATCTCATCAGTTGGAGATCGCCCAATGCTGCCATCCACTTGAACCCGAATGTCTGGAGAGATAGACAGCTGATGGTGGGGCACCACCCCACTGTCCATGCATTTGGGATAGAGGAAAGTCTTCATTTGGCCTTTGCCCTTCACATTGACTGTCCCACGATAATCAAAATCATAGCCCATTTTGTGAAGAATGCGGTAGCTCTCCTCGCTCACCTGGATCCGGCACTCAACTCCCGTGGTGTCCATCCTGCTTGCTATGTTCACAGTGTCCCCCCAGATGTCGTACAAGAGCTTGGTGGTGCCGATGACCCCAGCTGTCAGGGGGCCGTGGTTAAAGCCGATCCTCAGCTTAAAATTGAACCACAGCATGTTGTTGTTAAAGTCATCCACCACACGCATCATTTCTTTGGCAAATTCAAAGAGCGTCTGCAGATGCGCATGAGGGTTACTGCTGTCCTGGCACTGGGAAGCATTCAGCCCAGAGGCAGCCATGTAGGTGGCCCCGATGGTTTTGATTTTTTCAATATTGTTGTAATCGGACTTGCTTAGCAGCTCATCAAAATCTCCGATCAGTTCATTCAGGACGCGGTAACATTCCTTGCCTCCTTCGTAATTCTCCTCGTAGAACTCACTGAAGTTCACAATGCTGGCAAAGATCACCCCCCCACTGTCATGGTTTTTGGAATAGCTTTGGGACACTTTCAGCTGCTCGGCCACATGGTAGGGAATGATGTTCCGCAGGAGCCAGTCCGCCTGGTCCCTCATGCTTTGAATCTTGGTACGGTGAAGATCAGCTTCTACATCCCCATGATAATGGAGACGGTAACTCACCTCAAACTCCCGATTTAGGAACCAAACTAAGACAAGGAGAAGGAAGAGGCCCAAAATCACTTCCAGGCCGATCAGATCGGCGGGCCTACTGAAGTCCTCCGACGCAGACCTGTTGCAGGCATTCTCTACGAAGCTGGGAGAGGAACAAAACAAAAAAGGGAATGCATACTTTAAGGGTAACTTCAGATCATTCTGTTTGGGATCTCAAACAAGTGCTGTTAATCGTTATAATCTAGTTTTTAGGATATCATGTATCAACAGACTCAGTGTTGGCACAGAGGGTACATGTGAAGCTGGGATGTGCTAAAATATGGCCTTTGCTCTGAGCAAGTGGCATAGGGCATGTGCACTGAGGGCGGGCAGCCCGATGCAATATTTTTTTCCAAGTCAAACTCCAAAGAGAATTTCCTTAAATCAAGTGAGCGTTGTACTCATTGTAAGAACATCCAATTTTGATATGCATCTTGATACATATAGAACCTGTCCAACAGCTCAGATAATTACAGCTTCTCTCTTAGCAGTTAACAGAAGAGATACCCACCCTGCAAGTGAGAGACTTGTGAATATATAGGCATGACACCTTAACAACACCTGGCTTTATAATGTTATTGCTCTATAAAAATATTGTGCTTGGAAATAATCCATCTCACTGCTTCAGAACTTAGATGTACTCTGAGATTTGCAGAAAGGAAACCCGTGGTTCACAGTCCAAATTTTAGCCTCTTCAAAATCTTTTTAGTTTTGGTCACAACTTCTATTCTGACTCTCAGCTGGCAGCATAGAGCAGTTTGGATCCTTAGAGAATATACACCAAAGACTGGAGGCTGAGATGCAATAAAGCCCAATAGCTATTAAAAACATACCTTAGGTTCCTCGATGACACAAGGTTTGAATCCTCCAAGACGCTGGAACAGAAACAGAAGGGGCTCACATTACCAACAAACCAAGAGTCTGGACCAAAACAAGGGCAACTACATGGAACCACTGTAGTCACAAAGTAGGACTTCTTCTCTCACTAAGTTGCTAGTCCTTGTGATGCATGCACACCACCAGCCCCCTTCATACTTTTCCCTTCAGCGCTTAGCCAACCTCCTCGGCAAAACCGGCAACAATTGTGGCACTTCTCTTGAAGCAAGCAGGCTTCATTCCAGCATCCTGGGACCTTTACTGGATACGGTAGCCTGGTTGTCATTAGAAGTGCAGTGGATTTGCCTTGGCTCACCTGTCAGGACACCAGGACACGTACAGGAGGAGGAGGAGAAGAATCCCTCCAACAAGGGTAGCCAAAGAGGATCTCATCCAGGAGCTGAGCTGGCAAAAGTTACAGTACTGGACTATTGTGATGAGAACTGCAGAACACATAAACATGGTGGACTGCAACAAAAGAAATATTAGTCAGAACAATGGAGGAAATTAGAGCAAAGAAGTTACACTTTTCCTCAAAAAAATCCCAAAATTAAAATAAGCGACAAGATTAGGGCAGCCACGGAATCTTTTGTCCTCCATGGATTTGACTAAAGTCATATTTAAGGTCTGTCCCCTTCTGTGCCTGACAGAAAATGCCTAATTTTGCTATGAGTTGGGAGGAGGGAAACGGGGTGGCTCCGCCATGCAGATTCCTAGATAGTCGGACCACAGGCTGAAGTAGTAGCACCTAATCCAAGGAAAAGTTCCCTAAAGGCAGGCAGTCTGAATCAGAATCCACTGGCTTCTTAGACAGAAGGCGTCCAGGGAATTGCAATAGACCAAATTTGGGTGGTAGATAAACTGCAATCTGAGGCACCCCCACCCCCACCCCCAGGCTCCCGACGCTGGGAGCAAAGCTCTGACTGAGAAGCGGAGCCCTTCGGGACGAGGCTAGTGGACTGGGATGGGCAAAGGGAGCCACTGCCCCTCTTCTGGCTACCCATTTCCACTCCTGGAAAAGACGTCTCTGCGTATGATTTGGCATTTAGACCCAAAGCTTCCAATGACCAAAAGTAGGGTTAAACCTCCCCTCTCCCCCAATTCTTCCTCACTTGGAAGCTCTGCTTGCCCACCAAGAGCTGGTGCTGAGGCCAACGTACATAGAGATTGGTTCCAAACTCAGCGGTGAAGTGTGAGAAGACTGCAAGAGCAGGCAGAGAGATCAAAACGGCTCCGATGAAGTGTCGGGGCAGCCACCCAGCAATCACTTCCAAGAGTCTCTTGGTGCAGACCATCATATCCTCCAGAAAGAAAGCCATCCTGGAAACCGTGGAGACAGCTGCTGAGCTTTCCCTGCCCTTAGCCTCTTCCCCATAAGTGCCCATCAGTGACATCAGAGCTTCCCCCCTTTCAAAATCAGGGCAGCCCCTCTTTCTCGTGGGCATGAAAGAGGCACAGAAATAGCGGCACTGGAGCTCCAGCTGCTCTACAAGGGCAGGGGGTCTGCTGGGACCTCTCTCTCATGCATGGGCAGGGGGAAGCATTTGCTGCCACCTGTGCCCAACGAGATAGCCCTCGTATTGAGGGAGGGAGGACAAGCGCAGCATTTGGCTCACCTGATGGAGACAGTAAGAGACACCACCTCGAGCAGGACGGCCACTACTGCCACAGCCACGGCTGTAGGAGGGGGAGGAGAGGCCGCCACCCCGTGTTTTAGGAAGCAAGCGATGGAGAGGATGAGGAAGACGGTGGCAGATAGGCACACGTCCAGGAGCGAGCTGAAGGTAGCGCTGGCAAAGGTCTTCACGGGGACTCTTCTAATGACCTGGGGAGAACGAGGAGAGCGAAGTTGGCTGGCCACACACGGACTTCTTCAGAACTCAGCACCAAGCAGGGAAATCAAAAGTCACCCAACTCTGCTTTTTGGTTTGATTTCAGAATCTGATCCAGAGATGACCTCCACTCTTTACAAAGGTGCTCTGCACTCTACTTTAGAAAAACATTACTAAAATACAGCAGCAGTTTTTAGAATCAGTTTATAAAAGATGACCAGAATGACAACAATCAACAAAAGTGAGTACAACAAACCAAATCTAGATTCTTAGAGGAAATTATTTTCAAAACCTCTTTAGGAGAAATCAGACCCTCATAACTTCTACTTGATGCGAGGTTATTACAAAAGTCACAGATTGTTATTTAGGACAACAAAGGGATATTTCTGTTTATAACCAGGCCTTCCAGTGTATAAGCGCTATGTTTTTAACCGTCTATTTTTTAATTACCTTTGTATAGAAACAATGCACATTTGCCCACTCTATATGGAAAGATAGGGAAAAAAGCTGACTTAGGTCTTCTTAATGACAAAAGATAGGCAAAGGAAGAAGTGATACAGGACTAAAGTTTAAAGCAGTCACCACAGGGGCTGTTTCCAGGACAACGGTCTGTAAAATAAATTATCAATGAAAAGCATTCTTGGGGAAGTTTGCTCATTTGAGCCCAAATTTATATGTGGAGTTTAGTGGCCTGAGGGATAGGATGTCTCTTGCAGAAGTAAAATAAAAGCAAATACTTTATCAGATACGTTGCCAGAATTTCATTTATCTATTTAAATAAAAGCAGTAAAATGCTAGAAGAGAAAAAAGTTTTATTTGTTAATTTATAGGGTTCAAGTAGGAAGGGTGTGAATGTTTACACGTAAAAGCAAGCTCTTTAAATTTAGCAGCAAGCCAACATAGTTTATCAAAACAGGTATTACATGTTCCTGCTTGGAGACTCTGGACAGGACCCTGGTTGCTACACTGCGGATGCTGCAATTTCAGTTTCTCTTTCAAAGGCATCCCTTCACCAATGGCAAAAGCACAGACTGCTTGAAGTGACTTAAAACAAAGCCTAAATGAAAAGTAACTGCCAAACTGCCAACCAAGCTTCTTTTTTAAAAAGAGGGAATATCAGCGTAGACAACAGGCAGCATAACAATTACTGTTCTCTCCCCAGTCAACATGAACAGTTAAAATAAACATAAATTGTTTGGGCATTTTGTTACCGTGTTCCTCAGATACTATGTGCCTGCATGCACACAGATCTACACACACAAAACCTTACCTCTTCTTGGTAGCTGCTCCTGTAGGCCATCTCCAAATCATGTTCAAGGAAGTTCAGGCTCAACTTGTTTATGGGTGGCTTAAAAAAATAGTCTTTCATCAAGCTGAGGGAAAAGATTCATTTTAGGAAAGTTTATTCTCCAACAAAGAAACAATGAATACCCATCCTCCTTTGATAGATTGCTGAAACACAGACACCTCTACTACTTTTCCTTCTGCTCTACTGTGGTTGATTCTCAGAGAGAGTACCCGGACAAGTCCCTGTAATTTTCTTGACATTGGCAAGCCACTTTTTCAGAAGTGGCTTGCCAATGCCTACTTCCTAGGGCGGTGAGAAAAAGACTGGCCCAAGGTCATTCAGCTGGCTTTGTGTTTAAGGCAGGAGTCAAGGATAAGCACCCACTTCTAATCTCAGCACTGCCACAAACTTGTTGTCAAACAAAGAATGAGACCACAGATCACAAAGCACCTATTCTGATTGTTGCAAACAGATCACTCATCCTCAGCACAGAGGAATTAGGACAATCAGCAGCTGAAAAAAAAACCCACAGAGCTCATGTCTTCCAAGCATTTCAGCCAGACTCTTATCTGTCAACATAAAAACTGCATAAAAGAGACCACCATTAAATAAGAAAAAGACCCCCTGCCAAGGCCAGAGGTCTCCCTGTCATTGCAACTTAACAAGGTATGCATACAACAAGTTGGCTTCCTGTTCTCATGCTGAGACCCTGCACTCCACCAGGCCTCAGCGCAAAGGTCCAAGGGATGAGGATGCTTTGCCTTACCTGTCTTCTTTAATGACATCGACAAAGTGAGCATCTGTTTTTTCTCTGATATTTTTGAACCGCAATGGCAGAAGAGCTGAATGATCCAAGCTTGCTCCAACCCATCTTCCTTTCTCTTGCAACATCTCATAAAGAGACGTTTGGCTGTTGCTCAGTTTCTCCTCTTGCGGGGGACTGAGAAGTCCATTCCGAGACTTTGGGCTGCTTCCCCCAGGACTCTGATGGAGACAAAAAGGGAAAAATTAAAGGGGTTTATGATTAAACCAGAGAGAATTCAGATTATACTTGTCTGTATCTACAAGTATATTGTGGTAGAAAAATCATCTCTGTTCAAAGATTTTGTTATATTTTTGAATGTATAAAACAGCACTTGCAAGAAAAAGAAAAACACAAGGCCGATAAATTGTTGCTTTTAACAAATAAACAACAGCAGAAAGATTTGTATCATGTCATGAATCACGTTATTATCACCATGTATAATCCCAAAGGTTTATATCCCATGAGATACACCTTTTTTAAAGTCACACCATTGGGTCAGCTTCCAGGACTTCCTCTGATCAGGGCAGACCACCAGAGGCCTTCAGCATTCAGAACTCCTGAGCAAACAGGAGTCTGAAGTCAGGTTTCTCTAGCTCTTTATGCTCAGAAAGCATCTTTAAAAAAGGCAAACGCTAACATTTCTTTAAAAGCTACAGAAAATGCGTTTTAAACCAAAATTAAACATACAATTTATCTTTTCAGAGTTTCCAGCTAAAAAATTTAGGAACTTAAAAACAGCCATATTACCAGGGGCTGAAGTTCCAACTCTTAAAAAAAAAAAAGAATTCTTAGAATCCCTGTAAAGCACTGAAAAATTAAAACAAAAGCAGTTACACTAACCCAATTAATGGGAAGGCAAAAGAAAATGCACGATAAGCAGCCCAACTTACAAGATAGCAAAGGGGA
The DNA here is from genome assembly GCF_049901735.1 of Notechis scutatus. NCBI lineage: Eukaryota > Metazoa > Chordata > Lepidosauria > Squamata > Elapidae > Notechis > Notechis scutatus. The sequence goes on along the minus strand of NC_142020.1, from coordinate 17,135,636 downwards.
TTTTTAAAAGTATCCAACTGTACATCACAGTGCTCTTCAAATCATCCTAGGAACAAATCTCATACATACGGGTCCTGAGAATAAGAAAAGGGTTTGGAACCATCTGCACTCAAGGACACCGAGGCGAGCGCTTGAAGGCCATCTCATTCTGAAGTTTTGCTTGCACCCTATTTGAGTCTGTCTCATCTCATGACCAATCTGCATCAGCTTCTGCTCCGTGGATGAATGAAGAGTAGAAGGTGTCTTGAGAATAAATTACCTTTGTGCTGGTCCTATGGTCCTCCTGGCATCCATTCTGAATTGCTCCTTCCTCTGCATTCCCAGCACAGCCAGAGGAAAAAGTAACACTGCATGATTGGCAGATCTGCAACCACAAAGAAACTTACTATAGGGTGAATTCTTTCTTTTGTCTCTGGCCAGCCTCTACTGCGGGTGTCTGTATGCTCTTCAAAATGGCACATATTTTGTGTAACTCCTGAGGTGCTATTTAGTCTGCATGTGACACTTTTCCTCCCTTAAATGTTTCAGAACAAAATGAAAGGCACTTGAACATCGAAAGAAATTATTGTGCACATGAGAAGACCGTTAGCATTTAGCAGCTCTGTCTTTTCCTCATCTCACATCTCACTTTGATTTGTACAGATTAACCGATTAAAGCAGTTGTAATATTTCTATACATATTAGAAAAGCAAACATTTAGTTTTTGGAACAAATGCTCTTATACACCCTTTGCAAAGACAGACCCATCCAACAGTTATGGACTTTTTTCCTACTTGTATTTAATGATTTTGTATCACTCAGTCTACCAAGGCTGGCAATCCTGATCCTTGCTCCTTTATGCCAGCTACTTGCTGGCTCTTTCTCAGAAGCGCTTAGAGCAGCATTTTTCAACTTTTGCAATTAACAATGCAAGAGGTCCTAAGCTGCGTAACATTTAAATCAAGCCCCACACAGCCAACTCATAATCCACACGTTCTTGTGTTAGGACTTCCAGACCAAAAAAATAAAGCAATTTATGATTTGCCTTCTTAGAGGATCAATAACTGCAGATATAAGTTTCCAAGCTTGGGTAGGTTGTGAAAACAGGTTTCTAAAAATAAATCCACAGAAATGTACAGAATTTGCATTTGTCAAACCTTATTTTTTTCGAAGTACTTGAATGTTTTTGCTAAATCATCCACATTCTCTGATGAAGTTCCATGTGACTTGCTTCCATCTCCTGCTTCTAGAGCTGGAAGGAGGAGCATCTCCGAGCAGCTGCAATGGATCTCCTTCTTTTTCAAGCCAGAGATCAGGTATGTTTTCAAACCTACAGGGAAACTATAGTTAACACATCTGCTGTTATTCTTCCACTCTACACTTCCCCAGCTTACCTGTAGAGCTCCTTTCTGCAAAAAGCAGTTTACTATAGCTGGCCATCCTACATCCCTTGCCATCACAGCTTGCAGAGTCAGTTGAGAAATAACTCATTTCTCACAGCCAAATCCACTTTTTAGCAACAAATCTGCATTTTATAAATTGCTTGGCCAACAACTACAGTAGTAATTTATTTCTCATTGGCTATTTTTCTCTTATATGTTTTTAAAAATAGGATTCTGAAATATAACCCAGCAGTATTTTAGAATTTTTAAATACTGTACTTACTTTGGTTTTACTTAAGAGCACCATGTTTTAGTGTCACTGTTAATATTAGCTTCAAAAAGGCTTTTTGTATCAAATGACCAAACTTAAAAGACCAGATTAGGAACAGCTTTGTGTCATCTGCCAACTGCATCCCTTCCATCCTCTCATCTGGGTCATTTCTGAAGACCCTGAAGAGCAAATGGCCCCAAGAAAGAACCTTGAGGTACCCCACTACATGCTTCCCTCCACACACGCTTCCCTTATTGTTGCTCCATAAGGACCACATGCTGAGTGTAGTCGGTCAGCCAACTGCAAACCCATCTGGTAATGGCACAGCGCGTCCCACACTGTTCTCTTGATAAGTAGTTGGCTGTCTTATACTCTATCCAATGCCTTACTGAAATCTAAATCTACTATTACATCCACAGCATTCCCTTAGTGTGGAAATAGGGCCTCACTGCTGAAAACAGACTGACTTTTGTGTACTTTATAGCAACGGTCGCTAACCGGTGGGCCGCAAGAAAATTTTGGTGGGCCACAGAGAAATCTCACCTCAAGAGCACCCCCCAAAGCAATTAATGCAGACTGCACAGAAACACAAGGCTGCGCCACCCACATGGCCGGCGGGAACCCTCTCCGCCCACTCACTCCTTACCTGGCAAACTTGCCTGCTAAATTGCTTTTTCCTTTTTTTTTTTTTTTTTTTACTGTAAGCTGTTCGCTGTGCCGGGAGATTTAGATCAGCTAGGAAGCAGGAAATGGTTGGATTTGTTGCTTTCTAGCTAGTCTTTAGGACCTCCCTTAGGATTAAAGGTGCTATTATTCAGTGCAGACTCACGGCAAGCAAATTTTATGTGACAGACTCAGGTAGCCGATGGCAGATAGATAGATCACTGAATGATTCTGTGAACAACTCAATCTGCCTGTCTGCTTTGCCTGATTTTGGGTAAAAGTTGCTCTTTTTTAAATAAAAAAATTCAATATTTATATAAATATTTATAATATTTACATACAAGCCATGCCCAGCCAGTCACATGACCACCAAGCCACACCCACAAATTAGACTACACCCACAGAACCAGTTAGTGGTCCCTGGGATTTAAAATTATGAGTTTGGTGGTCCCTGAGGTCCAAAAGGTTGGTGATCCCTGCTTTATAGCATCTTATACTCCAGTCTCACCCACTATTCATATTTATCTCAACACTCTGTGCTTTTAAGATGCCCTTACTAATCGTGGTCTGTGACAGTAATAAAAACTGATACTAAACTGCTAGAAGTTGGTCACATACCAACTTCTAGCAGTTTACAACACTCATAGAATCCTGAAAACTGTCCCCCCAAAAACTGGCATCAAAAGCAACATTTTTCCTTGCTCAACAATCTTATGGAAGAGCTCAGTCTTAAACTGCCCTCCAGAATACTGTAGGGTTTTTTCCTTACAAAGTGATAATTTCTTTTTATCAAACATCACATGACTTACCTGCATAGGAATAAAAGTATATTTTTATTATGAATGTATACGTTGTAGTGTTAAATCACACGTCACAAACTACAAAATAATCAGTTAATTAAAATTCCACTTGGAAACTAAAAGACACTGCAGCTACAATGCATACCTTCCCTCATCTTTAGTTTTCTTCAAAGGGCAGAGGCACCACGTTTACGTGGCTGGTTTCAGGTAAAATATGAAATTGATCCAAATTTGCTGACATTAGCACAAGAGAAGGAAAAAGTTAACTTCCAAAACAAATCAACTCATTCAGAGTCAAAAATGAGAAATACCTTTCAGCTGGTCTGCTACCACACTCTGGCCCACGCGCTCCATCACCTTTCCATCCTCCATTTCGTAGCGATCATCCAAGTATTTTGCAGTAGCCTCTGAAATATGGACCTTCCCAGCAACGCCCAGTTGTTCCATTAAGTTAGCTAAATTGACATCATTGGACCAAACATCAAACTTAAACCTCCTCATTCCCAGAATGCCACAAAGGACCGTCCCGGTGTGCACGCCAACCCTCATATTCACCATCTCTTTCTTCTCTTGGCAAAACTGCTCAATCGCTTTGATCATGCCCAAGCCCATCTCGATGCAGCAGTAAGCGTGATCCACTCGGGGCTCGGGACACCCCGCCACACAGTAGTAGCAGTCCCCCAAAGTGCTTATCTTCTCGCACTTGGTGTCCTCGCAGAGGCGATCAAAGCGGCCAAAGAGGTCGTTCAAAAGCCCCACCAGGGCGTGTGCAGATTTGTTGGCACTCATTTTGGTAAAGCCCACAATATCTGCGAACAAAATACTGACTTGTTCTATCTGCTGCATCTTGAAGGGGCGAAAGACAATGGGGGTCTTCTGAATGGATGGTTTCTTCTTCCTGCTTTTGGGGCTGGAGGCGGAGTGGCGCTTGATGGAAGAGCTCTCGCTGTCCTCGTCCCCCTGCTTCATCAGGTCGTCTGCGATGATCCTGGGCATGACCGAGTGGATCATGCGCTCCTTCAGGGCCTTCTCCACCTCCAGGTCCTTTCCGTGCATGATGGACTGGCCCACCTTGAGGAAGGTGCTCCTGGACCGCACCTCCGACATGATGAAGAGGTGCACGCCGGTGGCGTGGATGCAGAGGTGCAGCAGGGCCTTGCCCAGCAGCTCCCAGGGGGCCAGCCGCTCGCCCGGCGGGGGCGCGAAGCAGCGCTCGTCGCGGAAGCCGTAGCCGAGCGCCTCGAAGAGCGCCGAGCCGCACAGCCCCAGCAGCAGGCTCAGGTAGAGCGGCAGGTGCGGCACGGCGTAGAGCAGCAGCAGCGCCGCCACGCACAGCGAGAAGCTGCCCACCGGCGACAGGCAGGGCGGGGGCGCGGCGTGCGCGCTCCCGTTGCCCCCGGGCGCCGCCGGCAGCTGCGTGGCCAGCGGGAGGGCCAGCGCCAGCAGCACCAGCGCCAGCGAGGAGCCGGCCGGGTGGCGCCCGTAGGCGCGCGTGAAGGTGAAGAGCAGCGCGGCCAAGCAGGCGGCCAGGAAGGCCAGAGCCGCCGCCGCCGCCGCCGCCGCCCCGCCGCCGCCGCGCCCCCAGCCCAGGTAGGCGCCCCACAGCAGCGCCGCCGCGCCCAGGTAGCCAAGCGCGTAGCGGAGCCGGCGCCGCGTCTGCGGGAAGCGGCGCTCGCGGCAGGCCTGCTCCAGGTTGCTCGAGTCGAAGCGCGGGTCCCACCAGCGCGGCGAGGCGCGCTCGAAGAGCTGCGGCGCCCGGCCGGCCCCCAGCCCCAGCCCCAGCCCCGGGCCCAGCGCCGTCCCCGCGCGCTCGCGCCGCCCGCGCCCCCGCCGCCCCGCCGCCCCGCCTGCAGCCGCACCGCCGCGCGCCCGCCGCCCCCGGACACGCTCACCTCGGTGCCACGCGGCGGGGGCGGCGGGGACCCGGCCGCCGCCGCCGCCGCCATGGCCACGCCCGGCTCGCTTCGGCTCGCCTCACCCGGAGCCGCTCAGCCCAGCTCACCGCCCCCGCCTCTCAGGCCCGGGCTCCCGCTGCTCCCGTAGAGCCGCGCCGGGCTTGGACGCATGGCGCCACGCCGGAGCCCCCGCCCGGCTGCCCCCCCGCCCTCGCCGCCGCCGCCGCCGCCTGCCTGGAAACGCCTCACGGGCCGCGTCGAAGGAGGGGGAGGGGCGGCGGCGGCGGCGCCGAGGCTGCTGTCACTGGCGCGCGGGACCAGGAGCGCCTGCGCGCGGTGCGGGAGACGGCCAGGGGCGCGATCTGCGCACGCGCAGCGGGGGCTAATTGCGCAGCCGCTTTCTTCGTACCCCGCCCGCGAGCGCCCGTGGGGGGGGGGGACCGACCGGCCTGCCACCCGCCCCCGATCGCCCGGCTTGGGGTCCGGGCCCGTCCCGCGGGAAGCGACTCCGCCAGGCCGCCGCCCGGGACCCGCCCTGGCCGAAGGGGCTCCGGGGGCGGGGAGGAGGCGAGCGCGGCGGCGACCCCGGGTGGGCGGCTCCTGAGCTTCTCCGGTGGGAGCCTGGTAGCTGCGGGCGGAGGAGCCGCTTCTGCTGCCGGCAGGGAAGGCGGGAGAGAGAGAAGGGGACCGGGACGGCCGCCCTTTGCTTGGGGAGGGTCGCCGGCCGTGCCAGTCATTCCGCGGACTGAGTTTCTCGGCGGTTGCCCAGCAAGAGGCCGGAAAGGCTGCTGCGCCTGAACATGAAAACCGACGGGCCGCCCCGCAAGTGGCTCCGCGGGGAGGGGAGCCTGGGAAATGGGGTGTGAGGGGAAGAGAGGGCGCTGCCGCCTGGGATCCTTTCGCAGCCTCCCGGCCGCAGCAGCTTCGGCACTCAACCGAACGCCTTCCTCCAGGGGGAAACGGCTTCATGAATCTCGGCAAAACACAAACCGCCGCCCGCTTCCCGGGAGAGCGACTGACGGGGCTTTCGAGAGTCCTCTGGGCATCCTTGGGTGCCTCCCCCTCAGCAATGGCCGGCGGGCAGAGGTGCTGTACCCAGTGGTAGCACAGGTGTTCACCTTCCATGCTTGGAAGCATCTTCGTTTTGGAAATCATTTCTATTGGGGGAAAAACGGGGTGGGATGGGGGCAGAACTCCTTGATGCAGAGGTAACTAACTTGCATCCTGTGGGCATTTCCTCCCCTGTCACCAGTTGTAGCTGGACAAAAAAGGGGGGGTGATCAGAGAAGGCGGAGAAAGTTGAGGGTGGGGAGGAGGGAAGAGGGACTGAAAAAGGAAAAAAGAGCGGGGGGAATGAAAAAGCCGAGTTAAAAAAACAGCTTCTATGCTGGAGGTGCTTCCTAATTCCAGCCACCTTCCCGCTTCACACGCACACACACCTCCCACACCCCCAGAAGCATAGCCTTGACTCTCCTGCCTGGCCTATGGATACTTTCCACACACAAAAATGTCCCCATCAGTGATGAAGTCATTAAGCAAATCCAGGCATGGAGGGGAAAAGAAGGGAGCCGTTCATTTTGGAAGGAGATTCCCTGTTTTGCCCTGTTGATTGTGAAAGTGCCTTATTCCAAGCAAAGCTTTTACACTTCTCTCTGAAGTGGTGGCTCTTACTTGCACAGGCCTTGCTGTCAACCAGAGGGTTTTTACCCATGGAAAGAAGTCCCAGCAATGAATTCTGGGTGGATCAGCTGTGGAAAAGTCCCTGTTGGCCCTCTTCCTTGGTGAGATCTCATTGTTTCATCCTTTCCACTCAGAAAGAGAGGCAACACACCAAGAAATGTGGCTGAAAAATACCAGAATTTATTAGAAGGGCTGAAGTACATAGTGTCTCGAAATATAGACTATTACTGTGAGCCACTGAAATGTATTACACAGCTATGTAATTCCTTTAAATACATCTGTCCACAATTCTGGTCAAAAGAAGCACACAACCACAGGTGGATGGTTTGGGTCTGACATTTTACCAAAGGGAGAGGATGCTCAGGCGGAACATCCATGGACCACAAGAGCACAAATTCCCAAGGCAGGAAGGGAGAGGTGGTCTCACTGTTCTCACAGCCATCTGTTCTCAGGTCTCAAGTGGGCAGCGGCTGGATGCCTCCAGACCCAGGATCAATTACCTTCTGAGATATTTTGTGTTTCCATTGTTGTGGAAGTCCATCTGGTTGCCAAGCAATCCCAGGCCCCGTTATTAGCACAGGCACAGGTCAGCTTCTCAGGAACATGACTGGCAAGGCCAGGGCTTGGGGCTCCTAGGAAGATCCAGTGGTCTTGCAGGATCCTTCTTGTAACCGAACCAAGGCACCTGCCCACCCCCCCACCCCCGTGTCCTGCCCAGCAAACCACACATTTCCATTCCCTCCCTTTCGGCATTGCCAAGGACAGGACTACCTACACCACCCCTTCAGACTCCGCTTACCTCTTAGCCCCCAACTCAGTGCAACGGGTGAGGTTTCCCACTGTGCAGCCTGTAAGTTCGGTAGGGCACCAAACCGGGCAAATAATAGAGTACACAGGCTGCAAAAACTTTTCATTCCATGCAACTTGCAAAACATTGATGTGTGAAAGGAACGGCAGGAGGGATATGAGGGGAATCCAGCAAGCCTGAGAACAGAAGGCTAAGGGAAATACATATTTAAAAAAATCAAGGATATAAAGTAGGCAAGGAAGGAAAGGGCATCCAGATTCCTCAGGGAACAGGCCCCATTCACTGGGTAAAAGCACTTCTTCCTGCTAGACGAGAGCAATGCTTCGGAGAGTTCTCCAAACAATTCAGAAAAAGCTCACCAAGATGAGAAGAGGAGCTAACTTAGAATGGTGGTGAGGAGGAGGAGGAGGAGGAGCTGGCAACCCGAGAGCTACCCTTTGCCAATTCTTCTAAGGCCTCTGTGGCTCCATTGCTTTTTGTGTCTGGTTAAATGGCTGCTCCTGCAAGTCAAACTGGTTGTGTGCTGAAATCCTGTGTTTCTCAGCTCCATGTAATGCAGCCAGAGGTTATGAGGGACGGGCCATGTTTGGCTTCCCCTGGTGGTCAGGAGGCCTTTTTTGCCTTCTATCAACATTCTGGTCCTTCCTTCTTGCTTAGCCTATGCAAGGCCTTAGCCAATTTTACCTCTCCTTGATACATTGCCTCTTTTTTAAGTAAGAAAGATTAAGCCGTGACAGGTGTTCACAGTGCTTTATTCTCTTTCCTAGGCCCACCCAACTTCCCTGCCATTATGACACCAGCTGCTTGCTCTGTGGCCCCCAGAAGGGCTACCAGACCTTGGCTTCTTGGACAGATAAGACATAAGCTCATTCATCAACCGGGGCACAAGAGGGTCACACTGGCAGCCTGTTAGTGCTTCTTGTAGCGGTTCTTTGGAGTTTCCCCACAGCCGGTTGTGTCGCAGGAGAGGGCGCTGGGCTTCTTCCCCAGGCCGATACTCCCGAGCAGGTCAGGCAGCTCGTGGGTGATGGCCCTCTCAATCTTCTCTAGGAAGCAGCCTCCCATGTAGGAGCACTGCTGCGCAAGCAGCTTGAAGCTGTGAATGGGGTTAACCCCAAAGAAATCCTTGTAGGCCTCGCGGTTGGGCAGATCAAACTTGCTAACATTGGTCTTGGCCAGGATTGATTTAAAGATGTAGAACTTGTCTGGATCCTCCACGATGTCTCTGAAGACCAGCTCTCCGTCACTGAAGAAAGTCATTTTGTCCTTATAGGTCTGCAAGTAGCGGTCGACCAAGAGCGCGTGGATGCGAACCCGGATGGCATGTTGGCGGATGAAGGCGATCTTGTTTTCCAGCCGATTCTCGATCACCTGGTTCAGGTCTTCCAGAAGGGAGATCTCCTCCTTGGAGAAGAGGTCCTGGTGGGTTTCAGCTTGGTACTCCATGGGCCAAAAGGAGCTGACGTAAACGCGGGGGGGCTCAGTGACGTTAATAAGGGGGGCCAGGCTCCAGAACAAGGCGCCGTATACCCGCATGAGCTCTTGAGTAGCCAGGCTGTCCGCCTTGTTCAGAATGATCCTGATCTGAGACTCCCGGCCCTTCAGCTGGCGGAAGAGCATCTCCAGTTCCAGCCCCACGTCCAGTTTGGTCGGGTCAAACACCACGAAGATGAGATCGGCTCGATCGATGAACCATTGGCAGACGTCATTGAATGGGTAGCCTGCAAGAGAAGGAGAGAGGGCTTGGTGGTCTTTGAAAGGGGGAGCTGGTGTCCACTCAGCCATGGCTCCGGACCGTGCGGACAGAGCAGCAAAGGGCCCTGTCTCTGGGCAATGATTTGCTGGATGCAAGAAGGAGCACTTAACAAGAGGAAGAAAATAATAGCAGGTGGATAAGCCAAATTGCAAAGTCTCTCAGGCAACAGCTCTGATGCTTAAAACGTTTGATTCTTATTTTAGGTAAGCTTTGAAAAGCTTTGAACATTGGGGTACTTAGGGATACAGCATTAATTTTGGAGTTTGCTGCCTTCTAAACTGCCCCCCATCCTGGCAGGGCCCCTAAAGGCCAGTTGCTCGCTTCCATTTCCAGACACCCAAAACTGGTTCTTCCAAATTCTAGGGTTCTGTGCGCAGAAGAGCTTCGCCTGCTTGACCCTGCTTTGGGCTTTCGCTTTGTAAATAAAGCACATGTTCCAAAATCTGAATGTTTTGCTTTGGGTATTTTTTCTATTAATGATTTGCATCCTTTTTTCAATTCAGTTTCCTTTAAGTAATATTGAATACGGATACAAATGACTGAGGCAGCATCTTGCAACAATTGGAATGGAACCAATGTGTATAAAAAACTGCTTCAACCTGGCCCTGAGCGAGCTTTTAATCCCCTTTTCAAAGGTGGATTGAGATGGTTTTATGTAAAGGATAACATGGGCAGCAGCTAAAATGCCCACCAGAATAAACCATTCTTCCCAAGATTTGGAATTAGAAGACACGGAACTCCACCTCGCTCCTGCTGCTTCCGGTTTTCAATGATGCCGGGGGTGTCCACAAAGGTGACCCTCTCCAGGAGCTTATGAGGGATCTCAATTCCGATCAGCTTCTCCAGAAAGTTCTGCCCAAACTTCTCAAGAGGGGAAAACGAGCGGGCGCTGTCTGCAGCCATTACAATCCCTTCGATGGTCTTGACTTTAGGGCCGTGCATTATGACGGTGAACTCGGAGGTGGTGGGTTCAGCCCCTGTCCATGGAGAAAGGGAAGCAAGGTGCAGGTCAGCTATGGCCCCTGGTGCTTCTCCGGAGGCCGTTGCCTTGCAAGCAGGCGCCCTCCGGAACCCCCACTCTTCACAAGGGGCCAGGTCTGCAACTCCCAAAGCCCAGCTGCTCTTCTAGAACCCTCTGAAGACTTAGGCCCACTGCGAGTTTTGTTTCCTAGGCCATTCTCACACACTTCATTTTCTGCTGGCTTCCCATAAACCCAGCATGATTTGTGGGTTGCACATGGGGTCAAGAGAGCTGGGGGTGGGGAGAGAAAGAGGTGTGTTCTGTAGGGTCTACTTCAGTTCCCCTGTCACAGTGTCTGGGGCTGGCATGAATTTGCCCACAGCCAAAAAAAAAAGGCATTCTGGCTAATTAATTCAGTCTGCAAATGGAGGAACCTTCTGGACCGAGAACCAGTTCAGAGGGATGGGAGGAAAGAAGGGCTATGCCTGCTGCAATGACTTGGCTCTGGGCCAGAAGCCAGAAAGTTCTGAGTCTTTGGTGGGTCCTGGCTGCCCTCTGGGGTGAGGAGGGAAGCCAAATGCCAGCGCCCCACCCCGCGCCCTGCTCCAAGGCAAACGCCTTTGGGGGCTCAGCCAGCGCAGCAGGGGGAGGAAGGGGCGGCTGGCTGGCAAGGGGAAGGGAAGGTGCTTCCTATTGTTCCAGCTTTGCCAGCATGCCCTTCCTGGATTGGACGCTCTGGCTACTCCAGGCAAGAGACCTGCAGGGCCCCAGGCTACCTGTGTAGAGCTGATGGGGAGTGTCGTCCAGCCCCAGAAGGTAGTTAATCATGGTGGACTTGCCAACGCTCCAGGGTCCCAGGAAAAGCACCATTGGCTTGGAAGTAATCTCTCCGTCTGCGGAAGGAAGGGAAGAGCAGTGATTTGGGACAAAGCAGGGGAGGCTCTTGAGGCCTTGTTTCCCTGGAGCTTCTGGGGGCATCGCTTCATGAGCCACCCTCCAGGTGTCCTTGCCCTCCCTGGGGCATCTATTCCAGGCAGGGTGAAGGCGTCAGAAGACCAACACTGAGGGAAAGTGAGGGAGGCACGGTGGGCTGGGGGTACCCCATGGACAGAAACCAGCCTTCAGCTCTGCAGGAAGCAACTGCCGGGCCTGGGCTGTGGGATGCCACAGCAGCCTCTCTCCACCCCTCAACGGCTGGACGCTGGAGAGCCCCCAGGAGAGGGAGGCTGGCCAGAGGGGGAGGGGGCAACCTCCCCTAGATCCCCTGAGCAAGGCATTTGCATTTGCTGCCGGGAGCACATCTTCCTCAGGATGGCAGCGCAGCTGAGACCTGGAAAGAGTTGGGGGCACTTCTGTCCCTCCTCCCCAGGGAAAGCCCCCCCTGTGCCGCATTTGCTGCATTTCAGAAAGGAAACTGGTGCACCTGAGACTCCTTTCTGCATTATGACAAAAGCCAGTTACAGGCTTCCAAATCACACTGCAGAATCCTCCCGCAGATGCCTGGGTGGAAGACCGTTGCCCCTTTGCCCAGGAAGGGCTGAAGTCGCAGAAGCACAGGGGCCTTGGCAGCCACGCAGTCCTCAAGCCACTGCAATACCCCCTCCCGGTTTTCTTTCTCCCAAGTTTCCCGTTACTGCCACAAAAGGCAAGGTGTGTGTGTGTGTGGGGGGCTCCATGTCCTTCATTTCCCTGGCTGCCAAGGAGAGGCAAGGGTGGCCCACTTTCTCTTCCACCACAACAAGCAGGACTGTGACTGAGCGCTGGAAGGGGGAGCAACTGCCTGGCAAGACTGACTGACAGGACAGGCAGCTCTACCCACCTGTGGCTGAAGAGCCCAGGGTGCGTCCAGGGTAAGCTGTGGGGCAGGAGAGGAGGGTTGGAGAAGAGAAAAAGGAACGTGAGTAGGGAAGGGTGGGGAGGGGGAGGGTTAGTTTGGGGCAGAAAAGCACGAAAGCAGAGCTTGGCCTTCCAGGGAGGGCAAGGAGCCACGGAAGGGGCCCAGCTGTTCTCCCAGGAAGCCCCTGTGGTTAGTGTTCATGCTGCAAGAAGGGGTGCCATCCCCACCTGGAAACCCCCCTCCTGTGGGAAGGATGAAGTGAGGGCGCACCCAGTCCCAGAACACCTGCAGCCCTTGCAAGGGGGCCTGGTAGGACAGAAGCCAGGGGAGCCAAAGGCTGCTGTGCCCTGGAAAAGCTACACCGCTTGGGTTCCAAAGTTGATTTACACTGGCCACCAGCCCTGGGGAGCGGGCCAAGACCGTGGCCCCGAGCAGTGCTGGCAAGCCAGGCCAGGGGCTGCTCAAAGGGCATCAGTTTTGGGAAGGCGACCCACCCACTGGGTCAGTCTGGGAACCCCCCGGCCACGGGGAGACTTCAGCAGGCAAAGGACACCCCCAGAATTGCAGAAATACAAGGAGCCTTATGGAAGGGGGAAACTCCGTGGGGAGGGCCAGCATTTCAATCCTCCCAGCATGGAATTCTCTGTGTAGGAGAGCCAGAAAGGGGGGGGCCTTGTGGGGGAATGCATTATCTTGCGGCAGCCCCCCCTCCCTCCCCCCCCCCGTGCATGCCTCATCCCGAGAGCACCCCACTTTCTCCAAAAACCTCTCCTTGCTCGGCCGTCTTATGCTGAATCTGCCCCCTCCTCCATCCCAACCCCACCCCTGGAAGCAAGACCCTTGCAAGCAGCACGACAACAGCCAGACCCACAGCCCCCCTGCCTTACCCGTAATTTCATGCTGCCGAAGCTCATTGTACTTGTAGGACTGCTCCAAGGGCTTGATGGAGGAGTGATAAATTTTTCTCAGTCGCTGCAGGATGGCTGCAAGAGAGAGACGCCAGGCAGAAAAAGGAAAAGTCAGTCCAGCCCGCTGTTCCAGGGGCTCGTGGGGCCTGTCACGCAGAGGTGCAGGGCTGCACTTGCCCCCGAACCCTTTGGCAGCCCCTCCAGGACACCTCTGACCCTTCCCACTCTGCAGGACGGAGTCTAGCATCATACGGCTGTTGTGGGGCTGGGTAGAGCTATAAGGAGCCAAGAGAAGAGGGGGGAAACTTTTGGTCCGGTCTGCTTAAGGACAATGCCTCAAGCATGGCTTTCCTTGCAAGGGAAAAGATTAGCAGGCAAAGGTGGCAAGGGGCAGTCAGGCTGGAAACCAGGGGTCTGTCCACGTACATGCAATATAAAAGTTTGTATAGCTCCCTCACTTATCTGGGTGGATCTAAGGCTGGCCGATAGCAAGCGGAAGGTAACGTAAACAGTCAAATGGCACCCTTGGAACAACAGCTGCAACTGACTCAAAAGTGTATGTGTTATCTTGAGCCATGGTCACGCAGTGGTTGGAATGCAGGATTGCAGGCTGATTCTGCCCACTGCCAGGAGTTTGATCCTGGCTGATTGAAGGTTGACTCAGGCCCCCCATCCTTCCGGGATCAGTAAAATGAGGGTAAAATGAGATTGTTGGGGACAATAGGCTGACTGTAAACCATTCTGAGAGGGCTGCGAAGCACTTTGGAGCAGTATATAAGTGCTATTGTTATAGCTATCCACTGCCTTTGGGGGAGCCTTTGCAGGGTCCTTCCTGGCCAGGCGTGCAGCCCTACTGCTACCTGAGTAGTCGTCTGCGGGTTTCTCCTCCTTCAGCTTCAGGGTGCTTTCGATGTGGGACCGATCCCTCTGGGCGTTCTCCACCTCTTCTGCTGAAAGAGCAAAACAAGCAGCCAGAGGGGGAGCTGCAGTCAGGCCCAAATTGCCAAAGGAAATAAGAGGCATTTTCAACATCAGGTTCATTTTCTCCCCGATTTCTACTGGTGCAAAAGGCCCAGCCAGGGAGCCAAGTTCAGACTTCCGCCTTGGATGACGGGCCAGGCCAGGAAGTCTCTCGAAAGAGGAGACAGAAGGGGAAAGGGAGGCAGAAGGCAGGCCTTTGAGAAGTGCCCCCAATGGCAGGATGGGTTGTCCTGTGCCTCCAAGCCCCAACTGGTGAGTGGGGGGGGACGTGGCCCATAGTTCTGAGTCAGTCCAGGCAGGGACATCCATCTATCCCCTAGGAAGCCTCTTGGCCAATGGCATCCCTCGTCCAGCCTGGCTGCCCAGCCTTTTCAAGCCACCAGCCTCGGGGGAGCCCTGGCCAGGGATGCTCTCCTGGGAAAACTGGGTGCATCTTGCAGGGCAGCTTCTCCCAAGACAGCTGTCTCCAGCTGCCTAACCAGCCACGGCTATGATCTGGAGACACGCTGGCCTCAGCTGCACAAACGGGGAGCAGGGAGAAGAGGCCTTCCTTCTGATGTCCCACCCTCTTCCCGCTGACGATTGCTGGCACCACCTCCACGCAGCACTAACTCCTCCCTTCCAAGAACCCCTCCTGACAGCCCCCCCCGCCGCTCAGGACAGGCTGCCTTGCATTCTGGTTTGACCAAACCCACCAGTGGACAAAATCAGTGGCTGCTTCATCTGGGCAAGGTAGGGCAGAAGCCCATGGAAAGGAACGGCACAGCTCAGAGCTGAAAAAAATGAGCTGCCTGGGCTGTGCAGCCTCCTTTAGACAACGCGCCTGTCAAATGAAATCCTTTTCAGCCTCTAAACTGCAGCCCCGTTTCTTCTGTGGAACCGCTTGCCTAGAGAGCTTGTGCCATTTTGCTGCTTGTGATTAAAAAACAGCAACAAAGGGAGGAATTCTTGCCTGAGGGCAGTTCCTTCCATCCCATCACTTAGAAAGAGTATATTCGTCATCTCTAGTCCAGGACCTAAAGACGTTGGGGATACACCTGTGGCTTAACAAGAGCCAGGATGGCTCAGGTGTCATGGACTTGGAATCCGGCAGAGGTAGGAATACAGAACCAGACCGTGAGGATCCTTTCCAGAGCAGACTCTGCTCCGAGGGACCCTCCAGGCTTTGCCAGCCTGAGCTGAAAGAGCACCGAGCCCAGGTGAAAGGAATAGGGATGGGGGGGGGATGAGGACAAGGGGTGGGCCTTGCAATCCAGAGGCTGCCTTGGGAGTCCAGATCAAGGTGTCTCCCCGGTGCCTCCCTTGGCCTGGGAAGATTTGGCCTAGAAAGAGGAGTGAATGGCCGAGTCGGCTTTTCTGCCTCCTGCCCAAGTGGTCTCCTGGCCAAAAATGCCTGGTCTCTGCTGGGAGTGGCTGTGCCTGGCTGGCTGGGTGGCAGCTCTACTTCCTCCCTGACAGAGGGCCCATTCTGCTGCTCCACACAGGCCACCTTCTGGGCTGCCCCCTTTGGAAAGAGACCCCGGAAGGTCTCATTCTCCCCTTCCCCTTGGCAGCCCCTCTCCCTGGCCCTCCCACTCCACCTCTGCCTCCACTGCTGTGCAGATATCACCTCTGGGTTGCTTTCTCTCTGCTGGTGGAACCTTCACTTCAGAAGCTGTTGCACCTTCTACCCCATTGCCACCTGGCTGCCCTTCGCCAAACCCCAGTCCTTCCATGGGAAGTGGGGTGGCATCTCCACCTTCGGCCACTGCAGCTCTTCCTTGGCCATCAGCGTCTTCGGGACCCCCTGCCAGTTCCTTCGTAGCTCCTTCCTGTGCTGCCTCCTCTGCCTCTCCTGATTCACCCCCATCCTGCAGACCAGCGCTGGACGTCTCCCTGGGTCTCTCTCTTGCTGAAGGGTTGCCCAAGTGCCCTTCCCCAAAGCTGCCTTCCAAATTCTTATCCACATCAGGGGAATTGGTAAAGTTATCATCCAGCTGTGCCTCAAGAGAGTGGAGAAGATCCTGAGAAATATCTTGGTTTCGTCCTGGGAGAACCCCTTGGGCACCTTCCTCAACAGGAGCCTCCGTCTTCGGTGGAACCTCTTCTTCCTCCTGCAATCCCTCTGCCCTATGGGTAGAAACCTGCTCCAGCTCCCCTGAGCTAGTTCCACCTTCTTCGTGACCAGCCATCCCCTGTTCTCGGCCAAGGACCTCCCCAAGCTCAGCCACGCCCGCTCCATTCATGTCCACACGGGCCCTTTCTGTGCTGTCCACGGCGGGGCCTGTACTGGTGGAGCCATCATCCTGAGACTTCTCTGGGTTGCCTGAGAACTGGAGGGGGATTCCTGTCCCAGCAACGTGTCCATTGAGCAGCCTCTGCTTCTTCACTAGACTTGGGTCTCCAGGCAAGAAGCCACCTTCAGCAAAGTTGGCAGAGTCTTCTGCGCCCTCCAGGGCAGAAACTTGCAGTTCTAGATAGTTAGAACACGATCAGTCAGTTTCATCTTTGCCTCAAATTGCAAATGTGCTTCTGCATGAAAAGCGGAACTGGACTCAAAGGAGGCTGAAAAGGCACATTTTGAGGCTCTTCTAAATCCATTTTCAGTCCTGACCTGACCAGCAGATTTAGAATCTAGCTTGCCTGGCCTGGTCCCAGGTGCCAGGGTGGGCTGGAGAAGGTGGGCGTCCCTCTTGGATAACACATGTTGCCCTTAACCAGCCTCCTAGCCAGCACTGTGACTGTCCCTTTCAGTCTAGCAAGACAGAGACAGATGGACAGTGGGAGCATCCCTAAGAGTCCTTTCAGGGGCCTTTGCCCCCTTGAAGTCACCCCCCTGGGCTCTGGCCAGTAAATACGCTGCCACCTTTTCCCACCTAACCGCCTTCCTGACTGTCTTCTATTAAAAATCCGAACAGAATAAAAAGGGGCACTGCAGGGATGTCAAGGAGAGTTTTGCCTGTCCAGATCGTTGGCATGCAGAACTGCAGTGAAGAAATCCCAACCATCTGAAGACTAGCGGGGCTGGCACAGGCTAAAGAGCAACCCTCTTGGCAAAGCCCTTTCTCTGCCATGCAAGTAGAGAAGGCAGCTCTGGAATGGACTTTTATTTCCCTCCCCCCCCCCCCCGGGGTAGTGGGAGGGGGCTTTCTTCTCAAGTGTCAGGGCCTGCTTAAGAAACCCCTCCCTCCAGATTGTGGCACTATTCGACAGGAGGAATTGCTGGATCTACAAGCAGAAAGATGCCAGGGGGACTCTCCTCCATTGCTCCTGGAGAAGAGGATCCCCAAAGGTGATGCCAACTGGCTGAGGGGCAAAGAGATGTTGCTGTCACTGCTGCTTTGTGGGCTCTGAGCCAGGCCTGCCAGCTGACGAGGGGTTGGCCAGTCGCCCAGGAGGGAAGCTCAGATGCCCTGCCTGGGCTTCCCACTGTCCCTCGCCCTTTGCCTGGCAGGCAGGGACTCCCTCTATGATGGTTCCAACAGAAACAGTTTCACCTCGAGGCATAATCTCCCCCCCCCCGCCACACCTGACCCTCAGGTAGACAGCCAGGTGCTACTTGCAAGGAAGGCATGAGAACCCAAAGAGGAGGGGCCTTACAGCCAGGTGGTGTTGAAGTGCATTAAAAAGCCAAGTGGGGCCCAGCAGGGGCAGGCGAGGGGCGTTGGTCCTTGTGCTCAGGGCTTCCTGGGAGGAAAAGATCCGGGGGGGCTGGGTGTTTTGCTGCCTGGAAGGAAGTGGGGCACTTCGGGCTTTTGACTGTGGCTTCTCCATCTCCCAACGGGATAGCAATAGCAAATATACTCCTTCAAAGTGCTTCAAAGCCTTCTCTAAGCAAACTCTTGCCCCCAACAAGCTGGATCCTCATTTTACCCACCTGGGAAGGATGGGAGGCTGTCAACCTTGAGCCTGGTGAGCCAAATTGCAGAAGTAGCCTGCAGTACTGCACTCTGAGCACTACGCCACCACGGCTCAAGATCCTCTCTAGCTGGGCAACCTGCTTCCCCTGAGCAGGACCCAGTCCTGCCTTGCCTCTTGTGCCAAAAAGCTAGACAGGGTCTGTGGTCACCCAGCAGAGGAGCCCAAAACGCTACAGGAAGAGGCTGAAGAGCTGGGGTAGGCAGCCCCCCGGGCTTATGCAAGCAACCTCCAAGCTGATCTGCAGACGACCGGGAGGGCGGACCACAGTATGGCAAAGGGGCCGAAGGTGCACCAGCAGCTTCCTCGTTGCGCTAAAAATACCCCCCAGCCCTGGAAGGGGCAATGGGCAAAGTCACTCTTGGGTGAAGCCCAGAGCCAAGAAACTCCTTTCCTCCCACCTGCGCCTGCCAGCCGCAAACATGGATTTGCAGACATGGCAGGCTGCAATGAGCCCACAAGGCTTACTTTGAGGTGGGGAAGGTGAGGGAGGAGAGCCTGCCAGGGCCCCGGCCGCCCCTGAGGGTTGGGCAGAGGGCCAAGGGAGCCACTGTTACCCGGGAGAGGCAGGGCTTCCTGCTGGGGGCTGGGCAGGCTCCCCTCCCTGAGTACCCGGAGCAGGGAGGGGGAGAGATACATCTGCCCCAGAAATGATGTGGCAGGGGGACTGTAGCCCATTGCAGCCAGCTGGCCCTTGAATGCAAGCCTCACCTGACACCACCTGCAGGGTCCTTGGCTGCGGGCCTTAGGCAAGGCGGCAGGCACAAAGGCAAGAGCCCGTCCCAAGGAGGGACCGATGCTGGCTCCCCGCTTAGCCTCAGGGGCACTTCAGGGATGCTGGGGGGGGGGGGCAGCGTGGAATTGGAGCCCCCCCCCTTGACCTGCAGCAAAAGCTCCGCCTGCTGCCCTGGGAGGGCAAGGCCGGATCCGTGCTGGCCGCCCGAGTCCAAGCAACGTCATGGCCGCTCAGGCTGAGGGCCACAGCTGCCCTCAGCCTTAAGGGTGCCGGTCGCAGGACATGACCCCGAGGGACAGGCAAGCGCCAGGCAGGGCTGAGCAAATCACATGGTGGACAGGGCAGCCTGGCCAAGCGACGTGGGGGGCGCCCCAAGGGGAGAAGCAGCCAGGTAGAAGGGGCCTCGCGCCAAGGGGGATCCTTTCGACCTTTCCCCTGAGCAAGCCATTGCCCCCAAGGGACCCTCCCTCAGCTGAGCCCTCGGGTCTTCCACTGCCTAAAGCCGCCCAGCCGAGCAGCCCAGCCAGCCCGTCTCAAGGGTGCCCTCTGGTGGCCAGATTGAGAAGAGCATGACGGGCATGCCAAAGGGCAAAGAAGCGTCATTTCGGTTTTCCTTTGCAACTCCGGAGAAAAGAGGGAGACGCGCCTGCTTTTCTGGCCTTTGGAAAGGGGGCAGTTTCTTGCCCCCCCCCCCGGTGCCTGTTCTGGATGGGTGCGCAACAGGAAGGGTCAGGCAAAGCCCCCAGTGTACTGTTGTGGGGAGCCAGAAGTGCTGCCCCACCTCCACACGCATGCACGCACACACCGCCTTCCCAGCTGCTGCTCGGTTGTTTGGAGTTCCATAGGGCCAAGCAGGGTCCCCGGCAAGTGGCCGGGCTGAGTGAGGATCTCTAAGGAGAGCCAGCCTGCCCCCTCACCCAGCCTCCTGCCCAGAGCTCCAGTGGGTGCTTCCTGCTGTGCAGCCAGCCAGCCCGAGGACTGACGCCAACCACAGGAAACACACAGCTGGTGAGACTGCCAAGAAAAGCAAGTGCCCCCCCCCCAATTGGTTCAGCGCAGCAGGGGGAGCAGAAGTGCTTCGTACTCCGCCTGGAGATCCTGGTGAGAGCCAGGCGGGAAGCGCCTGGTCAACAAGTATTTGGGCAGCCAGGCGGCCTTTCGCCTTCCCCATGAACTCTCAGAGACACAACACTTTTCTCCTGGACCTCCCCAGGCACATTAATTGTCTATGGCGTTAATTCTGACCTTCGTCCAGTACTGGGATGCAGCTAAAGCCCTGTGAGCAACCCCTCAACGCATCCCAAAAATGATTTCCAGGTCACAGAACCCTCTTCTCCCCTCCCCCCCCGCCCCCAGCATCATGCTAGACCAGCACTGTCCAGTTAGAGCCCATCCTTGGTTACCGTGTGCCCCCATCCAGAGTCGGGAGAGATTCCCCCTCGCCCTTTCTGGGGAGGGGCATTGTGGAAGCTGGAAAAGGGGGCTAAGCCCCCTTGTTCCCAGACCCCCAGGGGTGCCCTGCTGCTGGGAAGGAAGGGAGGGAAAGGGAGGGAGGAGGAAAGGAGCCCTTGGCCCTGGCTGTCCATCTCCCTTTAGTACTGGGAATGATAAAATATGGCCTTAAAAGGCCGCAGCTGGTCCACAGCGCCTGTGACAGGGTGAGAAGGCAGCAGCTGAGCTGATGAGGGCAACAGGGAAGGCGGGAGGGCTCCAGAGGCTTCAGGGCTCCAGTTACATGCCTGTTTCCATACTTAGCTTAGGAGGCAGCTGGGAGGCATCGCCCAGCCAGCAGAACCAAATTAACTCAAGGGCACCCAAGGGGAAGGCGTCGGATGCCACATAGTTCTGCCCAGGGGCCCCAAACAGGCAGCGGAAAACCCAGGTGGGAGGGGCAGCCCCGGGGCCCTTAAGACGGAGGGGATCCCGGGGGTAATAGGTCTCCAAGCGCAGAGGAGAGGAGCAGGGTGTTCCCAGCATGGCACCTACAGACCTCCCGGCCTAGCTGTTCTTCCTCTGGCTCCCCCCCAGCCTCACGACTGCCCTCCCAAGGGGCCCCAAGGCTGCCACCCCCCACCCCCCCATGCTGCCTGCAATGGGCCTGGCAAGTTGGCCCTCCCCATGAGTTCTCAGCCTTCGGACAAGGGACCCTACCTGCCGCCCCGAAGAGCACAACTGGTGCCAGGCAGAAACAGAAGAGCCTCAGCGCTGCCATACTGGCTGCCAGGAACCTTCTCCCCTTCCTCCGCACTATTTATACCCGGGCAGGCTCTGGAGAAGCAGGTGGCCGCTTGGCCGCAGGGCCCACGCAGGCAATGGTGCCGGTGCTGGACTACTGGAGGCCCCTCCCCACCCGGTCTCTTCACCAACCTCCTCAGTCCCCCTTCAGAGGCAGCCACTAAGGGGGGAAGAGGAGGGGCGTTACGGCAGCTGCTGCCCAGGGCTGAGCCTGGAGCCAAGGTCCCAGAGGACGGGCAGTGTGTGTGTATGCGGGGGGGCAGAGACCAGCTCTTCCTGCCCACGGCCTCAGCAGGAGCAGCAGTCCAACCACACCATCCTGTCTTGGTACAGCATTCTAGGTGACTTGAATGGCCATGGAGGAGCTGGGCAGCCCCCCACAGCCTGCAAAATGCCTCAAAGGGTGGTGGTGTATGAAGTTGGTAGCCATTCGGGGCAAGAAAAGCAAATTGGTGGGCACAAGACAAAGGGCACGGCTTTGTCACAAGAGACCTCGGCAAAGTGTGCCTGCAGGGGGCAGCATAATGCTGGATCTGGGCCCTAGCAACCCATGCCAAAAAGTTGCCAAGCAACCTTCCAGAAAAGGCACGGGAAGACCGAGCTGCACCAAAGATTGAAGCCCAGGTGGTTTCCATGTTTCTGCTTTTGGCTGCACCCCACCTCTGTAATTAGCCACCCGCAAACTCCCGGGGTGCTCCTGCCCGAGGGAAAGTGGGGAGGGACTAACTGACGCCAGGGCCACTGGATGCAACTGCGCTTTAGGCCAGGGGGACAAAATCCATCCTGCCCCCATCCTCTTGGTCCACAAAGGGGAGGGGCAAGCACAAGCTCCCTCTGCTGGGCACCACAGAAACTGCAAGCAAGGGAAGTGAAGGCAGGCCCTGGGAACTAAATTCCAGAACATTGAGAAGGGGATGATGTGGTTCCTGGCCTGGGGACAGCAACCTTTGCTAATGGTCTGCAGTGCTTATAGAGGACCTTATTTTTCTTCTGGTATGCAGAGTTGAAGCCCCTCCCACAATTTCTGGCCTCTGTCCCCCAACTCAGCAAAACTAAACAAGACATAAAAAACAAAGTACAAACTTTATTGTGTTTCTTTACAAAGGCACAAGCCTCATTTTTCCACTTTCTTAACAAAATATAATAGCATCTCAATGAACACAAAGACCCAAAACTTGTAAAAAAAAGAACAAAAAGAAACCCATATAAAAATATGAAAGAACAAAAGAACAGCTGTGGCTGGGGGGAACCTACCAAAAGCAACCAGCACGAAAAAGCCCTGGCCAAGATCTCAGGGGCGGGGGGAATGGGGGGGAGCACAGAATGCAACGACAGCAACCGCCACAGAGCAGGACCGCTCTTCACGGACCTGGTCAACCCACCGAACGGATTTAAGTGCTTCCAAGAACGAAACCACCCAGGGGAGAGGCCGAGGTCAATGCTCTTTCCCAGGCTCTGAAAAGGCTCCAAGCCTGAACCAGCCCCGAGAATGGAGGGGCCCCAGGGGTCTCCCTGCACCAAGAGGTACATGAGGAGGACCAGTGAGGCAGAGACAACCCCAAGGCTACCACCGCCAGCCTTCTCCTGGAGCTTTCAGAAGGCCTCGGAGGCCCCCCGGCCCCCCCAAGGACCAGCAGCAAGGCCGAAGAGGGGCCCGAGAAAACCCATATCCGTTGAGCCAGGAGTCACGGACTGCCTAGCCGTGTCCAGGAAGAGCCTGGCCGCTCGCAGCTTGCCGACCCTCCCCCAGCTGCTTCAAGCTGGAGAGCCCGATGTCCAGCTTACCCCCGTCCTAACGCTCCTCTCATTTACAGTATTGGAAGGTCACAAAATAGACCCAAATGTTGTGGTATTTTGTAAAAATTTCAGCACATTTCCTGAAGTCCCCTCGCCCCCACCCTGCTCACCCTCCCGCTGCCAGGCAGAGGTCAGGGCATCCGGGCCTTGCTGTGTTCCATGGAATCGTCGTCCTCCGCCTCCAGGTCAGAGGCCGTGTCCGAGTTTGAGGGGTCCAGGCTGGCTCGGGCTGGGGTCACAATGACTGCCCCCCGGCGCTGCTCTTCCTCCTCCAGCAGCTGTTTTTCCTGAGTCCCCTCAATGTGCTGGATGGCCTGGGGGAAGACGGCACAGTAAATGCCAGTGGGCTCTCTGCCCAAGGACTGACCGGCAGCCTTCTGCTGGGCCCTTCCTGCCCTGGGATTGGCTGCCGGTTCCTTGGGGCAAGCCAAGGACCTTCTTGGTGGACGTATCCGCCCCCCGTAGAGGCCAAGAGGATAGTGCCCATTTTTCTACCCAGCCTGGAGGAACCATCAGGGGCACAACGGTGTGCCAGGACTGGTCAGAACGAGGCTGCAGATCCTAAACGAGACAGGCAAGGGCCTGGCCCTGAGCTGCCACTGGGACGAATGCCAGCTTCAAAGGGAATTTCCCCCGAGGCCTTCCTCTCAAGTGTAGCCAGGCCAGGAGGTGGGGTGCAGCAAGGGCAATTTTCTCGGGGAGCGCTGAAGCAGAGCTGCACACTGAGGTTGGTAGCTACTTGTGGGGGCATCTGCCAGGGCCTGTTCCATGCCCAGGGAGGGGCCCACTTCCCAGCCTCTCTGAGGGAGGCCAAGCCCCCCCGCCTTTCTCCAGGTCAGGAACTGCTGCGTCGTGCGCTCACCTGAACGATCGTGTCCAGGTTCTGCCTGGACGTTGAGATAGTGTTGATCACTGAGGAGGGCCCCATGGTTACCACGGTGACATGGTGTGAAGGTGGAGGTGGTGCAGGCACAATCACCGTTGGGTGCTGGGTGGGTGCCGGAGGGCCGTGAGCAGGCAGGAGCTGGTGAGAGGAGAGAAAGACACCTGGCACACAGCACACAACTGCAGGGCTCCCGTACCAGACGCCGCCCTGGGCCTGAGACAGAGACACGGGGGAGGCAGCAGCTGGAAGGCCCTTGGACAGCTCAAGCCCTGTCATGCCCCGGTGGATTGGAGAGCCCTCTCATTCCAGCTTTTCTCCTCAACACCTGACCCCAACAGCCCTGAACCACACTTGGAGCCCCAAGGATGAAGCCCCTCCTTCCCAGGGCCACAAAAATCTAGAAGTGTGTATCAGTGGATGGGGCAGAAGCCACCAAAGATGCTTCAGGACCAACAAGGTGGGTGTTCAACTCCTCAGGGCTTTTGGGCACAGCCATCTTATCTGGGTATCCCCACTTTGTTTTCCTCACCCAAGATACGCCACCCTCCCAAGGAGTATCTGCTGGGGACGGTTGGGGCAGCGCTGCGGCTTCCTGCTGTCCATGGCCCTGTTTGCAAAGGGGGACTGACTGGGGCCGTGCGCTGCCAAAGCTCTGCTGCTCAGGTGCTTCTGGGCACTGGAGCCTCACCTGTTCCTGCTGCTGGAGCTGCACCTGTTGGGCAATCACCTTCAACTTCTCCGGGTACAAGTGGGCCTCCAAAGAGCGTACCTATCAGCCAGCCAGAGAAAGACCCGGTCACCCTCCCCAATGGGCAAAGGACGCTTGGGCACAAGAGGGCCCTCTGGCTACCCGCCCTGGCCCTGTCTGCCCACAGGGGCATTTGTTTGCTGGCACACTGCCCAGAAAATGCCCCCCCAAGCTGCCTCCAGACCCGCAGGGCACACCTGCTCCTCCAGCATCATCCGGACCGAGCGCTCCTTATCCAGCTGCTGCCGGAGCTCGATCATCTCCCGGCGCAGGTCCTCAGCCTTCTCGTCCTCCCAGATGTCCGGTGATCCGATGCCTTCGTCCTTGTCCTCTGCTCGCCGCCGCTTCGGGGAGGATCCGCTGAACTCCTGCCAAGAAGGCCCAGATTGAGGGGGGCTGTAGGGGCCAGGGAAAAGACCCCCTCCCAGCCAAGGCCTCCTGGGGCCCACCTGGATGAAGCGCTTGAGCTGAGCGTTCTGCTGCAGCAGCCGCGTCTTCTCCTGCTCCAGAGAAAAAATGTACTCCGCCGTCTGCTGCAGGATCGCTGCCTGACCAAGGAAGAGGCAAGTAGAGAACACCTGAGGGGGTAGACCTGGCACCCCCCAAACAAGGCAGCCAGCCCCCTTATTCCCTGCTCAGCCAGCTTCCCCTGGGGAAACCCCTCCCGTGCTCTGTTCCCAGAGGCCCCGGCTTGCCATGGCTTTCAGCAGCTGGTTGCACCCCACTGTTCCCCAGGGAGCAGCCCCCCTTTCTCCCCTTTCAGCTGCAGCATTCAACCTGCAGAGGCTCTTCAGCACATCGCCCCCATTTTTTCCTAAGCATGATGCCCCAAGGCCTTTGCTCCCCAGTCCTGGTGAGTGGGCCCCACCTGCCATCAGGGCCTGGCAGGAACTTGCTTGACCCCCTGCCGGCACCACTACTGTGGCTTTGCAGCCGCCTCCAATCAGTGAGGAGATTTAGCCCCTCACCTTGCTGAGCTTCTCCCCGTCTGTGTGTGGGATGAGTGTTTTTAGGGACTGAAACCCCGCATTGATGCTCTGCATGCGCCTTCGCTCGTTGCTGTTGGCGATCTCCCTGCGGATCCGTCGCTCCTGGTCCCTCTGCGTCTCTGGGGTCAGGGGGATGTTGGCCAGGCTGCAGCAGAGGAGCACGGTTAGAAATGGGCCCTCGAGGCTCCCCCAGCCAGTGGCCAGCCCTAGTGCCCAGCAGTGTGTTCTGGCCAGAGCCGCCTGCACCATAGCCTCTCCTGGCCACCCTCCCTCCCTCCCAAGGGGGGCTCCTTCGGATCCGTTCCTCATTGTAGCACAGAGTCCATGCCCGCAGCTCCACAGCACACCGGCCTGTGGTGCCAAGTAGGGTGCGCTCTGATGGCTACTTCGGAGATGCCCTGCAATCCAGGGAGGAGCAGGCCCCTCACTCAGGAAGGCACACGGAGCAGCTCTGCTTTCAGAGGGTTTACGGGCTCTCCGCTGCTGGGGAAAAGGGCAGCTCAAGCCTCGAACTGACCCACGGGCTCTTTGAAAGGGTGGGGTGCGCCGTTGCGTGCTGTCAGTCTGTTGTCCCGGTGGGGCTTTCAAAGAACCTCAACACGGTACTCTGCTTAAGCACCTTTCAATCCATTTTAAGGTCCTTGACCATTTCCAGGCCACGCTTGACCCTCCAGTCCAGCTGCTAAAGTGTCTTTTCTGCTGTTCCATTTACCGGAGCCGAGGCAGCAGCCCAAGTAAAACAGCATTTCCCCACTAAGGAAACCCACAGCGGGCCCAACGCGCCCCCAACTTCACCCACAACCATCCAGGCCGGAAGAAGGGAGCTGCCTCCTCCACCCCGCGCATCTCTGGGCTTTTGCACAACAGAAAAGGGGGCCCGACTACTTGGTCGTTGGGTTCCGTCTCCCGCATCACCCCGGGCCTGCAGCCGCGGACCCCGGGGCACCTACCGCGCGCTTCCTCTGCCCGCGAGGAAGAGCCAGCGGGCACCACAGGGCCCTCACGGGAAAGGGTCGCCTCGCATGCCGGCGGGGATGGGAGGCCCCCGGCGAGCAGAAGCGGGGAAGAGCCGCTGCCAGGACGGCCCGAATCGGGGCTCCTTCGGAGCGGCCCAGAGAGGCGCCCGCGGCCTGCCGGGCCCGCGCAGAGCCCCACGTGGAGGCCCAGCTGGCGGGGGGCGGGCACGCCGAGGGGGGCCGCTCCGCCGGGCGGGCTGCAGCGCACAAAGAGCGGCGCCCCGGCCGGCACGTGCGGCGGCGGCGGAGGGCAGCCTTTGTGCGAGGCGGCGCGGCGTGGCCGGCCGAGCCCGGCACTACATGTCCCGGCAGCCCGCGGCGGCAAGGCCCGCCCCTTCGGAGGCTGCACAGTCACGGCCAGGCCCGGCCGCCGCGCTGCCAGTAAACACGCGGCGGGCTGGGAGAGGCCCGGCGGGGCGCGCGGACTCGCGGGGGCCGGGGGAAGCGGGGTCCGCCGCGCCCTTCCTCGCCCCGCCGCCCGCCCCCGCTCCCTCCGGGGCCGGCCGGGGCGGAACATCGCTGCCCGCCGCGCTCCGGCAAACAGACCCACGTGCTCGGCCGCCGCCGCCATCCCCGTCCCTCCCGCGCTCCACGGCGGGCCCGGCGCCGCAGCCCGCCCGCCCGGCGCGCGCACCCACCTGCACAGCCCGCCGATCACCTCCTTCTCGGTCTTCCTGAAGTGCTGCAGCGGGGGCACCTTCTGCGCGGGCACCACGAAGTACTCCATGCCCGGCCGGGATCGGGGGCGGCGGCGAGCGCGAGGGGCGGGCGGCGGGCGAGTACGCGTCCGCCGGTCCCGCGGTGCGTCTCCGGCTCTGGCCCTGCGCGTGTCTGCTCAAGGCGGGAAACAGCTGGGCGAGCGCAGCGCTGCCTCCCCCGCCCGCCAGCCCGCCTCCCTCCCTCCGCCGGCGCCGCCTCCGCCAGCCACCGGCCCATGTAAACAAAGGGCGAATCGCCGCGGCTGCCGCGCCGCCCTCCCGCCTGCCAGCCGGAGCAGCAGCAGTGCCAGCCGGCAGACCCGCCGAGGAAGGCCCGGCCCGAGCGCGGCGCTGACCGGGGCGCTCGGAACTCGCAGCGAGCGGTCCGGGGCTCGGCCGCTTCCTTCGGCCTTGGTTCGGCGGCCCGCAGCCTCCTGGCGTCGGGGCTCTTGGCGGCGTGGAAGGGGCGAGGACCGGCCCCCAGTTGGGGAGCCTGCGAGGGGGGCGAAGTGGCTGAGCCTTACCAAGGGCGGGAGGCGAGGGGGAAGAGCCCGGCCTCTCCCCGCCAGGACAGGCTAGCTGCCTTACTCCCCAGAGCAGCTGCCAGAGCGGGCATCTCCAGGTGGAACCGGCGAGTGTGGGGAGGCTTTGGTGCTCCCCGACTGACTTGGGGGCCGGCCTGATTCAGCCGCTAAGGCTGTGGCAGAGGAGAGGCCAGGGCCTCTGTGGAAGCCTTACTTTGGCCAAGTAGGGATGCTGGGATTTGTACTCTGACACAGCTGACTGGATATGGACAGAGGTCTGCCTTGACTGGAACTTTCAGTAGGGGCCAATTTCCCTGCAACTTATTCAAACAACCAGTTTAAGGAGTAGGCCAGGCCAAGCCCCACCAATGGCATTGTGCGGAGCAAACCAAGCCCTGTCCTAGGCCAGCCACAGGCAAGGGCTGGAGAAGCCTGGCTACTCTGCCAGCTTGCTGGCGGCTGGCCCTTGATGTACCAGGCAATGCCTGCCCTGGGCCCGTCCTTCTTGCTGAAGGATTGCCTGGGCCTCTTCTCACGGGCTTCTTAGGCTTGGCGGTCTTCTGGCCACGCCACAACGGTGGATATAGCTGGGCACAGGGGTCCCACTTGACCAACTGCTATGGTGTGCTACTGATCAGCCTTCCACTGCCACCTCCCCCTTCCTCCACCTATGAAGTGACCAGACACCTGGTCAGGCTCCCACAAAACACTAAGCCAAAGTGAATTAAGGTTCCTTCTAGCTTGTACGACCCAGCACCTCAATTAACATTTACATGATCAGCTAACCAAGGTGAACTATGTCAGTGCTGTGGAAAGACATAGCCCACCAACTCCCACCATTCTGGGTGGTTTCATGCCATAGGCCCTGTCCAATTGGAGAATGCAAAGCAAAGTCCAAGTGTCAACATTATGGCTGGATGCAGTTTTAAGCTTAGTGCCGGCCTGGGGAGGACACCCAGCCCATGCAAGCAGAAGAGTGTGGTCTTGGTCACTTGAAAAGCCGATGGGAGAACTGACTCTGGCCAGCATTGGTGCCTCTTTGTTCCTGAAGTGCTTGTCCAGGGAAGATACGGCAAGGAAGGGAAGGCTGGGCTATGGGGAGATGAACCTGCATCTGGAGTTCTCTTGGATCCAGTCTGAGCCCGTGGGCAACAGCAACAGCATTGGATCTAGCCATGGCAACACATGCTCAAGTAACCGGGTTAGTCCCTGTGGCAGAATCTGAACCCTTAGCTATAGTCAAGACAGTTGCTGCAGTGGGGTTACACTCTGCTAGCCAAAACCAAAGAACTCATGGATAGCATGCTGAGAATCAGGTTGGAAGGTTGGGGAGTCAAAGGATAGCTCCTTCCACGCCTTCGAACTGAACCAGCTTGACTGCAATTCCCATTTTGCATGTTTATAGTTCCCAAGAGTGAAGAGTCTGGTTTTCCTTTTGACGTCTCCTCTTCCTCTTTGCCCCATAGAAAGGGATGCCAGAACAGGACAAACGTCTTTGTTAGAGGCCAAATGTCCCAGAACGAATTGGAGGAGTGAACCACTTGGGGAAATGCTCGGTGCCCCCTCACCATCTAAGTGCTGTGACTGAGGAGGGTCTGCACCACAGCCAGAGGTCCTCCCCCTTGTGGCTAAGAGGATACAGCACAGCCATCTAGTTTCAGAGTTTATTTGCTTTCTCCCATTTTAAATTGACCCGGATCCAAAGTTCTCTTTCTATATGACAGAAATCACAAACATAAAATACAAGGTGCCAGAAAGGCAAAGCAGGAAAAACCAGATAGAATCATCACAGGCACATAAGAACAATTCCAGCAACAAAAGGAAAACGTGCAAAGGATTCGATTCAGTTCCTGAATTACTTGAGTGAGTAAAGCCTTCCTCTTGGAGGTGCTGAAAAAGCTGGAGTCCTTCCCTGCCCTGGCACAGCTCAGCTGGGAAATGGGTCTTAAGTGCCCCCTTTCAGCCTCCCATAGAGCTGTTTGATCTGGGCTGATGGCAAAGCACCAGGCGTTACCAGCAATCCCCTGACCGCCATCGTTCCCCCCCCCCCTCCAAATTAGCAGCTTGTGCTGGGCGAAGGCAGACCCAGACATAAGCACTGAAATAATTTAAATGGGAGGCCATCAATTCCAACCCAGTGTCAGATTAATCAATTTCAGCTCTCCCACACAAACATCCGGACACATGATGGCTCAATTGTTAGGGAAGGTGGGTGGGGGAGGCACCTGGGATGCTTTCCCCAGGCAGTGGCCTCTAGTTGTGTTGGTTGGATCAGGCCCCAAAGATAGCCCGAGCATGGTAATCAGGTGATTTTAAGTCCCCGCTGCCAGAATGTACTTTGCCAAGTTGTTGTGAAGACCAGCTAGAAGAATCCTGCGCCAGATTCTAAACCTCCGTGGCAAAAGGGCTGTGCGTTGAAATAGAAATGGCAGGGGACAGGTACAGCGTTTGCTGCTTATTGGGAAACCCACTGAAGAAGCCGCGTTCAGGGGTGCTGAGGTCAGGCTTAGCCGTCCTCTGGTGGCAGGAGGGGTACATGACTCACCGTGAAACCCCCAGCAGATGCTCCACAATGGGGAAGTTCTGTGCCTCCAATTCTGCATAGGTGCCTAGTCTCTGAAGAGGGGCCCCGGGGGCACCAGGAGAAGGGCTGTGGCATTAGGGGAACTTCTCCATCCGGACTAGAGAGCAGCCTTAGGCCTTGGGACTGCTGCCAGGCCAGGCCGCTCCCTGCCAAAGAGGAGGAAGGGCCGGGAGCTTTACCCCAGCAGGCAATGGCGGCCAGTCCCAGCGGCCCTCTGGCATCCCCTCCTTCGGCCAGGGAAGACGGTGCCCGAGGCATCCCGAGGGGCGCGGATCGGTGGCCCAGGCTGAGGAGCGACGGGCCGGGCAGAGATCTGAGCGCCTTCTGCCCTCACAAGGGGCCGCCGAGGGGCCCGGCAGAAGGAGAGCAAAGGGAGAAAGCAGCTTTTGCGGAGCCCCAGCTGGCCGCCTTTGCCGAAGGAGGCCGCATACCGACCGGGAGCCTCGGGACGCCAGCCAGCCGCTGGCCGCCTTTCACGGAGCGGGCGACCCCAAGGCCGGAGGAAGGAGGGCGCCACGGCCGGCCTGAGGCGAAAAAGCTCGGGGATCTCGCTGCCGGCGTCGCAGCATCTCAGGCCCGGAGCGAATGGCCGCCCCGACTAGCCTGCTGCCCGGCAGAGCCGCCCCAAAGAGCTTCAGCCGTGGCCTGCAAGGGCGTCCCGCTCCGCCCGCCCTATCTGGGCGGACTGGCGCCGCCTCCACCCCCGGAAGGAGCCGCGCCGCCGGGCTGGCCCTACGTTGCTGGGCGGAGGGGCCCGAAGTCCGGGCCCGCTTAGGCTACGGGGCGGGGAGGGCAGCAGGTTCCCTCCTCGGCAGGCGGACGCGAGGGGAAGCCCCGGCCGGCCTGCGCCCGAGGCTGAAGGAGGCAAATCCCAGAGCGGACCCGGCCGTCGCCCTTTGCCTTCCGCGCCCTGCCCGCCAGCCCAGAAAGGCAGCGGGCCGGAGGTGACCCGTAGGAAGCCGGCGAGGAGAGTGCTGAGCCGTGTGATCCCGGCCTGTCCCGGCTCTTCCCCGCCGGCGGAAGTGGCAGGCTGGCGCGCTGCCCCCCTTCCGCCCCCTCGGAGGACGCGGGGCCACCGCTCCGCCCAGCCTGGTTCTTCCGCAGATCCGCAGCCGGAGGTTGTCGCTCAGGACAAGGGGCAGGGGCCGCCCTCCCTCCCCGCCTCCCGCCCCTCCCCTCCCCTCCAGCAGGCGCCGCCTCCTCCATCCGCGCGGGACTCGCCCTCCCCCCGCTCGCGTCCCAGAGCGGGGGAGGGGAGCCGGAGAGACCCTCCCCTTCGCCTCACCCCCGCCGCCGCCGCCCTCGCTCGCTCGCGCGCGCGGCATCTTCTCCGCCCGCCCGCCCTGCCGAGGCGCAGATGTGGCGCTGCGGCCGTGCGCCCCATCGGTGCCGGTGGGGGTGGCCGAGGCGGAGCGGCGAGGCGCCCCCGGAGGTCGCTCCCACAGGTGAAAGCCTGCCAGGAGCCCGCAGAGGGCAGCCCCAGCGCCGCTCCCGAGCCCCTCCGCCCGGCCGCCTCGCCACCGGGGGCGCGCACAAAGCCGCGCCGAGACGCCTCCCTCCCTTCCGCCACCCGGCCAGCGCCAAGGTAAGGCGACGGGGGCGGTCGGGGAGGGAGGGGGCGCCTTTGGAGACCGTGGGGGAGGCGATGGATCGGACCCAGATGGGGGAGGCCGTCGCGACGGCAAAACATGCCTTCCCTTTGCTGGAAGCCATTATCCCTCCGGCCGCTGCCCGCTGCCCTTCGCTGCCTCGGCGGTTGAGAGCGCGACGCCCCCGCCCCGCGCCTTGCCTGGGGTTTCGCTCCCCCGACCGCGATAGGCGGCGCCCTCGGCCCGAGCAAAGCCCCTCCGGGCTCGAAATGACCCTTCCAGATCAGCCTAAGGGGGGAGAAGGGAGGAGAAACCGCGGGGCCGGGGACGCGGGTAGCCCTTCTTCGAAGATCCTTTGGGACCGGCAGCGGGGATCCCCTTCCTGCTCTGCTCCGGCTGCCGGCTGCATATCCTCCAGCTCAAAGGGGGTTTCCAGGGCACAACCCGTTGGGGGACATCATCTCCTGGTCGGGTGGGAAGGACCAAGGCCGGAGAGTGTGGGGTCTGAACAAGTGGGGTGGATCTGTGGTTTGTTGGGGAGCCAGGAGGAGCAGGAATGTCCTTGCAAGACATCCTGCCCCTCCCTGCGGACAGCCACCCAGGCATGCCATAGCCGCAAACTCCCAGCAGACAGCAGGAAAACCTGGATGTGGCCACTGCACTCTGTGCTGCTCCCCCCCAAAAAGCTCCTTTGGGAATGATGAGGAGTTGTAGCCCAGAAGAGGAGGCGCCAGAGACAACCATTGGCCACACTGGACACAGGGGGTACTCTGGCTAGAAGGCGAGCGGCTTTCCCAGAGTGGGAGGTGGGCTTGACCTTGTCTCCCCTTCCCTTTCCAGTTGACGCCCTTCCCAGCTTCACTGAGCAGGGGGCTGCAGGGATGAGCCCGCCCCCCCCCCCAGCTCTGAGACCTTCCTGCCCATTGAGACCTGTTCTTTTGAGGGGGGGGGGCTTTCCTGAAACTGCCCCGCCTGTCTCTATGGGCTCACCAGCCCTTCAGCCTGGCCACCCTCCCTTTCCTTGGCAATGAACTTCCCCGCTCAGCCAGGGCTGACCTCTTGCCCACTGTCTGTGCTTGAATGGGTCCTGCAGCCAGAAGCAGCAGCTTGGAGGGCAGGAGGGGGAGCAGGTTGCCCCTGGGGGAGCCAGTCTGGCTGAGATACAGGCAGGGCAACCCCCCTTTCTCATCGTGCTGGAGACCCCCAATGGCTGAAACTGGCAGGGCTTGATTGTCTCCCCTGCCTTGAGAGTCTTCCTGCTGCTGTTGGGGGCCCCCTTGCTTTGTAGTCTGGGGCCTCTGGGTGAGTCTCAGGATCCAGCTCTCAGCCGCATTTCTCTAAAGCTATTTAAGGGGCTAGCCGGGAGCATCCTTGGGGCATTGGTCAGCGCAGGGTTGTGTGTCCAGCTGCCTCTGATTTCCAGAAGTGTCAGGAGGGAGAAAAAGGCTGCCACCCATCTTGGCAGACTGCCAGGGCAGGGAGCTGCAAGGGCCATTCCCCCAAGAAGAGTCCTCCCAGGACTGTCCTCGCTCAACGGCTTGGGGCATGCTGGTCTCCTTCCCACTTTCCCCCTGCACCCACTCCCTTTTGGCTGAATTTGCATTGCAGCAGACCTCTAGTGGCTGGCAGCTGCCCAGGTGAAGTGGTCACCCAGGGTGCCATCCGCTGCCTTGCATCCAAGGAGGCAGGGCTGTTTGGGTAGACAGGTGGGTGAGGGCAGATGTTGTGGCCTGCAGAACATTTGAAGGTGAGATAGGCAGGAAAGGAGTTGCTCTCACCTGAAGGGGGGTGAGCTGGCCACTGAGCCGATGGGGTGCTGCAAACTGAATGGATCCCTGCCCCATCCAGGCACTATCCATAGCTGCTTTCTGGGGTGCTTGACAGCCCAGTTGCCTCGAATCCCACCTGTGCCTTCCCCAAGTATGGTGCTTTCCCAGGCCTCTACACATCTGAGAAGATGGGGCTGTGCTGGACAGACTGGGAGGGCCTGCTAGGTGCCCGGATCACAGCCAGGCAGCCCAGAACAGGCGGGGCCCCAGTCAAGGAGTGCCTGGAGCCGAGTGGGAGGAAAGTGACTCCTAGGTGGGCCAGCTGGACAGAGCCTCCTCTGACTTCCTGCCAGGGGGTGGGGGCATGTTTGGAGGGACCTCCGGAGACTCCCAGCCAGAAGTCCCGCCAGTGCCCACCCTCCCTGCATCCCTACTAGATGGGCTTTGGGTGTTTAATTCAACTTAATAAGTGCTGTGGGTTCGTGCTGATTTTGTTTATCATGAGTGCTGATGTTTTAGTTCTGTTTCATGGAGGGGAGGAACAGGTAATTTGATGGATGTTGCAGGTATTTTCTTATAGGTGCCCTGTGTTATCTTTTGCTGGTAAAATAAGATAAATATCACGAATAAATAAAAAGGAATACACCCTGGTGTACGTATTTACTCCAAAGGTTTAATGAGCTGTAATCAACTGAGCTGTTAGGTTATTGGTGGCTCCATTAGCTCCTGATATATATTTGGGGGTTTGGAGAGTATAAAAGGCAGATCCATCTCTTTACCGGAAAGTTGAGGACCAGTGGCTTGTGATTTGGCTAAACTGTGTGGCTGCTTCTCCATATGGTCCTGAGCCTTGAGCCGCTCAGCAAAGAGGCGATCTGGGGGATTTGGCTGGGGACCACTACAGACTGGCTGGCGCTCTGTCCACTGGATTTTAGCCTGCCTTCCTCACCAGAGAGGTGGCTGAGTAGGGGGTCTCCTTCAGGCTGATGCGGTCTGTGTCAGGCAACTGCTCTTCACCTGCCAGCGGTGCAGTCCTGAACAACGAGAGTGCCTGGAAGACCCCTCCGGAGTGCCAGTCCTGGAGAGGTGCCTGAGAGAGCTGCCTCTGTGTTCTTGGCCGCTTCCTGACCACATCCAGTCCTTGCCTGGCTGTCGTCAATATGAGTCAGTACAGGAGGGAAGTGGTGAGGTGGGTCTGCCAGGGATGAAGGAACAGGGAGCTGCGCCCAAGCATGGAGTGGGTGGGGGCAGCTCTGGCCTGAATGCCCAGCTGTCCCGCCTCCCTCTGAAGGGTCCAAGTCTTAAGAGAACAGCTGGGGGGGGGGGTCTTGCCAGCAGGACAGCTTCTGTCCATCTGCCAGGCTTGGCTTGGACGCTCCTTGTTGTCCTCCCCCCAGCATCCTCTGTTGGCCAACACTGGAGGGACATTAGGTGCCTCTGCACATCTGTGGAAGGAGGCCTGCTGGCCCCTCCTGGAAGTGGCTCCCTCGGTCGACTTCCTTTGGATTCTGGGAAGGCTTGTTCCCAGGAATGTTCTGTTCTGGGGCCAGTTTGGTTTGGCAGCTGCTGCTGCCTCGCAGGGCGGGGGAGCTGCTTCCCATCCAGTGTCCCACCCAGCCCAGCTCCTGGGAGCAGCTCAGGAATCCAGCGAGAGGCCGCTGGAATATGGTGGGGGGTGGGGAGCCAGACTCCGTGGAGGCAGGAGGCTGCTCTGCACAGCAGCTCCTCCTTTGGCACTCCATTCTCTCTGCCTGGGAAATGGTGCCCACATCCTGAGCCACCACGCTGGGGCCTCCCCCAGACTGCCTGTGCCCTGATCTGCTGCCACTAAAACATCCTGGAGCCCTGATGCAAATGCTTGCTGCATGGATCTGGCAGCAGAAGACGGAAGGCCCCTGGCCATGCGCTTGGCTTCGGGTGCCTGCCAGGACTTGGTTGAAGCCGGCCAGAGGTTCTTCTGCCAGGGGGCCGCTGGCACGGGAGAGCCTCTGGGGCAGGCAGGACTCTGTTCAGGCATTCCTCCTGGGGGAGGGGCCGGGGCTGGACAAAGCGGCCTCTCCATGTGGAAGAGGATCAGTGCTGGGGAGGTAGGCAAGGGCTCCCCTGAACTACGGCTGCCCTGTTGTGGCCGGCATCTTGAATGGGAGGGGGGTCTGATCCTTCCCAGCTGCCTTGTCTCTGCTCTGGGCACACTCACTCACTCAATCACTCACTCCTGAGCCCTTTGCGCCAGGTGTGGGGTGCGGCTGCGTCAGGGTAGGGCCTGGGTTAAGCCAGGGCTTCCTCCGGGAGAGGCCCACAGTGGGGCCTGACACCTGCATTCACCCCTCCAGCTGCTCTGCGGCCGGCTAGGCTGCACCTCCTTTGTCACCGCCCTCCCCTCTTCTCCCAGTCCAGGAAGAGGGTGGGGTGTAGATGGTGCTAGAAGCGCCCCCTCCCCACTGGGCCTCAGGCTGGCCCGGAGTGCGGAGCGTGGGTCTGGGGGGTTTTTGCAAAGATCTTTGCCCCTTTCTCAAATGCGCGGATTCCCCCCTCCCCGTCTCTGCATTGCAGACTCAGCGCTGGCCTCGCCGGGGTGCTTCTCCCTCCGCCTGTCCGCCCCCCACTTCCAGGGAGGTGCCTGCGCATTCCAGCGTGTCTGAGCCGCAGCCCGGCCGGGCCCAGCGCCAAGGCCGGCGGGGAGGGCGAGCAGGAGCTGGCCTGCGCCATCCGGGTCGGGTGAGTTCGCAGGTGCCGCCCAGAGCCGGGCGGGGGCGCGGCATGCCAGGCCCACGGAAAGCGCCGGAGGGGGTGGGGATCGATGCCCGCCCGGCGGCTTTGCCGGAGAGGGAAGGCACGCTACCCCTTCCTGCGCCCGGCCTGCCCTCGGATGCGGCTGCGACAAACGGGGCGGGCGCTGCTGGCGGCCGGGGGCGCGGAGGGGCCCCGGCCGGAGGAAAAGCAACAGCCGCGGCCTCGGGCGGAACCGCCTCCAAGGAGCGCCGGCAGGTCAGGCAGGCGAGCAGGGGTTGCGCCTCTGAGCATGGGCAGAGTGTCAGAAGCGGCGCTGCCGGCGGGGCTCGAGTGCGGAGGCCGGCCGGGCGAGTGGGAGGAAGGGGGAGACACGTGTCAGCAGGCGGCCCGCTTGGCTCGCCGGGCGGCCGTGGATGCTGCGCCGTGTTGATCCCCGGGCCGTCCGGGCGCCGCTTCAGGCAGCCGAGCTGCGCGGAGGGGGCCGCATAGGGGGCGAGGGCTGGCTGGGCAGCAACGGCCCGCGAGAGCCTAGCAGCCTTTCGCTCCTCTGCCCAAACGCCCAAGAGCAACTAGCGTTGCCCCCCTGCAAAAGAAGCCCGCCCCTCCCTGTGAAGTGGGCGCTCTGACTTCACCCAGGCCCCCTTGGAAACGGCTTTAGCAAGCCTCGGGGCTCCTTCCCAATTCCCAAGGTGTCGCATTGTGCCCGGCTCCCCTCCTTGGCCGCCCGCTGGCTGCTTTTTGCCTGGGGTGGGTGGGTTCGGGAGGCCTTGCTGCTGCCCTTTCCCCAGCCTGGGCCAGGAAGCGCCCCCCCACCTCAAAGCTCCACAGCCTGCAGGCAAGAACTAGGAGCAGCTGTTTGCAATTGGAAGGTCTTCCTGTGGGGGAGGGGGTGCTGGCACCCACAAAGTGAAAGCCCGATGGGAGGGAGGGTAGCCTGATGGCCTTGCTTTTGCAACCCCCTCCCCCACTGTGCCCCATTGGTTGATGAAGCAGGAGGAGGGCAGGGATCAAGCAGCTGGGTTTTCCCACCCGATTGATTGCTGGCCCCCTCGGACCCTTCCCTGTGGAAAGGAGGCTGCCCAGGCCAGCCGCCTCCTGCACCCCCAGAAGTAGTAAGCATTGAGGGACAAACCTCCTGCTGGATTCTCCATAGAGCAGCTTTGGGGCTGGTGGCACCAGAGGATCCATTGGGGAAACAGCACAGGCTGGCATCCCTTCCTTTCCGATTCTCACACAGGACGACAGAAGACCCCGCCCCCGAGTCCCCCCCAGCTGACCAGAGCAGTCTGCTCCCTCGCTGCTGGCCCCCCATGCATTCCTTGGAGGAGCCCCTGGACCTCAAGCTGAGTGTCTCCAAACTCCCGGCCGCGAGAGAGAAGCATGACTGGGCCCTGGGCAGCCGCAAGGGCCGAGCTCTGTGCCAGATCTCAGAAGACGCAGGCTACCTGGCAGCAGGCCCGGGCTCCCCTCGTTCCCCTCCGGAGGGTGAGTAGCAGGCTGGGAAGGGGGGGCTGGGCTGCTCCCTCGCTGGCGGGCAAGGGGTGCCCCACTTGCTGATCCTGATCCATCTTTGCCCCCTCCAGGCCTCCAGCCGCACCCCCAACGCCAAGACAAGAGAGACCATCAGTTCTCCTCGCCTCCTACCGTTGACCTGAGCCTGTCTCCTTCTCCACCAGGCCGGGACACCCTCCCCAGTGGGAGCACATCCGCCTCCCCAGACAGGCAGAGCAATGGAGGGTTGGTAAACTGCGCCAGCTTGCGTGTAAGTGTGGGGATGGGGTGTGTGTGCAATAGGGCATTCCAACTCCCGAGGGGAGCTCACAAAGCCCAGGTGTGCCAG
Source organism: Notechis scutatus (assembly GCF_049901735.1). NCBI lineage: Eukaryota > Metazoa > Chordata > Lepidosauria > Squamata > Elapidae > Notechis > Notechis scutatus. Next base: position 17,097,674 of record NC_142020.1, on the reverse strand, counting down.
AGCTTTTCTGAATCTCCCTCAAGGCCTGAAGCAGTGACAGGCTCTGTGCTGTGGAGGTCTCTGCTGCCCCCCTCCCCGTGGCTTTCAAGGGGATATTGTGTCTAATGGCCACTGGCGCTCCTGAGCAAGTTGGGGGGGGGGCAAGCAGAGGGACTCCCCCTGGCCTGGCCATCCCCAGCATCTTTTTTGAGCCGCCGAATCTGCTTCCAGCTCTTCCCGAGGTTTTCCCCTCCGTTGCCAAGCCTGGGAAGGGGCCTCTGCCCGTGGCAGAACAGACACCCCCACTCATTATGGGGGGGGATGGGCTGCCCGCCAACTGCCCCTCCTGCCTCTCCCAGGACCTGCAATCCCTGCGCTACCTGGAGAGTCTCCGCAGCTCCTTTCACTTCTTCCTGCCTCTGAATGCGGGAGGGTCCCTGCACCTGCCTGCCTCCGCTTTCCTGGCGCCCCCCAAGGAGAAGCGGCTCCCTTTGGATACGGCTGTGCAGAAGCAGTTGGTGTGCCGCTGGTCAAAGGTGAGCAGAGTCTCCTTTCAAACCTGCCTCTGCCAAGCCGGGGTGCCTGTGCTCTTCTCCAGTGACCCCCAGGCCTTGCTCTCGCCCCCAGTGCAACCAGCTGTTTGAGCTCCTGCAAGACCTGGTGGACCACGTCAACGACTTCCACGTGAAGCCAGAAAAGGATGCTGGCTATCGTTGCCACTGGGAGGGTTGTGCCCGCCACGGCCGGGGCTTCAATGCCAGGTAACTTTCCGTGCTGCTGGGAAGGGGTGGGGCAGCTGCGGCTCACCAACCGCAATGCTCCAGTGAGCATGAAATGCCTGGGGAAGGCTGCTCTGGTCACGCTTGCGCATGGCCATTTTGTTGCTCTCCCGGCCATGGCCACAACTTGCCCAAGCCATCCCTCCTGTCAGCGGACAGCAGGAAGCCCGGCCTTGGTCTTTGGAAGCAGCCCCAGCTGCTGAGGTGCTGGGGCGGTGGAAAGCCCCCCCCCTTGCGAGCGGCTTTTGCTCTGCAGGTACAAGATGCTGATTCACATCCGCACACACACCAATGAGAAGCCCCACCGCTGCCCCACCTGCAACAAGAGCTTCTCCCGGCTAGAGAACCTGAAGATCCACAACCGCTCCCACACAGGTGAGTCTGACTGGGGTTTGACCCTCCCCCATCAGCACGGCTTCCCTCCAGACCGGCCAGCCCCCCCGGATGTACTCTCCCGTTGGGCAGAGATCCAATCTGCCCCAGACCGGTCCTGCAGAGGGCAGTGGGATAGCCTGGGGGTCGGGGTCCCTCCCGAAGTCCCTCCTCCCTGAAGCAGCCCTGCTCCACCCTCTTCCCGCAGGGGAGAAGCCTTACCTCTGCCCCTACGAAGGCTGCAGCAAGCGCTACTCCAACTCCAGCGACCGCTTCAAGCACACCCGCACTCACTACGTGGACAAGCCCTACCACTGCAAGATGCCCGGCTGCCACAAGCGCTACACCGACCCCAGCTCTCTCCGCAAGCACATCAAGGCCCACGGGCACTTCATCACCCGCGAGCAGCAGGAGCTGCTGAAGCTGCAGCCCCCCAAGGGCCCCCCCCTCATGGCTGACGCATCGTACCTCAGCGGGGCACAGATCATTGTGCCTAACCCGGCCGCCCTCTTTGGCAGCCACAGCCTGCCCCTGCCCCTCCCCCAGGGCCCCTTGGACCTCAGCACCTTAGCCTGTGGTGGGCTGGGCACGGCCGCCATCGCAGGCCTGCCCAGCCCCACGCTTGCCCCTTTGAACTTGGCCAAGAACCCCCTGCTGGCCTCTCCTTTCTCAGTGGGCCACCTGGGGCTGCCAGTGGTGTCCTTGCTGGCTGGCACCTCCGCCAAGGCGGCTGTTGAGCGAGGGCAGGAGAGCAGGGCCCGGCCCTTCAAAGGCGACATTGGCGGCAGCAGCCGATGCAAGGAGACCAGTGAGAGAGTGAAACTGGCCAGGCTGCGGACAACCACGGACAGCCTCTCTCTGCTCCCCGGGGGCGTCCTGGACCTGTCCACTGGCATGAACTCAGGGGCAGCTGCTGACACTCTGCCACCGGGCTGGATGGTGATCCCACCTGGTTCCGTTTTGCTGAAGGAAGCTGTGGTGAGCTAAGTAGGGAAGAGCAAGGAGGAGGACTGGAAGGGGACCTTCCGGCATTCAATCTGAGGGAGCGATGCAAGACTCCTTGTGAGGAAGACCTGCTGAGCTGCTCCTGGGACTCTTCCTTTCTGCCCTCACCCCCCTTCTTCCTCCCCCTCTACATGGCGACTGGGGCTTTTCAAGGGGGAGGGGGGGCATCTCTGAGCAAAGCAATAAGAAGCTTCCCAGGGCAGCAGCCAGGGACTCCGCCCTCCCCTCTCCCTGTTCTGCCGAATGCCAGGCAGGGCCGACCCAGGAGCGCCAATGGACGAAGCAGAGCTGGTTGGTTCATCCCCAGCAAGATCCCCTCAACCCAGACCCCCTTTTCCCAGCCCGGCTTCAGCTCAAGCAACACTGGGGGAGCCCACCTGAAGAATCCTCTGCCTTCTTTTGGCCCCTTTGGTGCTGGCAGCAGCAGCCACGCTGCAGGCCTCGCTGTGCCCAGTTTGTTCCTATCTGCCTTTGGGGTGCTTCCCCTGCCCCCCCCCATTTTTTTCTCTGGAGCCCAGCAGTGCCACCCTGTGGCTCAGAGGCCTTTTCCTCCCCCTTTTGCCTGCTGTTCAGAAACCAATGCTGGAAGAGCTGCTATGGGCTGCCTCCCTCCCTCCAGCCCAGGGCTTCTGCCTGGTCCAGGCCTCTCTGACAAGGCACACCGTGGCGTGTGCTGCTGCTGATGAGACCGTTCCCTGACGCGGAGGAATTCCCTCTATGAGCAGTTTCTTATGTTAAAGCTGTGCAACCCCCTTCCAGGGGCAGTGAGGATGGGAGGACGGCAAAGCATCCCCGGATGGAGGTTCAGTCTGTGCAGAGTCCTGGGCTGCTCCTGCCCTCCTCTTCATTTGGGGGCGGGGGGGGGGGGGAAGCATTCCTTGCTTTTAGGAAAGCAGAGCACTGGACAAGCTGGCACCTCTTATGCAGATTCGAGATGACCTGCTACGTTTCCAGCAGGAAGCCATGAACTTGTCAAGCCTGGCCAGGAGATAGCTGGCACCCACCTAGGGACGGGTGGGAAAAACATCCCATTTCCCCTAAAAACAGGCCCTTCTGCCAGCTGTACCAGCTTCGGGAGCCCAGCAGAGAAGGAGCATTTGCTCTGCACCCCTCACCCTGCTCCTCCTGCAGCAGCCCAGGTTACCTCTTGACTGCCCTCCTTGTATTGGTGGGTCACTCTGTTTCCAAACGCCTTTCCTAGACAAGGGCATCTCTGGGTAGCCCCCAATAAATCCCCCTCAAGGGACCTGCAACTGTCCCTCTGCCATCTACATACCACCCTTGCACAGCCCCGGCAGACAATTCCTGGCAGGCCTTCAGTGGTCCACATAGTGCCAGGGATCCAGAACAGCCGGGCAGGGGAGCTGGACTCCCAAGCACATGCATGCCTGCTCTGGGGCTCCCACTCAGAGCATCCCGCTGGGCAACCCGGCCTCAGAGTTGATGCACGCAGGCTGCCAGTGTTTCCCTGTTTCTAAGTGCCTTTTGATTGTAGGTTATGCTGGGGGGTGATGCCCTCCTCTTGCCTCTGTTATGTTAGCATAGTTTTAAGAGAGAAAAAGATAAGCTATAACTTGACCCACTTGGTCCTCCAGAAGAGAGGATGATTATGACAAGAACAATAAAGTACACAAAAAAGCCTTGCTCGGTGCTGGTGATGTCTGTGTCTAGGGATGGGGGGGCGTTCGGAGAAAAGGGGACTTCATGCCCATTTAAGCTGTGATGCTACAGCAAAACCCAAGCTATCCACTTCTGGCTCGGTCATGTGCAGCCCGTAGCAGCAGAGCTGGCCTTGGGCAATCAGACCAAGGCAAGGCCCCATAAGCAGCTGGTCAGGTGCCTGGCCTACCTGGGAGAACAGGGCATGCTTGGACAGTCAATCATAATGTCCCCCTTTGAGAGGCGAGTCTTAACTGAAATGCCACCAGGGACGTCCTGCAGGGAGGCAGGCTGGCTCCCTGGCTTCTCACTGCAAGAGGGGCAAGCATGTTTTTTCCTCTGGGCTTGAGGAAGCAGCTATTAGGGAAGCTGTGTAGAAAAAGAGAGCAAACCAGCCTTGCCATCTTATAACCTCAGCAACCGAGCTGGGGTGGGAATCTGGAACCTCCTTTCTTTGAAGACAATGCGAGACCAGCTACGCAAGGGGTATTTATTGCTAGCTATAATTTAGATGGGACACCAGTGCAAGAGAGAGGGTGTGCTACGTGCCTGGCTTGTGTGGCGAGTCTTGTTCCCTCTGGGGCTGGATCCTCAGCTCTTCGTCCAGCCGCTCCTTGGCTCTGACCACCTGCAGGGCAGAGGGTTGGCACTCCAGAGACACGTGTGGCAGAGCGCCCACCCACTTTGTGGGCGGCAAGCAGCCACCAGAGGGCAGCACCGCCCAGGAGAAGGGGGGGGCAGATGACAGGAGGCTTTAACAGCTGGGGGGCGCAGCCGCGACCTTCCAAGGTTGCCCGGACGCCACGCGCAGCCCACCCACGTGGACCTGGAGGGCTTCAAAACGCTGCCAGAAAAGGGGGAGGGACCGAGGGATGCCTCGGACCTAAAGCGCTGGCCCTCGACAGAGAGCAGCGACGCTCCAGCAGGCAGCCGTCATTCCTGCCCTCAGCCCGGGCGGAGAGCCGGTTGACTCACCTTGGACTGCAGGTAAAAGGAGCCCCCCACGGACTTGTCGTTCACCTTAAACAAATGCTCGTAGTTCTGCCGAAGAAAAGCAGACAACGCCGGGTCAGGTTCAGAGGGTCGGCCCTTTGCTTCTCCGCCTCGCCGTTGCGCAGGGGCCGCTGCCCGAGAGCCCTCCCGGCCCGAACCCGCGGCGCCGGCCCACCTTCTGGATCTCCTCCGGGCTGAGCGTGGAGACGTTAAGGATCTGCTGAGCTTCCTGCAGGCTGATTCCGGAGAGGCTGGAGGCCGCCCAGGATTGGGCGCCCGCCCGCCCGCGCGTCTCGGCGGCCGCTTGGCTGGCTGCTCGGGGACAAGGCGGCTTAGCGTCCCGCCAGGGGCCGAGAGCCCGCGCCCGGCGCCCCCCGGCCCGGCTTACCTGCGAACTCCTGCCGCAACGCGCGGGCGAAGGCGCGGCCCACCACCTGGACGCCCACCAGCACGATCTGCGCCAGGTACTTGGCCTGCGGAGACAACGGCGGTCAGGCCCCCCCCCGCCGCCTGCCCGCTCCCGCCGCCCCGCCCCGCCGCCCGCTCACCATGTCCGCCACGGGAGCGCAGCTCAGAACGCCCGAGAGGAGTGCGACCGGAAGGAGCGGTCCTTCGTCCCGGAAGCAGCCACGAGGAGCGGCCAGAGCGCCTCGTGCGGCGGTGCACGCGAGGGCGACTCCAGCGGCAGCCTCGGGTACTGCGCGGGAGACACCCCACGGCGATCGCGAGCGCAGCGACTTCTCCGAGCTCAGCGATCGCTCCGAGGCGGCCCGCGTTGCCTCCTCCTGCCCTGCAGGCACCCTGGAAAGATTCGGCCCAGCTGCAACCGGGAGCTGCTGCGAGGAATTTGCCACCCTTCCCGCCATCTACCAGGGGGACGGAGCCCTGAGCTGCGCCCAACTCGCCGGGGGGAGGGGATGGGGGCTTCCTTTGACCGCGGCCAGGGGCAACCTGCCTCCAAAGGGGCCTGGGGGTGGAGAGCCTTTGGTAGGAGCTGTGTGTAAGGACCACCCCGGTGCCCAAAGGAAGGGCCTCTCTGCCTTCCCAGCCAGGGGATCTGGGCTTCTGCAGTTTTATAGCTGGCAGAACTGGGGAAGTGAAACCCGTGGATTTAGGGGAGCTGGTGGTAAGCTGCCAAAAAGCCCAGGTGTAACTCTGTGCCCGCCCCCCAGTCCTTCATCAGCAGTGACAGTGACATCAGCAGAGAGCGCTCCTCGGGAAGAGGCAGCCAGGGGGCCGCATCCTGGCTGGGAAGCCACAGAAGGAATAAAGACACAGGAGACACCAGAACAGGAGGAAGGAGGTTTTCATGTTAGGGTTACACCCAGCAAGAGGGAATCAGCTGGAGAAAGGAGCTTCTTCCTTCCTGAGAAGGCAGCTGGTGAACAAAGCTTCTGCAGCTTCAGGATGCCAGCCTGGAATCATGGGCACATGTGGGCAGTGAACGAGCCCCGAGAATGCTTGCAACTGGCCCACCAGCTTCAAAGCAACAAGCCAAGATGGAACAGGAAGGCTCCTGCCAAGGACAGACCCCGAGGACCCCCTATTGGGTGGAAGCCTTAGTCAGGCAATAGTACACAGGTGGTCTGAGTCCCCATCCCAGCAGGAGGGCAGCCCCTGAGCAGAAGCAGCCAGCCGGTGGGGAGCAGCCTGCAGCCCGACTCTGACGCTTCCTTCCATCCCGGGCTCTGCAGGGGCTGCAGGCAGAGAGGCAGCATCAGTCTTTCCAGCGCCTGCAGCTACTCCTACAGAGCAATAAGAGATGAGCATGGCTGAGCAATGTCGGGCCAGCTGCTTGAAGTCACCTGCTGTGGGTAGTGGGACAAAGTTCATCCCTCCGAAGTGAAAGACCCTCCACAGACAGAGCTTTGGTGCTAGCCAGCCCTCAGTGGCTCCCCACCCTGGAATAAAGGAGGCAGGGAGGGAGAGAGGGGAGAGTCGGATCTCTCTGGGCTTAGCTGGAGAAGCCAGCCGGTGGGGAGCAGCCTGCCCCCCAAGTCTGACGCTTCCTTTCATCCGGGGCTCTGAGGGGGCTGCCCTCCCAGCCCTGCTCTTACCCACTCCTCTTCATCCACTCCCTCCAAGGAGTCCTGCGGGAGGGGGTCATCTCGGTTCCCCAGCTTGGCCACCATGGCACTGAGCAGCTGCAGAGAACGGGAGTTAGAGGGGGCTTCTTCACCCCAAGGCAGAGGAACTGCCCCTTCCCCCAGTGTCAGGAGATCCAAGGGAGTGAAGGCTCACCTCCTCTTTCTTCTGCTCATCGGACTTCTCATTCAGGTAGGTGGAGGAAGGCAGGTATTTCCGGCTGGGGGCTTCCTTGGGCACTTGGCTCACTGCGTGGGGGAAGGCAGCAGGAGCCCCTTGCTCTCTTGTCCCCTGAACTCCTTCAGCCCTCCCTGCTCAGCCCCCCTCCCCCCTTACCTGGGGTCATGTCCTGGGGTTGCAGGCTGATGGTTTGGTGCTGCTTGTTAGCGCCCTTCAGCCAGGCTGTGGCTGGCAGGGCAGGTTCCCACCACACCTGCGTGGCCGGGAAAAGGTCGTCCTGGAAGAATTCTTTCTATGGGAAGGAAATGCCCCACGGCTGATGAGAGGCTGGAGCACCTCAGGGGCAATGCTGAGCCTCTCAGACAGGCTCTGAACTGGGGAGGGGGCGAGGTATTAGATTGGGGGCCTCCAGCGAAGGTCCTTCCCCTGAAGAAAGCTGCCGGGCAGCTGCAAGAGATGAGGGTGGGCCCTTCCATGGACATGTCTGGCTGTAGGTAAGTAAAGGGCCCTGGAGTTAGCAAGCACCACGGAAGGTCACTTTCCCCATGCGAGCCTCCTTGGGGGTTGGAGCAAATGATTGGACCTCTAAGGAATACCGGGCACAGGGAGGCATTCTGGGTTTCGGAACGACTGATTCATGCAACTGAAGCTGGCCAATTGCAAGCGTTGCTTGGCAGTGTGGACCGAAGGTCTGAGCAATGCACCCATACACCCCTCCCCCGACTGCAGACCCATACATGCACGCACGCACGCACACACACATGGCTCTACAGGCCAAGCCTTGGGGTTCTACCTTGACCCTGGGGACTCGGAAGGCCACCGGCTCAATGGAGGTCTGCCGGAGGCGCAGTGCCCGGGCAATCTCGACTTCCCGCACATCACACGCCGTCTTGGCCAGGAAGTGAAAACCCTGGAGCAGTCAAGGAGAGAGACTGACCAGTTGCCTTGCAAGGAACAACTCCCCAACCAGCACCCCAGAGATCTTGCAAAAGCTTCTCTGCTGTTGGGATGCTCTGGCCCTGGATGGCCACAAGAGGGCAGGCCACCTAATGCTGGTCAAAGAATCCCCCAGCAGAGGAAGAGGCCTCCGGGTGGCCAGGTAGGTCAACAGCCACTGAGGGAAGGGTGGCCCCAAAGTTCTTCCCCTCTGGGATGCCATTCCAGCCTCTGGCAGGGACCACCGCTCCCTGGCTGCCAGTGTTGGGGGGCGGGGAGCAGGCAGGAGGGCTGCTGCTCCATTCTTTGCCCTCTGCGGCGTTTTCAAAAGTCTCACGCAAAGTTTTGGCCCTCACAGTGTCAAAAGAAGCCAAGTCCAGTAAAGACTCCAGCCTGAAAGGATTTCTCAGCATCCCAACCTTGTTTCTCCGCAGGTCCCAGGAGGTGCCTCACCTTGTGGGGGTCGCAGGAGAGGAAGCTGTTGCACTCCAGGAAGAAAGGGGCCTCTGGGACCACCTCATAGACAAAGACCCTCGTGTCACCCTAAGCTCCCAGGAGAGAGAAGAGGTCGAATGCACAGCCTTGACGGGGGGGCTCCTGTCCAAGCCTTACACAAAGGCTAAACTGGCGCCATGGGAACCAGCCAGGAGAAATGCAGTGGGGGGAAGCTGAATCCACCTGAGTGGGAAACTGGGCTCCACACACCAGATGCCCAGCCTGGCTAGAGGCAAAAGAAGAGCCATTTTTGTGTCTCTCCCCCCCCTAAAGATACTGCAGGGCAGGGGCCAGATGGCCTGCATTGCTCCCTTGGACATGCCCCAAAGCCCCTGCCCTCTGAGCGGCAGGATCTCCCTTCCCTCTTGGCTCACCTTGCCTGTGAAGAAGGCCACACTGGTGTCTACGTCATAGAAAGGGATGAGGGTGGAGGGAGAGACGTCCAGGCCGAGGGTGGCTAGAGGTCCAGCAGCCAGGGCCTCAGCCTGGTGCAAGGAGAGCTGGCGTTCGCTGCGGCTGAAAGAGGAAGGGGAGAAAGAGATGAGACAGGCTGTGCTCTTGCAAGCAATTGGGAGACTGCTGGGGGGGAGGGCTCACCTGTCAAAGCCGGAGACCAGCAGGTATTTGCCACCACAGACCCAGGTGACACGGGCACCTCGACCCCCCTTAGGCCCTGGACCATCCTGTGCGGGGGCAAGGGGGGAGAGGCTTCAGAAAGAGAATGGGCTACAGCTGCCCACGTGGGCTGTCCGGGATACATGCGGGCGCTGCCCTCCAGAAGAGCCTGGCCGGACCCTGACCTGCAAGGGCTGCCCAGCCTGCCGAGGCTCGTAAACTCGCACTTTGCCATCCTTGCTGACGGTTGCCAGGCAGCATCCATCGGGGCTCCAGGCCAGACTGAAGATCTGAAAGCAACAACAGGTTGGCTGAGGGAGGCTTGCACTCCAGGATGCTGGGTCGGCCAGCCCTCCGCGCAAGGCGGACTGCATGCCCCGCCATCAGGGTGGATGCTGGGCTGCCAGGCCGACTTCATTGCTGGCTATTCGACAGAACACTTCTGGAGGTAACAAAGAACTTGGAGATGCCGCTGTGCTCCCCACCTGGTCCGTGTGGCCGTGCAGTCCCAGCTCCTGCCTCCCTGTGCGCACATCCCAGATCCGGACACTCTTGTCATAGGAGGAGGAGGCCAAGACGTCGGCGGCCAGAGGGTGGAACTTGATGGAGTAGATCTTCTCTGTGTGGCCTGGCATGAGAAGGAGAGAGGCTGCATTCAGAGCAGCGCCAGGCTTCCCTAGGCCGATCCTGCCTTGGCCAGCCACAAGGAGAATGGGGTGGAGGGATGGGGGTGCTGACCTCTCAAGACCACTTCTGGCTCCAGCAGCTGCTTCTGCAGCCCGGTTGGCTCAACCCGCCACAGCCGAATCTTGGTGTCTTCTCCAGCTGCACCAGAGAGGGAAGAAAGGACCCTTGGGATGGGGTGTGGCCCTGTGGCAGGGCTCAGCCGGCCCAAAGGCTGGGATGCCCAGACAACGCCCCCCTGGAAAAAGACCCCCCCCCGGTCCCTACCGATGGCTAGGCGTTGCTCATCAAAGGGATCCCAGCACAGATCCGAGATGGGTGCCCCATTCTGGATGGTGGGCATGGGGGTGTCAGGGAGTCGCCCTGGCTGGGAGAGCTTGGGAGAGAGGGAAGGAAGCCATGTGCATGGTGCCCTCCGCCACTCCTCCTTGTCTTTTGCCAAGGCAGAGGAAGCCCCGCCGCCCCCCGGCAGCCTGTAGCCGGCCATGACGCTGAGGGCGGGGCTGGTGCTTCACCTCCAAAATGGCCACCTGTCCACCTGCGGCAAGCAGTGGGATGGCGATGCGATGCCGGTTGGCGCAAAAGCCATCGCACTCTCCTGGTGTGGTGAGGCTCAAGCCTCGCAGGTTGGTGATGTGGGTGCTGCGAGGCAAGACGGTGCCCTCGATGTGCCGGAAGGCAGAACTCGGGCCTGGAGACGAAGGCAAGGGGGTGGGGGTGGGCTGGGGGTGGGCTGCCCCATGGATCTTCCTTGTGCCCCACAGCATCCACACCTCAATAAAGCACCCTTTAAGGCAGCCCGGGCATTCTTGCCGGTGTCCCTGGCCCACAGACCCTTACCCAGAATATTCTGCAGGGACCGCTGGCTTGGGCTGGAGGAAAAGCCACTGGTGGCAGAGAGAGAGGGGGCAGCGCTGGAGGGAGATGCCAGAGAACTGCCAGGAGACGACAGGCTGCCCACCTGGCAAAAAGCAATGGCATGTGTCAGCCAGTTGCAAGCGGGCTGGAGTCCAGCACACCGAGGGGAGGAATGGGGACAGGCCCAGATCATCCCTGCTCAAAGGAAGCTGGGACCAGGGCACCCCGGAAAGTGGGCAAAGCTACCAGGTGCCCTGTCAGCCACGGCCACTCACACTGTTGTCCAGATCCTTGGCCTGATCCCCTGCCTCCACGTGGGCAGAGAGCGGGTGCTGGCTGTCTTGGTCAAGGTGAGGCAGGCAGGCAGAGAGGAAGCCCGGGCTGGGCCTGTAGGCAGGATCAAGACTCACCATCTCCACCTGGAGCCAGGAGAGGAAAGGTTTAACCCCTGCCAGAGGAGCCAAGGCCCAGGAGGGGGCCGCTATGGGGAAGGGCAATCAAAGGCATAGGTCAATGCTGGCCAGGGCTGACCACGTCAGGCCCAGAGCAGCCTCTCCCTGGAGAAGGCCTGTGGGCAGGAGAGGCCACCTGCTGCTTTGACGGTGGTCAGCTCAAGAAGCCACCAGGGTGGTGGTGGGGTCTTTGAAGATCTTGGGGGCCACCAACTGGGGAGAGCTCAGCCCTCCTCCTTACCTGCGTGTTGTCCCCTGCCCACCAGGCCTGAGCGGATGCTGCCGGGATGTTTCCAGGACAGTCAGGAAATAAGTCTTTGTGGAACTCATGTGTGGACTGCAAGAAAGGCCAGGGCTGAATAAGACCTGCTGGAGCCAGAGGCCCCACCTACTCCCATGCGGCCAGCTTGGCTGGTTTACCTTCCTGGGCACCAGGTAGCTGATGGGCACAACGGCCGAGTCACTCAGCTGCAAAACCTTCATCACTTCGCAGGCTGTGACATCCAGGGCCAGTCTGGGCAGCTGGGCCACCCCTTGAGTCCGGGTCTCCAGAAAGCACCGGTGAACTGAGCAGAGAGCTGAGTGAGTGGCAGAGAGGCGCCCAACTCCTGGGCGGGGACCCTGGGCAAGCAAGCTGTGGGGAGGGGGACTCACCTTCTGCCATGGCCGGCTGCGCAGGCTGCACCTCATAGCAGAGAAGCCCCTTCTCTCCCTGGAAGAGAATGGCTACCTGAGCGGCTGCTGCAACGCCCCCCTCCCGCCACTCCCAGAGAGACCAGCGGCACTTACCTTCCCTGCCAGGACAAGAAGGCCGGTGCTGGGGTCAAAGAGCGGGATCAGAGGCCTGCGAGAGAAGAAGCCCCTTGGAGACACGACAAGAGCCCCCTTCCTGCCAAGGGCACCTGCTGCTCCCTCTCCAGAGCCCGGATCATCCAGCACCCCCCGCCTTCCCCGGCCAGGGTGCCTGTTCTGCTCTTGGGATGTGCCCCAGGCCTCTGTGCTTCCCACTCTTCCCAGCCTCCCCCTGGCCACCCTTGTCTTTCTCGGCCCTGCATGCGCCTGGGCAAAGGGCTGAGTCACTCCTCGCTGGGACCCCTTCACAGCTCATCCTTGCAGCCGCTTACATCTCCCATTAAGCAACTGGGAGTGAGACTCCCAGGACTGGGAGGGGGGCTGGAAGAAAAGTGCCCCTTCTGTGCCCCTGCATTGGCAGCCAGTCAACCCTGCACCCCACCCCACTCGCTTCCTCCACACTGCCGGTTTCTGGGAAGGCAAGCTCTGGGAAGGCAAGACCCACCACACCAGCCCTGCCAGCCCCAATCCTTCCCCCAGGGGTGGGCAGTGAGAGGGCTGGGCCTGGCGGAAGGCCTGAGGGGAATCTGCTTGCAGGGACCAGGGCGGGGGAGGGAGGGAGGGAAGGAGAGGGGCGGCCATGGCAGAGCCCAGCCTAGGGACAGGCCCGGCGGGCCCCGGCTTCTCGGCAGGGACCCCCTTCCACGGGCGGGCGCAGCAGTCTTGGCAGCAGCGGTTGTGGGCAGGGAAAGGCCGCTTTGGGGCTCCTCTCCTCTGGGGCGGTTGCAGCCACCTGAGAAGGGGCCAAATGACAAGGGCAGCCCGGCCCCTCCCGCTCCCCAAACAGGCCCAGCAGGTCTTTCAAGCCGCCTCCTTGCTGCGACGGGAGGATCTCGCCGAGCGGCTCGTCTGACGGGCTGCCAGGGAGGCTGGCGCGACGGGACGACTGGCCGGGCGCAGCCGCCGGTGCAGGAGACGGGCCTGCCCTGACCCACCGAGGCTCTCCTGCCCGGCCAAGCTGAGGAGAGTCGGGGCCACAAATCCCTTCCTCCCGGAGGTGGGTCCGCAGGCGGCCCCAGCTGCTCCCCGCCTGCCGGGCCAAGGCTGGAAGGAGCGGAGGGGCTGAGGCACCCGGAGAGGCAGGCCCGCCGCGGGCAACGGGGCCAGCCGGGGACCTTCCGCCCAGCAGGGAAAGCGCTGCCGGCGATCCCCCTCCTCCCCGTTCCCCAGTCCGCGACCGGCCAGCAGGAGGGGCGGAAGGCTCCGCCTCCCGGGCCCCCAGCCAATCGGCGCCCGCCGCCCCTCCGCGGCTCCGCGCGCTGAAACCCGAGTCAGCAGAGCCTCGGCCAGCCTGGCCGGGAGGGAGGCAGGCAAGGAGCCGCCAGGCGCCACCGCTTCCCGGAGCCGCCGATGGAGCGGCCGCCGCAGCAGCCCCGACGCACCGCGCGCTAGCAGCACCCCGGCCCTGCCTCGCCGAGCCCGTTCGGTAAGTGCCCCGAGCCCCCGCCGCCCGGAAAGCGCCTCGGTTCGCGGAGGGAGGGGATCGGAGCGGCTCCGTAGGAAACGGCAGGGCGAGGAAGGGCGCTCCAGCTGCCCGGACGCTTCGCCTCCTCGCCCTCTACATTCCAGGCACTTCGCCTGTCGCCCCCGCAAGCGGCGGTGAGAGCCCGCTTCCCTTTCGGGAGAGGAACCGTCGACTTGTTTGCATCTGGCTCAGCCTTGGGCAACCCTGAGCATGTGCAAAGTACCCTTCCAGATGCCAGCCAGCTTCTCTGGCCCACTGGAGGGAGGGGGGGTGGCAAAGTGCATGCCGTGTGGGAGCCTCTCCCGCCCTGCTCTCGGTGCCACCCCAAAGTGGCCCTCCCCACTTAGTGAACGTCCACACAAAGGCCCCGGAGCAGCAGAGCACAAGCCGGCCTGGGTGGGAGAGCAGAGGTGGGCAGCCTTCCCCGTTTCTTGCCAAGGCAGACTGGTGGGATCTTGGCTCTCCCCACACCATCCCCCCCCTCAGCAAGAGGAAGTGGAGCTGCTGGGTGGCCCACTCCTCCTCGACCCAGGTGGCCGTGCGTTCACCCCGTCTCTGTTGAATTGCCCCCCAGGCCTCTGCTCAGGAACTTGGTTGGGCATCTGGCTGGGAAGGGCGCCTGAGACTGAGGCTGCCAGCCGTGGGCCCTGCAGTGTCCGTCCCTCTCCTCCTGTTCCTCGGGGCTGGGGAGGCACCTGGACCACTGCCAGACACCACCACCACCACCCCCCTCTCTCCCCTCAAGGAATTGCCAAGAGACAATTGTGGGGAGGGGGCATTGGAGAGCTGCTGGACCTCCAGTGCTGCTGCTCAGGTAGAGCCAGCGGCTTGTGGGCCCAGGGCCAAGTGAGGATGGGTGGAGGGAGGGGATTCCCAGCAGCAGCTTCAGCTTAGCAAAGACCTCCTTGCTGTTTGAGTGGACCCAACCCAACGGAGCCCATCCCTTGAGCCCCTCCTGGGGAGGAAAGCTGCTCCTTCCTAGGAAGAGAGCACAGGTCCTGCCTGCTAGGCCAGCCAGAGGGAAGACCAGTTTCCTGTTTCCGGTGAGGGTGGGATGGGTGTCAGGAATCTTAGGAAGGGTGCCGGAGCGGCCGATGTGCTCAGTTTACAAGCCAGAAATCTGCACTCTTGATTGGGTTTGGCCAGGAGTTGAACTGCATTTCTGGAGGAACCTGGTTCCAAGACTGTACACAGTTGTGGGTTCAAGGCGGGTGTGCAATGCTCTGATTTCTCATGACTAAGCAGTCCAACTGGCCCAGAGGACACCCAGCTGGGAACACCCACATGCAGGGCTTAAGGACTGGCACGCCTCCTGGGGGAGCCTCTGGCCAACACGTAGGCTGGGTTCAGGGGCATCAGCGCGTCTCTCACTTGGCACGATGTCTCAGCCCAGGACCCAACCAGAAAAACAGCCCCAGCCAGCCCTCTGCCACTCTGTTCACACAATGGAATTCTCCTTCGGAGCCTGGGAGATGGTGTGGTGGGCAGGAGGCCTCCCACACACCACAGATGAGCCCCTGGTCGCTACCTGCTGGCTCGCCCCCTCCCCAACACCTGGGGGGAGCTGGAGAAGCCAGGGCAGGAATGCTGTGGCTGGGGAGGTGAGAGGCTGCAGAGTCCTCCAAGGGGGGAGGGCTGGAGTGGAGGGGAAGCTAGAAATTTGGCAGGGAAGGGGCCAGAGGGCTCCTACAGAGCAGCTAACACCTGCTTGACCCCCAAACCCCCAGGTGAGATGGGAGGCAACATTTCCCCCAGCCCTGGAGAGCACAGCCTAGGCAACCGCCTTGCAATACGGGGTACAGCCTGCATTTTCTTGCCATCTTGGGAGGGGCATGGATGTCGGGGCTTCCCCCTCAGCCCACTTCCTGATATGGTTCCAGCCTTGGGCTGGTGGGCCGGCTGGACCATGCAACCTCGTGTGAAAGCGCCTTGGCCCCAGGCTTGCAGGATGCCCCAAGCTGGGCAAGGTGGTTCACAGC
Organism: Notechis scutatus; assembly: GCF_049901735.1. NCBI lineage: Eukaryota > Metazoa > Chordata > Lepidosauria > Squamata > Elapidae > Notechis > Notechis scutatus. The sequence continues at coordinate 17,082,286 of NC_142020.1, read as the reverse complement.
CCCTCTGAACAGGCTTCTTCTGTGCTGCCCATCAGGAGACACTCCAGCCACACCGCAGGGGGGGTTTCCTCCCCCTCCATTTGCAAGGAGTGCCACCTGGTCCTGACCCCAAAGTCCAAGCCAAGCTAGGGCCGCTCCCTCCCCCACTGCCCCACAGCTGCTGCCCGACTCCTTGCAGCCTCCTCCTCCTCCTGGCCGTGGAAATGTGGTTAGGCGGCTCCTCCCTGGCCTAATTAGGGGTTACGCCTGTGCCAGGCTAATGACAGCCTGCCGCCCAAAGACCCAGGGCACCCTCTTCCCACAGGAGCCCCAGAAGACCCAGCTGCCCCTTCTGTGCAGGGCAAAGCTGGGGACTCATTTCCTGGCTGGGGTCCCCCATGGCTCTGAAGGGAGGAAAGGATGCTTGGGGTGCCTAACCTGAGGAGCAGCCCGGGGGACTCCATGCCTCGCTTGGCTGGAGAAGGAAGCAGAGGCAGCATGCAGGAGCAAGGGTGGGGGGAGGACTTATCCAAGGGAGGGGCTGGGTCCCCTTGTCTCTGCCTGGCCATGGAAGAGCAGTTGAATCTTTGGGAAACCTGAGCCTCTCAGTTCTCAGCCCCCCCCCAATTGCTCCCCATTTGAAGGGTCCTGGATTATGCAACACCCCCCTCCAGAGCATTTCAACCCAGCCTGAGCCCAAGCAGCCCCTTAATCTTGATTGGGGAGCAAACCTCCTGGACCCAGCAAGCGGCCAGGGCCTCTGACCTGCTGCACCCCTTAAGCATTCCCCCCGCCCCAGTTTTCATGGAAAGACAGAATGATATGGGGAGGAAAGACCGGAAGTGGGGCTCCCTGCCCTACGGCTGTGTTGGAAGGCACAGTGACTCCAGGTGTTTGCAGTGTGCTCCCCCCTCCCAGCCAGTCTGCATGGGGCGTTTCCTGTGGCTCCCCCCCGCCACCCAGGGCTGGCTCCAGGGAAGGCTGCTGTGGGTCAAGGAGCCTCTGATCCCTTGCCAGCTGCCCCACACGGGCGCTTTTCTTAGCTTGAGCCTGCGGGGAGCCTTCCTGGCGGCATCTTGGGACCAGATGGCTTCCAGGCCAGGCAGGGCACTCCCAAGCCTTGCGGGGTGTGGAGGGAGCCTGCTGGGTGGCGAGACATGTCTCCCCATAGGCTGTCGGGGGCAAGAGGTTGCTTATCAGCGGCCCAAGCCTGGAGGTGGCAGGTGGGGCGGGGAGCTGCTCCGGCCCCCCTCTTTCGCAGGCCCCAAATGGGGAAGGTTGGCGAGATCCCACCCCCAGCCAGGTCAACAAATAAAGGGACGGGGCAGAGCCATCCATAGGCCAAGGTCCTCCTGCAGCTTCCCTGCAGCCAGGGGCCCTCCTCCTGGCCAGACCCCTTCCAGTCTCGGTCCCTAAGCCCAAGGCGAGCACAGTGGCAGACAGCTAGTTCCAGGGCAATGGAGAAAACCAGGGTTGTTGCATTGACCGCATGTCAATGAATGCCGTCCTCAGGGCCGGCCCCACTGCAAATGTTGGGAGGCTCACAGCCAGACGAGGGTTACCGGGTGAGGAGTAATGTAGGCTCAAGGGAGGGGAGGGGCTCAATCGCTCAAAGTGCAGAGGGGGGAGGCCTCCCCCCTCCCTCTCTCTGCAAGCGAACTCAGGGCTCTCCCCCTCCTTCAGCTGCACATTCCAGAGCTGATCACCTGGTGAGCAGCAGCCTTTCTAAGAGCCTCTCAGCCAAAGTTAATCATCTCCCTTATTAAATGAGGCGACAGACCAGCTGCCTGTGACGGCTGGCTGAGGGGACTGCAGGGGTGAGGGGCACACCTGAGCCGGCTGGCATCTACCTTGCCTTCTCCAAGCCGAGCGGCTCATCCTTGCCAAGAATGCCTCTGTGTGAGTGAGTGTGTGTGTGTGTGTGTGTGTGCTTTGCCCTTCCCAGCACTTGGACAGGGGTGGGCAGAACCACAATGTGGGTGTCTGCATAGGGGGCACCCTCCTTTGCTGGCTTTCCATGAAATCAACATCACATGCTGCCCCCCTGCCCAGCCTTGGAGGGTCTGTAGAACAGGAGGCAAGTTTGGGTTACCCCAAAGTGGCAGTGCATGCCAGCTGCTGGCGAATGGGGGTCAGCCCCAAAAGGAAAGATGCCCAGCAGCCCCGTGGCCTCCCAATAAGCCAGGGTCTCTTCTGCAAATGGCCAGCCCCCTCCTCTGGTGCCCTCCCCGCTTGATCCCTGGAGATGACTGAATGCTGGCAGGACCAAAGGGAGGCTAGGCTCTTCTCCCCTGGGAAGGAAGCCAGCATCCATTCCTGCCCTGTGCTGATCCCTGAGAAGGGGCATAGACTGAACCGTGTGTGTGTGTCTGTCTGTGTAAGAGGATTGCCTCTCAGAAAAACTCCTGGGGGTCAGGCAAATATCCAGGACTTGCACTAGGAGAAAAGCTTGGGCAGGGGTGGCCCATGGGGGCTTTGGAAATGACCTACCCACCCACCCCCTCTGTTTTTCTGTCTGCAGAAGCTCCACCATGAGGCTCCCCCTGATCTGGGCACTGCTGCTTTTCTCAGCTGGTAGCCTTGTCCAGGGCTGCCCAGCCGACTGCCAGTGCAACCAGCCCCAGACCGTCTTCTGCATCGCCAGGAGCAGCCCTGCCATCCCGCAGGGGCTGCCACCAGACACAGCCCACCTGTACATGTTTGAGAGTGGCCTCCACACACTGAGCGAGGACAGCTTTGCAGGGCTGCCCGCTCTCCGGCTCTTGGACCTCTCCCAGAACCTCCTATCTAGCTTGCCACGCAACGTCTTCCAGCCGCTGCCGGGACTCCACAATCTCGACCTGTCCGCCAACCAGCTGCAGGAGGTCACCAACGAGAGCTTCCATGGACTGCGCCTGCTGGAGCGGCTCTACCTGGATCGCAACCAGCTCCAGACCATCCACCCGGCTGCCTTCGACTCGCTGGAAAGCCTCCTGGAACTGAAGCTCCAGGACAACCAGCTGCACACGGTGCCCCCTCTCAACCTGCCCACCCTCCTGCTGCTGGACATCAGCCGGAACAAGATCGCAGCCCTCGAGACAGGCACCGTCCACGTGCGGAGCCTGGAGTCCCTGAAGATGGCCGGGCTGGGCTTGCGCAGTGTGGATGAGGAGCTCCTGCAGAGCCTACGCAACCTGCATGAGCTGGATGTCTCGGACAACCTGCTGGCCAGGGTGCCCGGGGTCCTGAGCCAGCTGCCCGGGCTAACCAGGCTCAGCCTGGCAGGGAATGGCCTGATCTCGCAGCTGCGGGCAGAGGACTTCCAGCAGCTCCAGCAGCTCCAGGACCTGGACATCAGCAACCTCAACCTCAACGGGCTCCCCTGGGACTTCTTCGCCTCCTTCCCCAGGCTCAGGGCGGTCACTGCCGCCGAGAACCCCTTCAACTGCGTCTGCCCCATGAGCTGGGTCGTCAGCTGGGCCAGGCTCGGCAAAGCCTCACTCCGGAGGCCAGAAGAGACCCGCTGCCACTTCCCCCCAAAAAACGCAGGCCGCTTGCTCCAGCAGCTGGAGTACGCAGACTTTGGCTGCCCCACCACCAGCACCAGCACCAGCAGCACCCTACGAGCAACCAGCCCCAAACTCCCCAGCAGCAGCAGGCCCCTTCCCCCAGAGGCCCGCCCCACCGCCAGGCATGGCAGCCTCATGACCACGGCCTCGCCTGCCCCAGAGGGCCAGCCAAGCCCTGAGGCCTGGCTTTGCCCACCGCATGCTTGCCTTAATGGGGGCCTGTGCCAGCCAGGCCCCAACCGCCACCTGGAGTGCCTCTGCCCCCTGGGCTTCACCGGATTGTTTTGTGAGGTGGTCGGGGGGGGCACGACTGCTCTGCCAGAGCCCACCCAGGCCAAACAAATAGCCGTCAAGCACGTGGGGAGCACCTCCATCAAGGTGGGCCTGCAGAACTACATCCGCTCCAAGCCTCAGCTCAAGGGGATCCGCCTGACCTACTGGAACCTCTCAGGCCCAGACAAGCGGCCTGTCACCCTCAGCCTGCCAGCCACCTTGCCCGAATACACGGTGCGGGCCCTGAAGCCCAACTCCTCGTACCACATCTGCATTGGGGCCCTGGGTGACAAGGCGCCCCAGGAGGAGCTCTGCGTGGAGGCCCACACGCTGCACCCAACCCACCAGCAGCACGCGCCCGTCACCCAGAGCAAAGGCCCCGACCTGCCTCTGGTGGTGGCGCCTTCTGTGGCAGCTGTGCTGCTCCTGCTGGGGCTGGCGGTTGCCAGCTCCTGCTATGCGCGACAGCGCAGGCAGCAGAGGAAGGGCCAGGCTGCCCCCGGGACCCCCAGCCCCAGCCCATTGGAGCTGGAGGGCGTAGCGATGAGCAGTGAGCAGAGTCCCAAGACTGCGGCGCCCCTCAGCCTGGAATATGAGGTGCCTCTCATGCAACCCCATTTCACAGGCACAGCCCCCCCTCGGGCCCTGGGACCTTCCTACTTTTAGGGGCACTCAGGCAAAGCAGGATGTGGGTGGCTTCCTTGGTGACCGTCTGGGCAGTGCCCAGGGAGAGGCCAGAGAGTGGCACAGAGAGAGGCCACCTCCCACAGCAAGGGGACCCCATGTGCCAGCCCCCGAGTCCTCTGCCGAGGGCAGCCCCAGCCCTACAGAACTATGGGGGGAGCTGTAAAAACAACTCCATGAAGGAGCAGAGCCTCTTCCATTAATCGAGGAGGAGACCACGCTCCAGCAGCCCCCAAGGGCCCAACACTGAACACTTAGTTGTCACTGCCTGGTCCCCTTCCTTCCGGGCAGTAACTTTCCTAGCGGACTGATCTGTTTTGTAAAACCAGATGATAAATGTTTTTCTACAAAAATAAGTTTTGTGCAGATTGTGCAGGTTACAAATGCTTTTGTATAAAAATATGAGTGTGAGCAAGAGAGCCTTGTTGACAGGCTGCCCTTGCAGAAAAGGTGCACAATGCAAACACGCGGCGTCCAATTCTTACTGCAGACGGAGAATACGGAAGGAGCAGACTGTGGAAGACACCCTCGTACTGACCCTGTCCCTTTTGAGCCTAGCTGCCCCCTCCTCCACACAAAACGCCACCTGCTTGCAATGCCAGCCTTTGAGCTGCAGCCCTGGGGGCCAAAGGACTTCCACAGCACAGGGTCTTTACAAGAGCCCCCCCATGCCTTTCCCAAGTAGCTGGAAAGAGGCACCAGGAAGTCAGTTACACCCCAGGCTGGGCAGGCCCATTAGGCCTCTGGGGCCTCTGCTGGCCCTTCCCTGTCCTTAGAAGCAGGTTCTTTTGGGTAGATCAGGCGAGACACATGGTTGGATACACAGAATGCATTAAGCCAGGAGGAGGGGGGGGGCATGTCACTGGGCCTGATCCAGCCTTGCATATCTCCATGGCTGGCAGAGTAGGGCCACCAGCTGTGTCCACAGGAACGGATCCACACCAGAGTCGAGGAATCTCATTCAGCCCACCAAAAGTGGGCTGAAAATTAGATGCAGCCTCCGTGCTGCCCTTTGCTCAGCCGCTGCTCACTACATGGAGCCCGGCAGGCAGAGTCACGTGGTGCTTTGGACCCAGGCAAGGGGGAGGCCTCTGTCCGAAGAAGAGTGAGGGGCCACCTGACTGCAGGCCTGGCTGAAGCCCTTCCGCTGGACAGGCACCAGGGAGAAAATGCCCCCGGAGCAGGCCAAGGCACGGGCAGAGGATGCCCAGGCCTAGAGGGGGAGAAGCCACCTCTTAAAGCAGCCCCCCCTCACCACCACCCCAACTCCAGCCTGTCAGGGCTGCTATGGCCTCCCCCGCCCTTTGGCAGCATCAGCCAGAGTTGTGCTCCGGCCAAGCTGAGCGGTGTTTACACAGCTGCTCTGCCTGGCCGACCTTGGGTCCAGCCAGCGTCTCCCACCTCCCAAGCCTGCGGCTGCGGCTGCTGGATCAGAGAGGTACCACGTGGGTCGCATTAGGGGATCTGCCTGGAATGCTGCAACACAGCTCTCTCTCCTCAAGGCTGCAGGAGACGGGACAGCTGAATGTCAGCCAACGGCCAGACCCAAACTGGCTAAATCGTGGTTGCTGGTTTGGAGCTCCAAGGGATGCACCCAGTTGGGTTCAATTGATAAACCAGGGCTCGTTCACAAATGGCTCTTCTGCTGGGAACCCGGGCTGTGAGCAGCACAGCCAAAATAAGGCCCCCTCCCTTTAACCTCTGAAGCCCTCCCTGCTTTGACCCCCAAAAGCCCCCTCAGGGCGCCTGCACAGCTTGGCCTGACTCAGAGTCCACCCCTCCCCTGCACTCCAGGTGGATTCTCCAGGGAGCTGCTCAAGGGATGCTGCTGGCTGGTCGTATCAGAAGAGCCTCTGGAGGAGGGAACAGTTGAAGCCCCTCTGCTCATCGGGCAGACTGACCCTTGAAGCCCAGGCAAGCAGACCCTCCCGCATGGAGCCCAGGAGGAGAAGGCCCCGCTGCTCTAATGAGCTCCCTGCAGGGGTCCTGGAGAGGTGGGAGCTGGTCTGCACTCTCCACCTCCAAGATGGTCTCTCAACTGCACCAGGAACACCTGGGCAAGGCCACCTGCGCAGATCTAGCAAGGCGCAACCTCACAACACCAGTGGTAAAAGGGAAAGAAAGCAACTCCCTCCTGGGCAGGTGGCTGCTGCAGACTGCAGTGGCCAAGGGAAAGGCTCCGAGGCCAGAAGCATCATCGCTGCAGCCCTGTTTAGAGAGCGCCAGGCGGGCCTGATCCGCTGACCAAGGTTTTCCCAGAGTTCAACCATCTGCTTGTTGGCATGACAAGGCTCCCAGCCCTACCCAGCCTCATGCCAGCAATGATGGGCCAGAGGGTATCTAATTCAGGAAAGGGGGCAGGCTGCACCAAAGCTGGCCTGCCCTCCGGGCCGGGAAGCTGCTGGACAGGCCCCAGGGGTCAGGGAAGCCAGAGGGCCCCCGGGAGTTGCTGGCCCCAGGGCTGGAAAGCGGGAAGGTCCCCACAGGAACCAGCTGACCCACTGAATGGGCCCTTTGTCATCCCCAGCAGACTGTTCAAATTAACATCACAGATTCCTGCAAAAAGGGCTGTTGAGCAAATATTTTCCTTATAAGCCACGTGGATTTTCCAACCGCAGGGAGAGGAGAAATGGGGTGGGGGAGGCAGGCAGCAGCCCTGTAGCCAAGCCAAGCCAGTCCCACCCGGGAGTCCTGGCCAGCTCCTCCGGGCTTGGAAGGCAGGGAGCTCAGAGCTCGCCAGCCGCTTGAGTCACCCAGGGAGAGAAAAGGGCTGACTCCGCAGCCTCCAAGGACAGGGTAGGGCCCTTCCTGGCAGCAGAGGCTTCTGCAAGCCCCTCAAAGTCCTTGGGGATGGCAAAAATATCAGGTGCCCCCTGGAAATGTTGCCGGCTGTAGCCACAGGGCAGGGACCCGGCCTGGCCGAAGCGGGGTGCCAGCTCCTCTTTCCTGGACCCTTCTGAGGGAAGTGGGCAGAGTCCCTTCAGGGTGGCCTGGTCACGGGGCCTGCCGAGACATCCACGTTGGCGATGACCTTCCTAGGGGAGTTGCCAGCTGCAGTCCCCCAGTCAGATGAGGCTCAGCTCCAGCATAGCCTCTCCAGGCAGGGCCAGATCTGTGGGATGTGGCAGGCTGGGAGGAGGAGGGGGCTCCAGCCCAAGACCCCCAGCCCTGAAGTTTGTCCACCCACCTCAATGCTGTCAGAACACAGGCCCTCCTCCTCACAACCTTGAAGGGAGGGTGGCTGGGAGCAGCTCCACCAGGCTAGATGGGTAGCCTGGCAAGCAGGCTTTCTTGTGGGAGGCGGCAGGGCAGGCATGGGGGAGCCACGGCTGGACCAAAGCCCCCCTGCTTCAGGGGGCAGGCTGCTCTGACGTGCCCGCCAGCCCTTCCTGGGAGGGGGCCAGGGCTGTACTAAGCCGTGGCATTACCTGTACCGCGTTCCCACATCTCCTGAGCAACGGGACCTGCTGCCCCCTGCTGAGCTAATGTGCCCTTTGCTGAAGCTTCCTCCATTCCCAGAGTTGCCCTGGGAACCGGACAGCGGGGCGCTGGCGCTGAAGGTCTGAGGGCACAGCAGCCCCTGCCACGGGGGCTCACTGCAGCTGCTTTTCCTTAGCCACCAACTCCTCTCTGTAGCCAAGCAGTGAAGAAGTTGTCCAAAAGAGGAGCCCAGAGCAATTCCCCATGGGGAGACAGCCCGAGAGAAGCCAGGCCCAACCATCCCTCTTTTTCCAGAGGGGCGAGAAGGGAGCCCAGCTAAGTAGCCTTCCAGAAACAGCCCCATTGCTGGGAAGGAGCTGCTTCCTTCCCACGTACAGCCCTCCACACCCCCCCGGTCAGAATCAGCCCCTCGTTTCCCTCGGTCATCAGCTTGATGGCAACAAGACGGCAGCCTTGCAAGGCAGACAAGCGGCACCAACCAGCCCCACACCTTCCTTGCGCGAGTTATCAGTGGTAGCCCAAACAAGCCAGCAACCTGGCATCACTTGACCCCTTGGACCAGAGGGGGAAACCGGAGCCTACCAGGAAGCCATGCCTCCCCTGCCTGAGTGCCACGAGGGTGTCACCCCCACCCCCACGAGGGACTGGTGTGCCCTGATCAAGCCACTTCAAGACCCATCGAAGAGGCCCATTGGGTCACCCGGAGGGGCTGTTTGAGGGGTGGCCGATGCAATGTCCACCGAATGTTTCTCCGCCTCTTCCCCCCTCCTGTCAGAGCCGGTGGGCCCAAGCCTGCTTCAAGCGAGAGCCTCCCTGCAACCCTTCCTTTAGAGGAGCTGCGTGTGCAGGGGCCAATCCATGCAGGTGGGGCCAGGTGGCATGGGGTGGGGTGCAGTGGCCGCAGCCCTGGGGCCTTCCACCGTGCCCAGCGACCTCTGGGCCAATCCGGAGGAACGCCAGTCTGGCCCACCCCTGCCACTCTACCCCCTCTGCACCCCCTAACGCTGGGAGTCCCTTACCTGGGAGAGGCATCCAGTGTGACGGAGGTCAGGGAGCTGCTCAACCGGCGGCTGTCCCAGAGGCAAACTTCCCGTTCCATCACCTGGAAGGGAGCGGAGGCTGAGGGGCTGCCTCGGAAGGACCCAAGCCCTGGCAGGCTGTGCCAAAGAGGCGTCTGCGGAGGGCGCACAGCAAGTGCTCCCAGCAGCCTGTCAGGATTTCCACCCCTCCCCCCCCGCCCGAGCCTCCCAGCCCCGCCGGAGAGTTAGACGGAATCCCTACCTGGTTGGAGCCCACGGAGAGGAAGCAGCCTTCCGCATTCACCCACAGGAGCCGGGCCTCCCTGCCCCCGTTATGTGCCAGGGCAGTCTGGGGGGAAGGAGGAGGAGGGCTGGAGAGGGGCTGCCTTCCCCATCTGGAGTGAGGAGAGGCAGGAGACCCTTGGAATGGGACAACCCCCACTCCTCCTTCCCTCCCATGAGTCCCTTCAAATCGCTGCCTCCAACCAGTCTGGACTCAGGGAGGGCACCAGTTTAGGGCAGTGCCCCAAAGGCTCCTGAATCCTTGAGCTGGCATTGTGTTGCAGCTCTTCCAGATTGCTGGATCTTGGGCAGATTCTGTGTGAAATGAACTGGGGGCAGTGCTTCCCTCCCCCAGGGGTCGGCTGCAACTCTTAGTGGCTGAGAAGGCCTTGGGCAACTGGAGGGGCAGCTCTGGTGCTCCCAGCCCAAAGAAGTTGCAGAGGGGTCCCACCTGGCTCTCCTTAATGCTGCCGGGAGACAAGAGGGTTGCAGGGAACCCCCTTCATTTGCACTGCCCTGTGGGGGAGACAGCCCTTGGCCTCTCCTCAGATGGTTGGAGGGTCGAGCAGGTTCTGGCCAGATTAAGGACTGCAATGCCCGGGGGGTGTGTGCTGCTTTTAAAGCCCATAGGGGTTTTGTGGGTTGCTCTGCGGGGAGTTGGGAGGTTTGGGGGCAAACTGCACACAGGAGGCAAGAGCAGCGATTCAGCTGCCCTCTCCAGGACCAGGAGGGGCCAGGCGGGCACAGCGGATACCGGCAGAGCCCTTTGGGGTGCCAACACCTGATAAGGGCCTCTTCTCTCCCAGCTGCAGGGACCATCATCCGGGCTGTGCTCTCCAACACCCTCCTTCCCAGCCCCTGTTCTTCCTGGCTAAAGTTAGTGGAGTGAAGGTTTTGGCCCCATTCACTGGGGGACAGACCTTGGAGAGAGACCCACGCAGGCTGCACTGGGAGGGGCAGAGGCTGGAGGATTGAAAGGCTGCTGCTAAGGGGGCACAAAGCCCAGGGTCTGATCCAGCCACATCAGGCCCTCCTACCGAGGGAGAACAAGCAGGCAGGCTCTCCCCATCTCTCCCACCGCCCTCAGCCACAGAGCAAAGCAGGAGGGAGGAAACAGACATTCCGCTGCTTGGAAGGAGCAGAGGCTCCCCACCCCCTTCTTGGCCCTCTTCCACGCCCCCCCCCTCTCCTGCATGAACCATCCCTCAGGAAAGCTCTTGAGACTGACAGGAGAGATGACGCATGTGATGAGTCCCTCCACTTTGTGGGGAAACAGGCGAGAAGGGGCAACTTCCAGACAAAAGGAAGACAGCCACGTCAGCACTACATGGAGAGGAGGGGGAGCAGCCCCCCCACTTGCCTCCTCAAAGAAGATCATCAACTCACAGCCGGTGTGGAGCTCAGCGGTTTGACTCCCGGCCAGGCCAGCAACGTCTTCTGGCCAGCCACGGCTTCCTCTGACTTCAGCACACCCCCCCCCTTCCCTGCTTTGGCTAACTCAGGGGAGTCTGCCCCCCCAGGCAGCCTGCAGCCCCAGCTCAGATCCAGGCCATGGCTCAAGATACTCCCGTGCCTCTTTGCTAGAGAGCCCCCAAGGACCCCTCCTTGCCTGGGGCCCTTGCCACAGTAGCCCTGCTTACAGAATGGCCCTTGAGGGGAGGTTGCAATGACCCCCAAGCGGAGCAGAGCTCCAACCACCTCCTCTGCCGTGGCTTCTCTGCCCCTGCACCATTCTCCCAGATGTGCAATGGTGGGGGGGAGATGCACCAGGAGGGGAGTCTCTGGCCCAGCGCAGAGTGCAAGCCACAGGGTGGCGCTGTAAATAGGGCCCCCGAATGCAGGCTGGCTCATTCCTGGGAAGCCAATCAAGAACCGGGGAGAGTCTGCCTGGAAGGCTACAAAGGGGACCGCAGCCCGGCCTCAGCTCCGAACCCTGGGCAGCAGCAGTCCCCTCGCCTTCCTCTTACACCCAGGGAGCTGAGCCCGGACTTGGAGGACGGCTTCCCCTCGGCACCATTTGCCCCTGGAGCTGCTTCCCAGACCGCCCCTCCTGCCTCCTCCTGAGAATTATCCCGGGGTGTGGCGTCTGTGCGTTAGATGGGACTGGATGGGGTCAGCTGTGTGGAGTTTGCTCCAGATGGATCCTCCCCTTGGCAACCCCCGCCAGATACTCTACCTGGCAGGCCACCGACTTGGCCCGTGGGTCAAAGATGTGCAGCCTTTTGTCCTGCAGAGCAAAGGGAGGCCCAGAGGTCATCAGCTCAGCTCCTGCTCTGCCCAGCCCCACAACCCCCCTCCCAACCCTGGGCACAGTCAGCCAGGCCAGAAAATGTGGGGAGGGAACCTAATCCCCTATGCTGAGGCTGCCAGTAGGACGGGGCAGGGGGTGGGTGGGTGGGTGTCAGGCAGCTGTGCCAGTGCCTGCTGATGCTCTGGCTTTGGGGGAAGCGTCCACTTCTGGCCTGCCCATGGTGGGGGGGTGCCCCAGATTGTCACAGCCACCTGACTGAGGCCAGACCAGGTCCCCCAGGGGTGCACCTTCTCTTTGCGGCCCTGCCCCTTCCTGGTTTGGAATGGGCCTGGGGGTCCCCAGGGAGATGCTACTCTCCTTGGGGGATGCAAGTATGTTCCTTCCCAAGCAGGCGCCCCCAGGGCCTCCCCCAACATGCACCAGGCAACAGAACCCCTCTGGAGGTGCCACTAGATGGCAGCCAAGGGCAAGCGGCTGCTCATTGCCAGGGTGCCCACACCACAGCATGGAGCACGGCGCCCCCTGGTGTCCACCGGCACTCAAGAGCCAGCTCCTTGTTTTGGCCCTGGCCTCTGCACTCACCCGGCAAGAAGTGGCCAGGAGGGATCCGTCCGGCTTCCAGGCCAAACTCTGCACCCAGTTCAGGTGAGGCTCCAGCTCTGAAGAGAAGAACGAAACGGGCCTGGTGCTGTGCCCTCCAGCACCCTGCTTGGACACCCAGATCACGAGGAGGGCTCCCCAGCTCAGGCCAGTGAGGGCTGCCTAACGGGGCAGAGCGGCTGAGAGGCAGCCTCCCCCACTGGATGGGAGGCCGATCCCTCCAGCCTGGATCCCTCCAAACCACAATTGTGAATCTTGATTTACCGACAAGTGGCACGACTTGCACAACATACCAAAGGGACACCCCCCCCCCCACACACACACACACTTTGCACGGAGACAACTGAGTGGCTGAAGTACTGCTCAGTGGCCTCTGGGTTGTCTCCCTCTGACCCAGAGCTTTTCCGCCTGCTGCCCCTCCTTCCCACTTCCACATCAGGTCGGGCTTCACCTGCAGGGCTGGCTCCCGTCCCTGGGGCAGGGGCTGCTGCAGGGACCCCTGAACAACCGGTTCAAAGGTGAACATGTGGAGAGCTGCAACCCCTCCAGCTGCAGCAGCCCCCTTCTCTGCAAGGCAGCAGCTGAGCAATTCCAAGGTGTCCCCCCACACACACACACACTGCTGTTCCTAGGAGGAGCACAATCCTTGGCAACAAAGCCCTTCCTGTCCTCAGCCTGGAAAATGCCCTCATCTCTTTCTGCCTTCTGGAATCGGAGTGGCAGCGCCTGTGCAGGGCCCATGAGGTTGCTTGGCAACGGGCTCTCTGGGCTTCTCCTCTTGCTGGGATTGCCACGGCCAGTCTTCCTGACTGAGCCTTGCCTTCCCCCTCTATCTGGCCCCCTTCCCCCAAAAATCTACCCATGTGGGCAGCGGCCCAAGAGGCCAGCCCATTCCAGGAAGGGAGTCCCTCAGCTCTGCTTCCACAGAAATCGGTCGGGTTCTCTGGGAGGACCACAGCCCAGGGGGAGCCTGGCCAGGCTTGAGTGGGCGAAGGGAAGAGCTCCAGGCTGGTAGAGCGTTGGGCAGCACGATGAAAGCCCAGGGCAGAAGGGGCTGGCCTGGGTGACGGCTGCTCCACTTTCCCCGGGGGCCAATGGGCATCTTCCAGCCCACCCTGAGGGCAATCAAAGGGCGCCCACTTAGGATCGTACCAGTAAGGATCTGCTGCTGCTCTACATCCCAAATCTTCACTGCCTTCCCAGCCGCACTGGCCAGGACACCATCCGCCGTGGGGTGAAAGAGAAGCACCTCCACCCGGCTCCCCTCTGGCCCCAGCGTCACATGGGGGGAAGATGAGAGGTCTTGGCCAGACTCCAGGAGACGCCACACCTTCACCTGCAGAAAAGAGACCGCTGGCAGTGCTCAGAGGATGCCAGGCTCCCTCAGGGGCAGGCAGGGCTGAGGGCGAGGGGAAAGCTCTCAGCTAATTTCCCTCGGCCCCCAGTTCTCCCAGGAGCCGCCCGTGCAGGGAGAGCGACCTTGGGGAGAAGCTAGGCTGCACTTACGACTTCATCTGCCGATCCGGTGGCCAACAGCTGCTGGTCAAAGGGAGAGAAGTCAAAGTCGGTCACCACATCTGAGAGGAGAGGAGAGGAAAGGGAAGGGCAGCACAAGAGAAGCAGGCAGCCAAGGCTGTGGGCGCCCACGGCAGTCCCAGGGCTGCTTCTCTCCCTGAGGAATTGCCTCCCAGCATCGGATGGGACGGGGAGGATCGGAACTGGAGGGTGGCAGACATGGCGATTCTCTTCTCGCTTCTGCAGCCAAAGGGTCACCGCAGAGCCTGCCCTTGGTTCCTGGCTGGGCCTTCTGGGCTTGGGCCTGGACTGAGGGGGCCTGTGGTCTTTGCAGAGGTGCCAGATGTGGTGCCATTCTACTGCAGCGCAGAGCCAATTGGGCTTGAAGAGGGGGATCTCCCGAGGACTCTTTATTCACCCCAAGCAAAGGGGCACAGCTTCTCCCAGCCAGTGCCCCCCCAGCGTCCATTCAGTCTGACACCAAATCACCCACTCTATTCCACCCAGCAGGATGAAATTACCTTTGTCTGGGGGGCTTGGGCAGAGGAAGGTCTGATCCTGCTATTATTTGGTTCACTCTGCCATTTTCCATTTCTGGAATCTCTGACAATTGCAATCGAAAAGGCACAGCCAAGTTCCCTGCCCATCTGCACACTTGCCCATCGTGCTATGGGCACCCACAATCCAGCAACTCCCCTTTCTGCTCGGGTTCCCCATGTGTGGGATGATTTAGCCCCCTGCCCTTTGCTTTCACATGTGGGCCTGTGGGCCGAACTAAGTGCTTTGAGGCATCATTTCCTCAGTTCCAAGGGGGTGGGAGCGAGCAGTGCCACCCAGGGGCTTCTCCTGCTTCCCCCCCTCCAGCTGCAGATTTTGGATCATAGAGCCACCAGGGCAAAGTGCCTCGGCCAGGAAGGAGAGCAGCAGCTTCCCACTGTGGGCTGGCCTAGCGAGGCTTCCGAGACCAGGGGCTTCATCCTCCGAGACAGGTAGGCAGGCAGTGCAGCTGTTGGATAACAGCCTCTGTCCAGATTATGGCTTCCACTGGGCAGTCCTGGGCCCTTGGAGCTGGGGGTACAAAGTGCCTGACATGCCCTCTGGCTGAGCATAGAGCAGAACGGGGGTCCGCCCTGCCCCATGTGGATGTCTGAGAAAGTCACGGGCAGGCTGGCTTCTGCTTCTATGATGCCTACACATCAGGTTAAATGTGAAACTCCCACCCTCATCTACAAGCAAGCCCATCAAATGAGACCCAGTGTGGCAGGGGCTGGATTGCTGCTGACTTAGGGTCTGTCTCAGAGTAGGACAAGTCTCTCTCTCTCTCTCTCTCTCTCTCTCTCTCTCTCTGTGTGTGTGTGTGTGTGTGTGTGAAGAGTCATGTGACACCCTTCCTTTCGGCAGTTGCACAAGAGAGCGAATGCAGCTTGTTTTAAGCAACTGGCCAGCAGAACCGAAAGCAGAGAGCCTGCTTCTCCCTTCCTGTATATAGTCTTTTTCTCACCCAAGCAGCACGCTTTTCCTTTCTCTGCATGGGAGACCAGCCCATTTTCCCCAAAGGCCACCCCTGCAGCTTCTCCAGCTCACCTGAATGGCAGTGCAGATGAGAAATAACCCTCTTGATCCCCTTTGGGCTCTCCAGGGGCACAGCACCCAACACACCTGGCAAAAACAGGGGAAAAATCATGAAGCCAGCCCCAAGCAGCCCACCTGCCAGCCAGAAGGAAATGTGTCCCTGGTCTGCCTTCCCCTCAAGAGCTGCCCTGAGGCTGGACAGCTATCAGTAGGGGTCAGTTTCAGAAATCTTGGCTTCTGGCCAGACCTGGCTCAAGGTGGTCACTATACAGCAGGGAGGCACCAAGTTCCTGGCCCCCACCCAAGTGAAGCCAGTCCTAATGGGCCCCTGTTCTGATTCTTCCCCTCTGAGTGCCAATCACCAGGAGACAAGCAAGGAAGGGCAGAAGGGAAAGAAAACTCCTCCTGGGCTGGGGCCAGTTGAAAGGGAGCCCACTACCCTCAGCAGGGACACACCCAGAAGATGTTTGCAAACTCCTTGCCAGGTCAAAGTGCAAGGGCAGGAGCTGGGCTGGGTCTTACCTGCCAAGTCTGTGCTGAATGCGATCCAGCGGGTGTTGGCCTTGATGTGGGGCTTCCCTGAAGGGCAGCTGCTTTGTAGATCTCCAATCCAGGCCTGTTGCGCAGAGAGGAGAGCAAGCTGGGGCGGCGGAGAGGAAGTGCCTCCCACACTGTTCCACAAGTGGGTCAAGGACCAGGAGGCAGTGGGGGACATCTGGCCCTGAGCAAAGGGCAGCTTTCTCTCCAGCAGGGACTAAAGCAGCAGAGGTGACTGGGGCATGGCCAAGGACAGGGAGAAGGCGCTTCCGGACGCTTTGGCCAAACCATCCAGAAAGGAGGAACCAGAAAAGCCTCCTTGGCAAACTGCAGTCGCTTCCCTGGATTCCAGGGTCCAACCGCAGAGTCCTCCCTCTGGCTGGCTGGGCCTCTTATGAGGCCTCTTACCTGAGGTGTGCTCCCCCATTCTTTTTTCGAATCCCCCACCCCAAACCAAGATTTTATTTCACTGCACAAGGCTGCCCAATTCAGCTCCCCCCCACCCCCGCCTCCCTCAGCGTTTCCCTGAACTCGGCTGAAGCAGCTTCCCAGGGAGGCCCAGACTGGTTCCCAGTTGGCATGGCAGGGAAAACGGCCAGGCCAGCAAATCCCAGGAGGTCCCGTGCTTGCGCGCCGGCCGGGCCTGGCAGAACCGTAGGGAAGCTCAGGTGCTCGCTGTCCCAGGCGGCCCCTCCTGCTGGGAAACGGAAGCCGGGCCTGCTGCGCCCCGAGAACAAATCATACAGCGGAATTGTTGCAGAAAGAGCGCTTCTCGCATTTCCTCTCCAGCCGGAAGCTTCAGCAGCGAGGCGGCTCTGCTGCAAGAGGCTCTTCCGAAGCTTTCTCCGCCGCCGCCGCCGCCAAGAGCGTCAGCCAGCCTTCCCTAGCCAGGGGCTGCCCGGGCTACGGTCGGGGGATCGGGCTTCGCAAGCAGACGATGCTCGGCGCAGGCCCCGCTCTTGCTCAGCCTCCCGTTTCTGGCTGCTGCGAAGGCGGAAAGACACCTGCCGGGCGGCCCTAGCCCAGCCCAATTCGCGCCGGGGATGCCGCCCCAGGCCAGCCGGCCCCTGAGCAGCGAGGGGCTGGCGGGGAAACCGCCTTGCTCGCCCCCGACCGGACTAAATTTGCAGGGCGAGGCTTTCCCGTATGCAGTCCCGGCAACTTCCCTTCGGCTTGTCTCAGCCTCGGCTGCCCCGAGGCCAAGAAGCAGCCGGGAGCGGCCCTGGCCGCTGCTCCCCTAGAAAGGGCTCGGCCGTGTCTCGGAAGGCGCCCACGCGTTGCTCAGCCCTGCAATCGGGCGGCACCTCCGGAAGCGCCGGCGTCCCTCTTCGGTGGGATCGCTGACACAGGCCGAGGGCTGAGCCGGTCGCTTCCTCCCGCGCCCATCGGGGAACCGCCGAACCCACCCGATCGGGCGGGGGAGCGAGCAAAGAACCGGCGCGTCCATCGAGCCGCCGTCCGCGCCCCGGCAGGTGGGTGCGGCGGTTCACCAAGGAGACGTTTTGGCGGCAAGTACGACTCACGACGACGACGACGCCCACCCACCTCTTTGCGGGCCACTTTGGCCTCGGCGTGCCGGAACTTGGACACCCTGAACCTGCTCATGCTGCCACCGCCGCCGCCGTCCAGCCTGGGGTCGGATTCCACGGAGGCCCCGCCCACAGCCCCGCCCACGCGGGCCCCGAATTCTCCAGGGGGGCGGGGCCACCCGCGCCAGGCTGAGCAACGGCGCGCTCCGCGAAGCCCTTCAGGCGGCGCCCGCGACCTAGAAGCCAGGCCGAAGTAGCGCTTTATTGGCGAGCAGCTGGGCGGGCTCCGGGCGGGGAGAATCCCGCCGAGCGCCCGTGGGGACCTCCTGTCTTCAGGCGCCACGCCCGCAGGGGGCTCCTCCGGCAGCTCCGCACCGGCCAAGCGCACCGCCCGCCAGGCTTCTGAGGAACCCCGCATCGCCGCTTTTCTTCCTCTTCGCCTCTTCCTGCCGCGCCGCGTCCCGCTCCCTCCGACGCCTTCCCCAGAGCCGCTGCCCCTTCTGGTGGGGTCTCCCTCCAGAGCAGCCTTCAGCTGACGGCGGGCGGGCCCAGGGACTCTCGAATTGGCTCTCAGCCGGCTACTTCAGCGGCCCCGGAGAGACCAGTGGCCGGAGGGCTCCGGGGCTCTGTGTGAACTTGGGCGCCTTGGAGCCCAGCAGGGGCCACCGGACGTGAGTTTCCCCGGGCCACCTGGCCGCGGTCGCCTCCTGTCTACCACACGGGCGCTCCGTCCCCTGCCGGCCCTTCGGCTCTTCCAACGGGGCCCCTTCCCCACTAGAACTCCCTTCCCCTATTAGCATCGAGCTCGAAAAGCGGGATTCGCCCCTCTCCGGCAGGGAGGCTCGTGGCTCTCCCGGGTTCGCGCGGCCCCTGTCTCGGATATGCCCTCCGCTTGGACCGGCGGCGCTCCCACTCTCTCCAACCGAGGGGCCGCGCCTGGTCTCCTCCGTCCACCCAGCCCTTCTCCGGGGGCTTTCCACACACCCCATCTCTGAAGGACGCCGACCGACGGGTGGTCTCGTCCTGGGCTCCCGCGACCCCGGGCCCACCAGGTAGTGCCCAGCTCCGCTTCGCAGGAGCCCCGCTCGGGGATGCGCAAGCAGCGGCGCAGAGCCGGAGTTCAGAGCGCACCCACGTCCACACGGTCGCTCCGGAGGTGCAAAACCCATCTCCGCGCCTTGACCGAGAAGTGAGAAGAGGGGCACTAGGGCCCAGGAGCAGCCCGAACTTCGCGTCGGCGGGGTTGACCTCTGAGAAAGGTCGGCTGCGCCCTCCCCCTACCACGGGACTGCGCGCTTGCGTACTCGGACTCCCGGCTTACCGGGCTGAGGAGCGCAGGCGCACTGCGACTGAGTAACGCAAGATGGCGGCCGGGTGCGTCTCACGCTGGCTGGCGGAGGTGGCAACCGCTGCCGGGAGCTGTCGGGCTGGCGGCGGGGAGCCGCGGCGCCTGGCGCTGGTGTTGACTCTGGCCCGCTGGCGGAGCGTGGCCCCCGTCGCCTCTCGCGCGACTCTGGCGCCGCGGATGGGAAACCGCTTCGGTAAGAGGAACGACAAACGTGTCTCTAAGGACGAGCGGAGCGCTGCCCCCTCCCGTCGCCGGTCTCGAGAGGCCTCCGGAGGGGTCGGCCCATTATCCTCGGCCCTGGCCGCGCGCGGGCCTCCTGCCCGCAGAAATGGAGCCGGCGGGGGGTCCTCTGCGCCTCCGCCCTTCCCTCTACGCCGGCAGCCGGCTTGACCTTCTGCTTCGCTTTGCGCAGGACTCCGACCGCTTCCTCCCGTCTGGGCGGCCTCGATTCACACCAGCTCCTCCAGCAACAGCAAAGAGGATTATTACCAGATCCTGGGAGTGCCCCACTGCGCCAGCCAGAAGGAGATCAAGAAGGCCTATTACCAGGCACGGCCGCTTCTCGGAGGGGATGCAGGGCGTGGGGGGGGGTGGTTGTCGGACCATAAGGGGGCAAGTAGCACTGGCTGGATTGGAGGACTGGCCGGTGAAGCCCTGGCCTAACCCGCTTGCATGCTAGTCTTTTTCCTCCCCAGCTTTAGCGCTGGCATTGTGTGGGGTGCCTTCTCCACCCTGCCTCTATCATTTGGGGTCGTAATTGCTTAAAGGCTGCTGGTTTACTTTATATTTCTGTTTACTCTCATACACAAAAGCAAAGCAGCGGTAAACAGCAGCCTCCCCATCCTGCTTGGGGAATTCATTCTGCGATATTGGATTCTTCTAACATTCCCAGGCCGATTTCTAAGTGTTTGCTGGAGAACCCAAGGAAAGGAGGGGCTGACCTTACACTTCACTAGCTACCAGTACTTATGGGCTAATTGCTGGAATATGAAGAGCTGTATCTGATCCAGCAAGACTGCTGTTGTCTTCTTTGGCTACTATTCCTGATGAAGGTCACTGAGATTTACCCTGTTGCTTTTGTTTAATTCAGCTTTTTCAAATCCATTATTTCTGAGGATTCTAAACTGCGCTACAAATACATGGTGCTCAGTATATGTGATTATGATCTTGGTACAAATGAAATAGGGTTTTTTTCCTATCTAAAATACTATGTAGGGAAAAATACCCCAGAAGATAAAAACTATTTTACTAGTTCAATATCGCTGATTTAAAATTCATTGCATGAATTCCCAACACACAAAGACAGGAATGGTAATCTCTTGCCCACTACTTTTTACTTTTGCCTTTTTTGTTTCTTTACTTAGCTTGCGAAGAAGTATCATCCTGACACCAATAAGGATGACCCTAAAGCAAAAGAGAAGTTTTCTCAACTGGCTGAGGCCTATGAGGTAGCATGCTTTATTCTCCCTTTTACATTCCACGGCTTGGGAACTGGGGCTCCCACAGCAGTGCCCCCTGGATGACTGAGCTCTTGTATCATTGGCAGGTCCTGGGAGATGAAGTAAAGCGGAAGCAGTATGACACTTATGGTACAGCAGACTTTGGTTTTGGCTCTGGCTCGGCAGGTTCTGGGCAGCAGTACAGGCACACTGGCCCAACTATTGACCCTGAGGAGCTGTTCAGGAAGATCTTTGGGGAGTTCTCACAGTCCCCTTTTGGCGATTTTAGCACCGTCTTTGACCAGCCCCAGGAGGTAAAGATGAATTGCACTCCAAGCCACTGGTGTGTAGAGTCCCTTGGGGCTTTCACTCCTCCTGTTTTAACATCTGCATAAGAAATCCTATGCAAATGATTAATCTTTAGGAACTACCAGATATTCAGAATTAATGTTCTGACCAAGGCTTCTTGAGACCGTAATTAACTACACGCTTAGTCCAAACAACTCGTTTTATTTAAATGCTGAGAATTATGTTCATTCCCAGCCCATAATGAGTCCCAAACAATCTCTTGAGGTAAGCACCTACCTTTATCTCCTTTGAATTGCTGCCAGCAACTAAAGTGCCAAATTAACTGTAAAAAGCCCAATGTACAAAGTCCACACAGAGCTTCAAGGTTTAATCCGAACAGAGTGAACAACATTGCTTCCTGCAAAGGTTACTGTCCCTTTGCACGGCCTTTATATCTTATGGGAGGGGCAATCACCTCCAAGCCTTACTCCTGAGTCCCCCCCCCTTTTGTCTTAGCTGCTCTTGCCTTCTGGCAGCTGTGTGCACATGCGCACTGGGAACAGGCTCCCCTTGTTCCTCTGCCTCGCTGCTGTCAGATTCTGGAGGCTCCGGAGTCAACACATAACTCCCAGATGGCCCTGGCCCCATCTCTGTATTGGACGCAGGACCCTCATCCGAGTCCTTTCCAGACTCCCGGACTGGTCCCTGTTCTTCCCCACTGTCCGATTCTGCTGCAGGCTCCGCAGGCTCCCGTAGACCACAACAATTAGCAGATAAATTCACTCCTCTGTGATCACTCAAATTGAGGTTTTGCTGTCTTTAAAGGGGGAATCAGGTGCATTTAACAATGATTTTGCCCACATTCGTGGCTAGACTGAACATTATTTTTATTCAAATTCAGTAGTTATCCTTTTTGATATTTAGATTTTAAGAGGGAAACAATATAGAAATCTATTAACAAAGATGGGTTTCCAAAATAAAATAGTGTGAAGAAATAGGTTACAAATTTGATTTTTAATCCATTATGATTAGCAAATTTGATATGTATTATGTTGGTCTTTTTTGGTTGGTTGGTTGGTTGGTTTGCTTTGGTACAAAGCAAAAGTGTTGACTTCTAGTGATTGCCTGGACTAGTCCCTGCAGTTTTCTTGGCAATATTTTCTTTGCCTTCTTCCTAGGGCTGAGAGAGAGGGGCTGGTTGAAAGTCACCACCTGTTCCCGTGCCTAAGGCAGGACTGCAACTTACGATCACCCAGTGTCTAGCTCGGTGCCTTAATCACTGCACAAAAATAGCCCTCTTACTGCTGCTCATACATATAATTAATTTTATATTACTTAGGCACCGTAGTACTTTTTCTCAATCTAGACAGATTTGTATGCTTCCTTTTGTTCTACATGGTATGCAAAATGTTGGCTTGGAACTGTGAGCTCCAAACGCTGAATTTTCTCTCTCTTCTGTAGTACATCATGGATCTGACATTCAGCCAGGCGGCAAAGGGCGTCAACAAGGAGATCGTGGTGCAGATCAATGACACTTGCCAGCGCTGTGATGGCAGAGGGCATGAACCGGGCACCAGAGTAGTGCACTGCTCCTACTGCAACGGGACTGGCACAGTAAGGGCAGGGCAGTGTGAGCAAGCTTTGGTGCAGGGAACGACTGGGCACCTTGACGCTTTAGAAGAAGAAAGCCAGTTCCTTGCTTCAGATGGTTATGGAGCCTGATAATGATGTGCTGACTGGGGTCCAATTTACATCAACACATCTCCTGCTCCACTCATACCACAAAAGGTTCTGAAGTCTTCATTAAGGCTTTACGATCCCCTAATATTCCCCAGGGCTCACCTCACATGGAAACAAACAGAAAATCCAGTGGGTCCAAGCACCAAACAACCTCAGGTCCAAGGGCAAAGACCAAATCTGTAAGTCCACACACCAGGTCTGATGTTCAGGTACAAGTCTGTAGTCTGAGCACAATACTCAAAATCAAAGCCCAAGTCTGAAATCCAAGATCCAAAGCCCAGTAACAGAGTCAAGGCAAGGTCTGGAAGCAGGAGTCACAAAGACAAAACATACCCATGGCAGGGAACACTCTGCTCACATGAGCTAAGTAGCTGCCAGCCAGTGTAGCCATTGGCAGAGGTGAGGCTGCTCCTTGCAAGTAGACTCCCCAACCTCCGTTCATCCCTGCGTGCTCTGGGATTTGGCAGAGCAGGCAGTTGCTTTCCTTCTCCACCCCCACGTCTGAACCTTCCAAACGCAGCTCTCCCTTCTACTTCAGCCAGGCACTGATCTGGTTGTTCCTCTGATGGTGTTGTCTCCCCCTGCCCCGCCCGCAGCCCTTTCACTCCCTGCTTGGAGACTTTGGCAGAACTCCTCATCATCTGAGCAGGCATCGGAGATGCCATTACAACACAGAAGTGAAATTTCCTGGCATCTCACCTTCCTTGTGTATTCTTTTGGACAGGAGACAATCAACACAGGCCCGTTCGTCATGCGTTCGACATGTCGGCGGTGTGGTGGGCGGGGCTCAGTTGTAACTAACCCGTGTGTGATTTGTCGGGGCTCTGGCCAAACCAAGCAGAAGAAGACAATGATGGTCCCAGTCCCAGCAGGTATGTATGTACCGAGTGCTCCTGGGGCAGAATAGCGGCTGCTCTTCTGAAGTGAAACAACAGGGAGGGAAATTGGTCCTTGCAGCTCTAAACAGTAAGAACACGAGCCTCCAAATCAGGGTTGCCACAAGAGGGGAAGAAAAAGTGAGGCGCTGGATGAAAGGTAATCCTGAGTGCTTTTGTTTGGCTTTAGGTGTGGAGGATGGGCAGACCGTTCGGATGCCTGTTGGAAGGAAAGAAATTTTCATTACCTTCAGGGTGCGTACTGACCTACAGTTTTGCCATGACATGCCATGCTTAAAACTGGCTGGCCGCCTGCACTTGCTGAGTCCTTGAACTGTCCCTGGTTCCAGGTTCAGAAAAGCCCCGTGTTCCGGAGAGACGGTGCTGATATCCACTCCGACCTCTTCATCTCCATAGCACAAGCTGTTCTTGGAGGGACAGCGAGGTCGCCCGGCCTGTATGAGACGATCAACCTTCTGGTACGTCCCCTGCCACAAATGCAGAACAAGCGAAATGGCTCATCTGTCCTGTGATTAGAGACCCACGAAAATATGAAGGGGATGTTACCCTTTTTGCACGGAAAGCCGTGTGTCTGTCCTGTGGAAAGGCTCTGTCTGTCTTGTATTGGCGCTTCTGTTTGGCAGCGGTTGTAGTCATTTGCTGCTCTGCTGGTATTTTCAGTTGCCCTCATGTTGCTTCAGAAGAAAAGGGACATTTTCTGTGATGTTCTATGAACAGCCCAGGGCGTTAAATCTTAGAACTTTCATTCCCACGAGTGCTTTGGTAACGGCAGCGGATTCTCACATTTATGAGACACAGTAAGAGTTCAGGAGCATTGAGTGAAAAACTGAAAAGCTTTAATCTTTTTGCTGTGTTTTCCTAGATCCCCCCTGGCATCCAGGCTGACCAGAGGATTCGGATGACTGGGAAGGGAATTCCCAGGGTGAACAGCTACGGTTATGGAGACCACTACATTCATATCAAGGTCAAAGTTCCCAAGTAAGTGGGAAGACTGGGCATTTTGGGGAACAGGATAGAAGAGGTCACTGATGGCATGAAAGGGGAACTTTGAGGCAGGAGGAAGTGTCAGTCTGTTGCTTTTGCAAGACCTCTGTGCCCAGAGAGGCTGGCTTTCCTCCAGGGCCCTCCATTCCTGTCTTACTGCACCTGCTTTCTCTCTCCTGCAGGAGGCTGACTGATCGCCAGCGAGCCTTGATGCTGAGCTATGCAGAAGATGAAACTGATGTAGAAGGGACTGTGAATGGCATCGCCAGCACAAATACTGGTGAGGCTGTGGAGCCGTCAGATCTTGGCTGCACTTTGGTTATAGTTGAACTGCTGGCTCTGGTGGTGTAAACTATGGCCTTGAGTGATGTCGACCGCGGTGGAACTACAAACTTCTACTCAGATGGTGTCACCATTTTTCCTTAGGCAGGAAATGGTTACTACTACTTGTGTTTGCCTAACAGGGTTACCCACCGTTAGTTCATCTGTGCTTTGTTCAATTTTCTGGGCTTCCACAATTCTACTGATTCTGAAGTTGACTTAGTGCAGTGCATGAGTTGGCAGCATGGCTGGCTGATGGTTTAATAGAGGGAACAAATCCCGCAATTGAAAGCAGCTTTTGGCCTTCCCTGCCCCACCCTCCTAGTGACCCACAAGATGCAACTGGCTGATTTCCATTTCATGAGCACTCTTGGCTTTCCACGGATTCAGGGCCCGAGTTGTTTGCTCAAGGAGACATTCAGAGCAGTTTAGCAAGTCCATCAGGGAGACGGTGTGTGCGTATGCGTGTGTGTGCTTTGCTGTAATATACAGATGTTTCTCTTAAGACACTGACGTGTGTTAGAATGCATACCTTGTGTTGAGATTATAGTTTTGCAGTCGGTAAAAGAATAGAGAGGCTAAAGGGTAAGCGATATAAATAAAGCTGCAATGAGGAGGCAGCCAAAATGGTTGCTGTGTGCAGGGAGTGTCACCAACCGCGTATAGCACAACAGGAGCTGTCATTTGAACATTCCTTGGGTCTGGACCAAGATGGCCTGAGGAAGGGAGGCATCTTCTTAGCTTCAACTCCTCCCCCGCAAGACTGGGAAATGGCCTGAGGCAGACAGGGGCCCTTCTCACAACGTGTATTGACCAAGCTGTCTGCTATTTGTGTCTAGGTGGCAGGGGCACGACTAGCACAGGGGCAGGCGAGGAGAGGCCTGAGGCAGGGGACGGCACAGAGGGATTCCTAGCTAAACTTAAGAAAATGTTTAGCTTCTGATTAACTGCACCAGAGGTAGGAAGCCTCTTGTGATCTTTCCATGCGCAGGTCTCTGTGTTCACTGTTTGCAGAAACCGGGGAGGGAGGGAGGATGAAGCTGTAGGAAAACCTCCGGGAGCTGCCACATTCCTTGCTGGTGATTGGACAGAGACCCAGTTGGGTCTTTTCTTGCACGTCAGGTTGCTTCATCTTACTCCCAGGAGCTCCCAGCACTCCTAGAGCAACAGCTGAACAGAAAAATAAGGGCCAGAGGAATGGGCATTAGTAGCTGCGGTTTCCATCCCTTGGTATTCTACTAAAGACTCCTGGTATCATTGCAGAAGAGCTTGTATTTAGTTAAACATTCCTCAATTCTTCATTTGTGAGCCTCCCCAAAACATTGCGGCAAATCCACAGCCTTAAAAGTGACTTTGGGGGATGGGGCCACTGTAGTCCTGGCTTGGATATTGAGAGAGGGGTTTGCTAGATCTGCCCACCGTCTTTGTGAAGGTCACAGACGTCCCTCTTTCTTTTGGCTTTAGGTAAACGTTCCACTGGAAACTAGAGGATGGGGCGGTGGCAATCTGGAAGGTGTGATGCCGGTGGCCTTGGAACTGAAGACGGACAGGCGTTGAAGGTCCATGGCTCGATGGCCTCACTGAAGGAAGGAGGCGACTCTCCTCTAGATGCCAGATTGCAGCGTTGAGGGGGGGGCAGTTGTGAAAGGTTCTTGGCCTTCCTGGACTTGGTTCTCTCTGGACAGAGCAGACTTGGGGGGGGGCGCTGAGGAGCAAAAATAAAGTGTACCTTGTGCCGAGAACAGAGTCCTGTCGTGAGGTGTGAACAGGGTCCCCAGGAAGGGAGCTCCCGAGACCCCACTCGGCCTCACACTCCCACAGCAACGGGGTGACGGTGCTTTGCTCCAGAAGGGTCCCAAGGAGAGAAGGGCGTCTTAGGTAGGAAAGCGCTCCGATTCGGCTTGCCTGGAGCTGCGTCCCCGGCCCAAGAAGAGGCTTGCTAAGAAGCAGAAAAGCCAGCGCCGGGGCAGCCGAGGAGCTCCTGCCAGCCTCGGGGAGCCCAGGAAGGCCGGCTGGCCCAGCAGCCCCAGCGGAGCTCTCCGCTCTCCTCGGGAGGATTCCGTGTTAATCGTGGGCGAGGAAGATCTCCAGAGCGACGGGCCTGGCCGCTTCTGCCTCGGTGGGAGGGGAGCCGCTTTCTGGTGGGGGCGGAGCTGGGGACGATACCGCTCCCTGCCGGCGCCCTCCGAGCCTCCGCTCTCTGCTGGCTGGGCAAAGCGGCGGCTTCGACGGGGGGTTGCGCAGAGCCGGGAAGGGCCCGCCCGTCTTGCGCCTTCGCCGGCGGAGGGCGGAGCGCCGCTCAAGGACGAGCCCCGCCCTGCAGGGGGCGCTGTGATGCCTCCCCGGACGCGGCTCATGCATATTCAGCGCGCTTTGTCCGCGTGACAGAGGGGGCGGAGCCAGGCGGCCAGCCGTGTCCGCGGGGTGACCGGAAGAGCCGCGACGGCGGCGGCTGGCAGGTAACCGCCGGGTGCTGCAGGGACGTCGGCCCCGCGCCCTCTGCGGCCCTCTCCCCTCCAAGCGGCCTCCTCTCACCTCCGGGCCCGGCGGGGCTGCCGGGAGGACCGGCCTAGACCCCCGCGCGGCCCCTCGGCCAAGGGGAGCAGCCCCTTCCCCGGCGGGCGCCCCGAGGGCCCGGGCCGGCCTGCGCTGCAGCTGCGGGCCCGAGGCGGCCTCCCCTCATCCCGGGCCCGTTGCTTGCGATGGAGGCGCGGACCGGGCTGCTCCCGGTCGCCCTGACGGCCTCGCTCGGACATTGCAGAGCTCTGCCTTAGCGGGACCTCCGGGAGGCTAAACGGTGGCGGGCTCTTTCCCTGCAGGAGCGGGAGCTGAACCGGCACTGCAGCCCAGCAGGTTAGGCGCCATGTCGACCGAGGCTACTGAGCTGATGGACGAGCGGGAGAGCCATTCTTACGAGGAGGAGGAAGAGGAGGAGGAGGAGGAAGAGGAGGAGGAGGAGGAGAAGAAGACCACCAGGTAGCGTGGTGAGAGGCTGGTGGAGGCTGAGAGAGCCTGAAGCGCCTGCAAATGCTTCATGCAAGGGAGGATGCTGTTTTTTTTGGGGGTTGCGGTGGGGAGGGGGCTCTGGCTCCTGGAGGGAGGCCAGTCCTGGAGCACAAAGAGATTGGCCCCCTCTGGGACTGCCAACGCCAGTCTGCGGTCTCTGACTTTGCCCATTCCCTTCTCTGAGGAGTGAGCTTGCCTAGCAAGGCCTGAGGTGCAAAAGGTGGGAGACATCATTATTTGGGGCACAAAGCATGCTCTCCTCGATGCCCCACAGAGTTGAGGGCCTGCCCTGTGGCCTGCAGATGGTTTGAGTGCCCTGCCACTCTCCCCAGGACCCCTGTCTCTTCACAGTCCCACAGACCTGTCTGAGCTGCTGAAGGAAGGGACCAAGGAGGCCCATGACCGGGCTGAGAACACCCAGTTTGTCAAAGATTTCCTGAAGGGACACATCAAGAGGGAGCTCTTCAAGGTACACCCTGCTTTATCCAAGTCCTGGGTCTCTAGTTGGGGTCAAGAGACAAATTTAGCCCATGCTCTGGAATAGAACAGCCCCATCTGTGGCAGAAGAGGGTTGGCTTCTCTGGAGTCCCCACTCCATCTCACCAGATCTTTCTGGGGCCCCTTAATGTATTTGTATCTCCTTTTTCTGGCTTTCAAAGCATTGAAAATGAAACCTCCTTCAGTCCTGGATGGGTCCAACTGGGGGATCTTTCTTTAACTAAAGCGAAGGGTCGCTGCTGGTTTTGGCACATTGGCCTCAGGGAGCAAGGTGGCCTCGGGCACAGCAGCCCAACGGCTTGGACAACAGGGTAGACTGGTAGCCACTGGCCTCTCATGGCTCCTTTGTTCTCTTGCAGCTGGGCACAACAGCCCTTTACTTCACATACTCTGCGCTGGAGGAGGAGATGGAGCACAACAAGGACCAGCCTTGCTTTGCCCCTCTGTATTTCCCCTTGGAGCTGCACCGGAAGGAAGCCTTGGCGAGAGACCTGGAATATTTGTATGGGGAAGGCTGGGAGGAGAAGATCCAGTGCTCAGAAGCCACTCAGCGCTACGTGGATCGCATCCACCATGTTGGGAAGCAGGAGCCGGAGCTCCTGGTGGCCCATGCTTACACCCGCTACATGGGGGACCTTTCTGGGGGTCAGGTGCTGAAGAGGGTGGCTCAGCGTGCACTGAAGTTGCCAAGCAGTGGAGAAGGGATCAACTTCTACATGTTTGAAAACATTTCTAACCCCCAGCAGTTCAAGCAGTTCTACAGAGCCCGGCTGAATGCCCTGGATGTGTCCCAGGAGACCAAGGAGAAGATCGTCAAGGAGGCCAACGGGGCCTTTGAATTCAACATGCAGGTGTGCGGCTGCTGGATTTCAGGGTGCCTGCTAAAGCCACCCCAATCTGAACCCATTCTTCTGGAGCTGGATGGGGGCTAGAGTGCCTCTTCTCCCAAGGCCAGATGAGCCTTCAGGCTGCCTGCTGTTGCCTTCTTGAGCAGAGCCCGTCACGTCTTCCTCAGCTCCCACGAGGCCCTAACCAGCCACTGGTGCCAAGTTCAGGTTTTTCTTTTCTTTTCTTTTTTTTTTAAAACAAGTTTTATTAATTTTCAAAACACACAAATCATCATTATCCATTACATGTTTAAACCTTTTTCCATTATAAATTATAAGTTCAGGTTTTTCTGTGGCCCAAGGGAGGAGCATCTTTTGTGGCATGTCAGGCTTGAGCCAGGCCTTCCATTGCTGCCTGCCTCCTGCTTTGACATCCTGAGGGACAGGGCTGGAATGTTTTGGCAGCAAAGGGAGTCTTTCTGCTCCAGAGCCTGGTCCTGGGCCCATCGCTCTCTGAGGCAGGTACTGCTATGAGGCGGCCCTGGTTTGCAGTCTGGCTGGAGCCCAGAACAGTCCACAAGGGCTGGGCCTAAATAAGCTGAGCACTCCTGGTGACTGAGCGCTCAGGGCAAACCTTGGACTTTGTCTTTAGGTCTTTGAGGAGCTGGACAAGATCGGGGCTTTATTACCAGAAGAAGCCCAAGATGGCGGCCTCCCAGTGCATGATGGGAAGGGAGACATGCGCAAGTGCCCTTACTATGCCTCGAAACTCGGTAGGTCCCAGTCTTCCCCCTTCCCTCTTTGGCTTCCTCCAGCCTCTAATGGTCCTTTTTTTTTCTCAGCTGGCTCCAAGGACGCTGCCTGCCCCTGCCATCTCGCCCTGGCTGCCCTGAAGCAGCCCACCATCCAGCTGGTCTTGGCAGCCTGTGTTGCGGTCACTGCTGGCATTGCAGCCTGGTACGTGATGTGAGGCTGGGCACCGGCTGCCCGTTGGCCCTTGAAGAAAGTGCTCCTTTTCTCCATTGACATAAGTGGACTTTTAATGCCGGATTTAATTGTGGAAACATTAAACCCAAACCAGTGTACAAATGCTTGTGTGTCCAAACAATTAGGGGCAGAAAACCTGAGCTATTGGCTTGAGGGGAGGGGGAGCCTGAATGGCTTGAGCTTTTGTCTTCCTTGCTACACAGAGGACGGGGGGGGGGGTGTGCACAGGCAGTTCTTTCACCTGGATGCAGAATGTCCTTCATTCCCGTTCAGTTGTAGGAGGGGCCTCCAATTTGTACATATGGAAAATGGTAATGGTTTAATTTTCATGTGACTTATAGACTATGGCGATGCCTCTGACATAATAAAATTGATCTTCGTTTCTGCAGTTTGCATGATTTTGGGAGGGCACTTTCCTGCTTCTCTGCCCCGTGAATGCCTTCGCTTGGCACGTGAGGGCATGTAAGCAGGCTGCCCACAGCCTTCTGAAAATAAGAGGGTCAAAATGAGCTCCAGGTTAACTTCTGTCCCCCCTTGCATAAAACCAAGGAATTCCCCCTTCTTCCTCTCTGGGGGATGAGCAGGGCTCCCTCCACTCTGCCCCAACAGACACACCGCACACACAACCACTGAGGGTCAGTCTTTTTATTTGATTACAAACATGGAAGAGCTTTGACAGGTTACTTCCCTCTAAGAAGAACGGGATGGGAATTTCCGGCTGGCTCCAAGTGCTTTAGAGAGCCCCTCAAACCCAGGGCAGGCCCACCCGTGCTCTGCAGCCTCAGTGGGCAGTCTTTGGGCGAACAGATGCCTGGGCATTACCACACATAGGGGCACAAGTTGCTTGAGACAAGGCAGCTCAGCCTTTGGAAAATTGAGCCAGGGACTCAGACCAGCCACCTGCTATCCCACACAAACCTCAGGAGCTCCTGTGCACCCTGTTCATCAGGGCCAAACAAGAGCTTTCTAGCAAAACTAGTGCAAAATGATGTGTGCGTGTGCCTTCGGCGTTTTCACATTTCCATAAAGTAGTTATTAAGTTTAGTACCTGAAACAAGCAGTCACAAAGGGAATCTGGGACAAGCACATTTTCTTGGCTCAGGGTTGGCTCGGAGCAGAGGAATATCTACAGCCTGCGGGGGTGGGGGGGTGGGCTGGCACTGGGCCTCCTGCACACCTCCAATGGGCAAGCTGGACTCAAGTCCAGCTAAGACGGACAGTGCCATTGCCCCCCCAAGTTGAGAGAGATGGCTCAGACAAAACAAGATAAGAGATGATGGGGGCCCCTGCACCTTGGCTCCTCTTTCTCCCAAATAAGGTCCCTGAGCAGGCACAGCAGCTGCAAGCAAGGAACAGCCTGGCTCCCAGTGCCCAGCCATAATCTACAAAGCACAGGGAGCTGTGCAGAATCAAACAGCCTCTTCAAACATGTAAGGAGCAATCATAGATTTGGGAACCACCAACACGGAATGAAACCTTTAAGCTTTCCCTTAGATAGAAAGGGAGGCCTCAGCAACAGTAATGACAAACAGAAAAGCCAACAGCTCTGGACTTCTGGGGGTTGGAGTTTGGCAAGAGAGCGGAGACATAGAAGGAGAGAGAAGACTGGATTTCAGAACTACTCCAGTTAAGGAGAGGGTGAGGGATCACCTACATATGCTCCGGATAGCGGCTCCTTGTGAGGGGACTGCATGGGAGTGGTCTATTGTAGGCATCAGTTCCAGGAGACAAAGGGATTGGCTGGTACCTTTTAAAGGACATTAAGTTTACTAACATCCCTTCTAATCACATTTGGAAATTGCTCATTTAAACCTCTTAATTCTAACACTTCAAAGGGACAAATCTGAACTATCACCCAGTGAATGAATGTTCATCCTGAACAAAAAAATCCTCAGAACTTTAAAAAAAATTGAAATGAAAGGCAAAAAGCCAAACAAGATTTTAAAATAAAGTTATAAATGAAGTCTCCAATCACATTTGGAATATTGAAAGTACCATAAAAATTTGAAATTAACTATATAAAATAAATAGCTTTTTGTAAGAACCAGAATTATTTTGGCTACCTCAAGTCATAACACAGAGAAGAGATCCTGTGATTTAAATTGGACAAGAGAGGGGACTAAAATCCAGTTGTCCCCCCCAAATCCCAGCTTGCTTTTAGGATTTACAAAATTATACAATATACCATTCACATTTAAATTAAAGATCTTTGAAGAATAGGGCCAGAAATCAGTATTAACAGTATCAGTAGCAACGTCTGTTTCTCTGGATAGACTGTCTAAAACATGAAGGAATGACAGGCGTGCAACATATTTTACTTGAAGCAGAAATAGTGGAATCAGAAATATTGCGTAGAAAAAGGTGTGGATTACAAAATATTCAAGATACTCAAATTGGAAATAAAAATGCCAGGAACAAGAGCCAAGACAAAGACCTGATAAATAAAAGATGTTGGTTAAGGCTTAGAAAGTCAAAGGATAAATACAAAAAGCAAAGCAAGACAATGACTTGGATGATGCACTTTCCACTGGATTTACAAAAGGAGCCTGCTAAAGCCTCAAAGCAGCCATGGAAAAAGCTGTATTCAAATTAATTGAAGATCAAGATGGTTAGAAATAAAAGAAAGGAATATACGGTTGCTTTGCTTGATCAAGGCAGGTTTTTAAAAAACTCCGGTAAGGCTTTATGGACCTTTTGCTAACACCAGGACTGAAAAGCTGATGATTTATGATTTTATGTGTATAAGAGATGGGAAGAAAAAATATTTGTAACTTTGTAGGGGGCAATATGAAATTTGCTTTAACTTGGGATAAAAATAGGAAGCCACTTCTTTACATATTTTACTTTCTTTCCTTTTTCCTATTTACCTTTTCCTTACTTTGCATGTCTAGGCTATCTTTTTCTGACTTTAATTTGTATTTGCTTTTACTATTATATTTAAGCTCTTTAATGAAGAAAATAAAAAATAAAATAAAAAAGCCAAGACTTTGCTCCTTCTCCTCTCCTTGCTGATTAGTGCCAAGGCGCCACTGTGGGTGAAGCCCTCGTCCTCCCATAGAAGGTGGCCCCAGCCAAGCAGAGGCAGCTCCTTGCCTAGGGAAGGTGAGCCATCGTCTGCCTCAGCTTCCCCTTCACATCCTCCCCCAGGAGCCAGCCCAGCAGATCCCCCGGCCTCGGGGCACCACAACCCCAGGCAAAGGAAGGAGGAGAGCAGAAAAGCATGAAAGCAGACAGGAAAGGCAAATCAGGAGGCAATGGCAGAGCTCTCCAGCCGAGCAGGCCCTGCTAGCACCTGCGCTTGTAGGTGTAGATGTAGGCCTTGCAGTTGGGGCAGGTGTGGGTCACATCCTTAAATTCATCAATCAGGCAGGGGATGAAGCAGCAGCCCATGTTGCACC
The DNA here is from genome assembly GCF_049901735.1 of Notechis scutatus. NCBI lineage: Eukaryota > Metazoa > Chordata > Lepidosauria > Squamata > Elapidae > Notechis > Notechis scutatus. The sequence goes on along the minus strand of NC_142020.1, from coordinate 17,049,324 downwards.
TGGAAGGGAGAGGAGAAATCGTGATGGGCAGGATTTTGCATCCACAGCCCTCTTGCCAGCCCTGGACACCCCCTCCCTCCCCTGGGAGCGCGCAAGATGGCCTGCCCCAAGGGAATGGCTTGCAGGGACTGGCACGCCCCCCAGCTCCAAACTCAGATTTCACAGCCCGCCCCCGCTTACCCAATAAAGCAGCAGAGGAAGCCAAGGAGAAAGTTCATGAGGCCGATTTCATGAGTGATTTTGGTGGTGATGGCCTGCTGGCAGTGCGGGCACACTGTTGGGACAGGGGCAGCCTGGAATATCTCGCTCTGCAGGACCGTCACAGTGGTTGCGGTGCCCAATGGCACTAGCACGGTTGCCGTTTGCCCTCCAGCAGGGGCATAGGGGCCAGTGGGAGGGTGGTAGCCCGTGGAGGCGTGTGGCCCCAGAGGCGCACAGTAGCCACCTACAGAGGAGGAAGGGACTTGTTTAAGGCCCAGACAGCTCCAAGGGAGACTCCTTGCCTGGCCACTGCCAACCTAACATGCCAGGGCACAGAGACTAGAAATCAGCCTGTCCCAATTCCTCATTCCTGGCTGCACTCGGAGCTTCCAAAGCAGAGCAACTGCTCAGTGGACCACAGCCTGACCAGCTGCCGCAAGGGGTTTCACGGCCTTGTGACCAAAGGCCACTTGAGGGCAGGACAGAACCGACACCCCAAGTAGAGAATCACCTGCTATTCCACTCAGAGCAGCCCCTCACCTTATTTCCATTCTCTGGAGCTTCAAAAGTCTAGTTTAACTATTTCTTGCTCTGCCTCATATTGCTTGGATTGGAGATTTATATGCTGCTTTGATGTTGCTCGGCAAGATAAGATCCTGTTACGACAACAGGACATTCTCTTCTGCCACGCTTGGCTTATGTGCCACTCCAGCCATCACTGAGCAGCTTTTAGGCTGGCACATACTCCCCCCCCCCCCGGAGGGTGAAACAAAGCCCCCGGCCTCCCATGCCACTCACCAGGGGGGAAGTAGGGCATCGAGCTCTCTGCTGCAGGGGGAGGGATGAAGCCCGGCTGAGCGGGAGGCATTGCTTCATAGGGCGGGGGGCCAACATCGGAAGGGGGCTGCACCATGGCTGGAGGGCTCCTACCTGAGAAGATTTGGAAGAACGAGGTGTCACATGGAGAGAACGATGACCAGGTGGGTAATGGGTCACCAACAGAACCTTACCTGCGGGGAAGGGAAACCCATCCTTCTCTTCCAGGAGGGGTGCTGATGGCCCCCCAGGGTAGGGTGGAGGAGGGTCGCTGGACATGCTGAAAGAAAGATGCAGAGTTGCTGAGATGGTCGGAGGGCCGGCTAGGAAAGGTAAGAGAAAAAGAGCTCAGAGCCAAGGGGAAAGTGGGGGGGGGGGCTTTTCTCATGGGATTCTTGGCACAAAACCCCCCACAATGCCCTGCTGGTGCCTCCAGGGGAGAGGACCAATCAAGGCTTTCCTCCTGCCCGTCTGCTGGCCTAGCCTGAAGGGGAGAGAGAGAGAGAGAGAGAGAGAGAGAGAGAGAGAGCGACCACAGCAGTCAGACGGGGTGCTTGGCTCAGCTCTCCAGAAGAAAAGGACCTTGTTGAGGGATGCCCCGTCTTTCCCAGAGGCCTCCTCTCCTTCCAGGGTGTCTCTGCTAGCAGCTGAGCATCAGGGAGAGGCTGCTGGGGGAGACGGACTCCTGGCTATTCTGTGAATTCATCCCGCTGCAGCCGGAGATCCTCTGGACACACAGTCCCTGCAGGGGGAGTCAGACGCCAGTCACCTCCTTGACGGGAGGGGGGGGGGAGGGCATCAGCCAGGACCACAAGGAAACGTTTTGAGTCTGACCGTTTGGGGGACACAAGAAGATCTTGTCCGACTGCGGGTGGGGCACACCTGTGGTCTCTCCTTAGGGCAGCTCTTCAAAGGTGTCAGGCTTTGTGGCCAGACAAGACCCCATCTGGACCGGAAGGGGACACGCTGGGCTGGTGCACGGAAAGGGAAAGGGAAAGGGAGCGAGAGCTGCCTTGGGGAAGTTTCTCCCTGTGCAGATGACTTTAGACATCAGCTTCCAGCCCTGCCTGGGCACAGACCCTGGGCCCGCCAAGGGGCAGCTCCTGCCCTGCTGTAAGCACCATGCGGCTCCCAAGATTCCAGCAAGCTCACCGCAGACAAGTAAATCAGGCAAACGAAAACGCAGTTACAGCAATAACAAACATTCCTCTCCAGCCAAAACAACAGCAACAAATCCACCCAAACCAGCAGCTCAAAGTCACACTAACATCTCCACTAACTGCATTGAGGTTGGCAGCCCAGATGCGCCTTCCGTGCAATCGACCCAGCGGCCCCGTGGGAGGCAACAGCCGGGGGTTCATCGCCCAAGGGAGTCCTCGGAAAGGACCGGCCTCCCTCTCGCAGGCCTGGCCCCGCGCCCCGATCGCTCGGGAATCCCGCGGGACGAAGAGCGGGCCGCTGGCGGGGGGCCTGGACCGGTTGGACAGGCAGGCGGCGGCTGGCGCGGCTCCCGTCCCCTGGCAGACCTGACCCCTCCCCACCCCCCGGCCCAGCCAACGCCCGGGAGCCCAGGGGGGAAGCGGGCAACCCTCCCTCGCCCAGCACCGCCCCAGCGGAGGCCCGGCAGCCTCCTTGGGAAGAGCGACCCGAGGGGGCCGCAACCGCCCGGCTGCAGATTGCGGGAGGGCCGCTCCTGCCCCCTCGCCCGCCCAGGGGCTTCCCAGCCCCGCAGCCCTCGCGGGCCCAGCGGCTCCCTTCGGCGGGCGACACCTGCAGCGGCGCCGAGGCTCCCGGGTCAGCAGCGGCGCCTGCGAGGCCGGCGGCTCCGGAGCAGAAGACGCGGCGCGGCCGGGGAGAGCGGTGGCCTCGACCGGCGGGGCTGGCGGAGGTCTCCGCGGGGGCGCCGGGAAGGATAGTCCGGGAGACCACAAGCCCCAGCATGCCGCGCGCGAGGAGCCCAGGATGCTCTGCCGCCCCCCCGCCTCACCCGCGGAGCGGAACCAGCGAGCCGCTTCGGAGCCCGGCAGAGCGGGGCGGGGCCTCGGGGTGGAAGGGATCAATCCACGTTCAGGAAACGCCGCCTGCGTGCCGGGATGGCTCCCCCTCCGGGGCCGAGACGCGTGTCGGCATGGTTGTCTGAACCCGTCGGGGCTGGCGCGATTAGTCAGGCGCCCCGCGATGCCGGCGCCCCCGGTGCGAGGGAAGGCGAGTGGCACGGCAGAGGCGCTGTGGGTCCGGGCTGGAAGGCCGAGCCCATCCCCGCCGCCGCAGCCGGGCCTCGGGGAGAGGGCGTGGGGGTGGCGCCAGGGCCAGCCTGGCTCCGGGGCCCCTGGCGGCGGCTCCCGGCTCGCCCGCCTCCGCCGCCGCCCCGCCCCCCCGCGCCGCGTTCCGGGTCTCCTAGCAACCGGGAGAAACTTTCCCGCGAGCAGAACGCCGCCGCCGCCCGCCGCTGATGCCGGATCCCGGCCCGGGGCCGCCTGCCAGCCGCGAGTCTCCCCAGGGCAGCGGGACTATGAGCCACAGCCTCTCCTTCGTGGAGCTGATCAACCTGGCCATCGGGACGCCGGAGCTGGGCAATGTCAACTTCAATGCGCTGCACCTGTTCCTGCACAGCCTGGTGGAGCATCTGCGCCTGCAGGAGGCGAGGAAGGAGGTGTCGGTGGAGGAGCTGGCGTTCATCAAGCCGCCCCCCAGCTCCGCGGCCTCCGCTGCCACCTCAGCCACCGAGACCCTCCCCGCGGTGCAGAACTCCAGCTCCATCTTCCACCAGATGCACGAGAGGATCACTGCCATCGAGAGGCAGCTCCGGTTCCTGAATGAGCCCCCTGACACCGCCGAGCTGCTGGCCCGCAGCCAGGGCATGGGCCAGCCCGCCCTGGACATGTGGCAGATGATGCAGCTGAAGAAGAAGCTGGAGCTGAATGAGGAGGGCATGACCAAGGTAGCCCCACGTGGCCTTGCCCTTTGCAAGCAGGTGGCAAGGGCCCCAAACCACACCGCACCTCCAGGCTTCCAGTCAACGCCTCAGCTGGCCATCCTCGCCTAGAGTTCTCCAAGACCTCTGCTGCCCATCGGGCAAAGAGGCTCACAACTAGAGAATCCCTTGCTGGGTGGCTTTGAGCAACCAGCCGTGGGGAACATGCCCCGTGCCTTCCTCCCTTTTCTGCGACTCACGCGCTGTCTCCCCAGCGCCTCACTATCATTTCTGCCATCTTTCTGCTAAATTCCTAATTCCCCACCTTCCTCCTGGTCAAGGAGCTGTGGGCTGTTCAGGCATCATGAAAGGATCCCAGGTTCCTTATCTACTGGTGGGGCTGTGGAGCCACTGGAGGTTCTGAGAGTGAAGGCGTGGCTATCTCCCGCCCCGCCCTTTCCCTAGACTGCAACAACTGTATGGACGGCCTCCAAATGGTGCCGAGTCTCCGTGACGCCTCCTGTTTCCCCATTCAGGCCATGAACACGTTGCAGGACCTGCTGAATAGCATTTGTTCTCTGAAAATCGCCACGGAGGGCTTTCAGCAAGAACTGGCGCAGCTGAAAGAAGACGTTGCCCAGGTGAGTGCTCCTGAGGGAGAAAGACTCCTGGCTTGGGTCCAGAAAGGTGCTTCTTCTCCGTGGACAGAAAAGAAAGCCTCCTCGCCCAGCTGCAGCTCTGATCCTGGTTTTGCTATTACCAGATCAACGCAGAAGAAATGAAAAAGCGGCTGAAGTGCCTGGACAAACAAGCCAGGATGATGGAAGAAATGAAGGAGCAACTGGTGAGAGGATCCCCAACCCTCGGGCCCTTGCCACTCCCTTGGCACCCCCCAGCCCCATTAATCCAATACCCTGCCTCTCTTGCCTCTCCCTTTGCCCCTTGCAGCCTCCCCTGTTGAACCTGCTGGCAGAGGGAGCGGGGCAAGGCCTTCAGGTGGGCAGGCAGAGACTCAGGGAGTGCAGAAATGGGAGTGAGACAATATGGGTGGAACTTCAAGGACAGCACCCCACCCCACCCCCACCCCCACCTGGGCCTCAAAACCATTTAGGCCATTACTGTACGCTTCAAGAATTACAGAGTGGCACTTCCATAAGGGGCACCCGAAACTTTAATTAGAAAAAATACACCACCTCTTTAATGTATAGGGCTTTCTGTCCAGTTTTGAGCACCATTCTCCCCTCCTTAGTGCTTGCCCTTTCTCCCATCTCACTCCTTGGGCAGATGGGCTTTGCAGACAGACAGGCCCTGGGAGGCTCCAGTGTTGGTCCTGCTTGTCCTCCTCTCAGCCCCTGTTTAAGCCTCTGCTGCTTCTGAAAGCAAACGTTTGCCTCAGCTGCCCCCTCTCCAACGGGCTGAACCTTCTCTTCCCCTCTGTGGCCACAGGGGCTCGTGAAAGAAAGGGTCAGCCTGTCTGCCAGTGCCTCGGATGTGGTGTGCTGGAGTGCCCTTTGCGAGACGCTCACCGGCAAAGTGAGTATGGCTGAATTGCATCCTCACCCTGAAGGCCAACCTGGCACCTCTCTGTGCCTGCCTAGTTCTCTTGGCATAATGGGAGCAAGCCTGCCAACACACAGGTGAGTCAATTCCCATCCTTGGACAAATTGGATCCTCTTGACTCACCTGGGAAGGCAAAGGGCAGCAAGAATGGGGTGGGTCTGGAGGCCAGGACCTCCCTTGCTTGGGTGAGGAAGGGGGCAGGGGGCAGTCCCTGCAGCCAGCTTCTCCCTGCCATGCTGATGCCCTATGGCTGACCAGCAGAAGTGCCCCTTTTGGAGGAGACTACTGCCTTGAAAGGCACAGCTACACTCCTGCCCTGCTCTGGCATTTCAGACCTTCGAGGAAGAGGAAGTGGGCAAAGAGGAAGAGGAAGGGAGCAGAGAAAAAGAGGAAAGGAGCATAGAGAAAGAGAAACGGAGCAGAGAGAAAGAGAAACGGAGCAGAAAAGAAGAGGAAAGGAGCAGAGAGGAAGAGGAAAGGAGCAGAGAGGAAGAGAAACGGAGCAGAGAGGAAGAGAAACGGAGCAGAGAGGAAGAGGAAAGGAGCAGAGAGAAAGAGGAACGGAGCAGAGAGGAAGAGGACAGGGGCAGAGAGAAGACATCTCGGGAGATCCTGGCTGTTCTGAGCCAACTGCCGGAGAAGCACGATGCTCTCCTGAAGCACATCACTCAGCTGGAGGCCCAGTTGAAGTACCCAGCATGCCCTGCAGGTGAGGCTGAGAAGGGGATAGCACCCCGGGTGGGCCCAGCTGCTGCTCCCTGGGGGGGAATTGGGATGATGTCCCACTGGGGGCGCTGTCTCCTGGCCCTCAAAATGAAGCCCTCTACCTGCCTTGAGGTGGGCTCTGGCTCCTGCTTAACATAGCTTGGGGGCTCCAGCCTCAACCCCACCCCCCAGGCTGGTTAAGTCTGAGCAATCTGGCACAAGTTCTTTGTTTTCCCCCTCCCCCCTGCCCCATTTCTAGCTTTTGAAATGCCCCCCGAGCTGAAGTCACTGCTGGAACGGATGGAGACATTGCAAACTCAAAGCCAACAGGTGCCCTGGGAACCTGGGCAGGGGATGGACATGCCCCCCCATGAATTTTTTTCCACAAAAGTGCAAAGGAGAGGGAGGGAGGGAGGGAGGGAGGGAGGGAGAGTGTTCATCCATGGGGGAGGGTCACAGGAGTTGCAGGACAATAGAAATTTAGGGACAAATTGCTAAGGGGGCAAATCTCACCCTATGGTCTGGACATGCTCAACAGCTGACATCCAAGATGGCAGTCCAGTGGGGAAGAGGTTCTGGGTGGAATCCCCTTTGCCCTGGGCAACAGACAGAGCCCAAAGTACTTCCAGGATCCTGCCCGTTGGAGGCGTTGAGACTCCGCCTGCAAAGGCTTGGCAGCCTTTTGGGGGATGCAAGAAAAGCCCATTGCAAAACAGGTCTGGGTTTGCTCAGGCTCCTCAGTGAAGGTGCTGGTCACAGCAGTGGCTCGACTCGGGCCAAAGTTGCTGGCCACACCAGATGGAGTTGCTGGCTTCTTCTTCAGGGAAAGGAATCTCTGCAAGAGACCCTGGAGCAGATGGAGAAGCTGAGGGAACAGTATGAAAACCTGCAGCAGGGAGTGGAGAAGTTATCCAGGAGCAGCACAGAGATGCAGGTAAGGGGCTGTATGGCCACTCAGTGACCGGCCAGAGGGTCTGGTCACAGCTTGTGGCTGGCGGAGAAGCAGGGAAGCAGCCCAGGCAGTTTGAGCAGGAGGAAAAAATGGAGAGTCTGCAGCAGAGTTTTACTCCCTCTACAGATCATACGCAACCTGTTGCATCAGTTGGATGTCAAGAAAGCCGATAAAGACTCGATCCAAGAGGAGATGAATGTGGTGAGTCCCTGGGAATGGGAGGAGACGATCTTTCCCACACCCCAACTAAGTCTCTGGTGTGGAAAAGGAAGTGGGTTAGATGAAGCTTCCAGTTGCTTCTTCCCAACCTGAAGTCATCCTGGAGAAATCCCAGGGGTTTCGGCATGGCTGCTCCAGTATCACCAGTGATTAAGTGAAGTCCCATCACTATCCATGTAAAGGAGATGCCTTTCTGAAGGAAAGATGCCACTTTTTCCAGTTGGAGGCAGTCGCGGGGCTTCTGTGCCTTTAAGGGGAGGACATTCAACTGGTCTAGTTTCCTTTGGGGCCTGCATACGCCAAGCAGCAACTCAGGCAGTTGTTTCACTGCCTCGCCTCCAGTCCTTAAAGCCACAGGAGCCCTTCTGGAAGCACTTTCTCTCCCCTCCTCACCTGGCTGTCAGGAAATCTGGCTCCTCTCTTTCTCTCTCTCTCTCTCTCTCTTTCTGCCTGGTGTTCTCCCCTGCCACTGCCCCCTGTCATCTCCTGGACTTCAGGGAGGACTTGCTTTGTCTTCCCCCAGAAAGCTGACAAGAGCGCGCTGGAGGCCATGGTGAACCATGGGCAGCTGCAGCTGGCCACCAGCCAACTCAGCGAGATGATGCAGGACCTGCTGCAAAAGATGTCCCTGCAGGACAAGGACTGGCAGAAGGCGCTCGAGAAGCTCTTTGTGGACATGGACTGCAAGGTGACTCCTCCCTGCCCAGAACTCCCCCAGGGGACCATGGCAGCCACAGAGCAAGAGGGCCCACTCAGCCACCCTTGCTGCCCCACAGCTGGACCGCTTGGCCCTGGACCCCGTGAGCCGACAGCTGGAGGAGGTGTGGAAGTTCATCAAGAAGTACCTGAGTGAGGGACCCCGCTTTGACGCCGACAGCGCAGCTGGCTTCAAGAAGTGAGGAGGGGACGGCAGAGGCCAGCTGGAGGGGGGGGGTTTGCATAGCCTGCCAGAGGCACCCCCTCTTTTGGGCCGTGATAGAGGGAGGCTGGCGGAGCGGGAAGTGCAGCCAGCCCTGGCACAACAGCCCTCCGTTTGTGCCTTGCAGGCAGCTCTTTGAGAGAGTGAAGTGCATCTCCTGTGACCGGCCAGTGACCATGATGACCGGGCCGTAAGTATCCCTGGTGCCTTTCTGGGTTGGGCAGCAGATGGAGGAGGAGGAGGAGGAGGAGCAGCTGCATTGGCCCCTGCTTCTTCACAGGCACATGATCACTGTCCGGAAGGCCACACTGAAGCCTCGTCCAGTCAGTGCCAGTGGCTACGAATACCTCTTCCACCAGCAGAAAAGGTCAGCGACTCGGCTGGGGATGGGGGGGCTTCCTGGGCCAGCTGGGAGAGAGCTCTGGGAGCAGCCCAGAGGAAGCGCCTCCCTGCTGGATAGGAGGCTTTGCATTCCCGGCCATCAACCCCCATCCCCCCCCCCCCGCCCCAGCACTGCATTCCCTTTCCTGCTTGCCCCCTACATGGTGTCTGTGTCTCTGGGGCCGGGAGACCTGAGGTGGTAGCCGGCCTGCTTGTTGCTGGTGCTGAGCAGGGCCTCTGGCTCCCTTCCCAGGGATCAGGATCCGAGTGAGATGAGTGGCAACCCCCCTTTGCAGACCTGCTGGCAATGCCAAGCCCACCAGCAAGCCTGCGCCCTCAAGCACCTGTCCCGGGCCCAGGACTTCGCCACCCTCTACCCCTATGGGGACCCCACGGCCATCACCTACGACAATGTGAGCAGGTGTGGGAGGGAGGGAGGGAGGGAGGGAGGGAGGGAGAAGTGCTCCTGGGCCTCTGGAGATGGAGGTTCCTTCTCGGGGCCGTCCAAAAGGGACTGATCGAGCCTGGGGTGGGGCGGAGACTGCTCTCTGTGGCTCGGACGGGGGGAACCCCTTTTCTTTCTGTGCATGTCTTGTCTCAGACCGAGGTAGACATTCTGGGAGTGAACGGGGTTCTCTACAAAGGCCGAGTGAGCTCACATGCAGCGGAGCGGACGTTTGCCCTGCAGAAGGAATTTGCAGGTGGGTGAATTGGCCCCCTTGCGTGCCAGGGAGAGTCGTCACTTTTTCCCAGCCTGGCACCTCCAGATCCTTTAGAGCAGGGGTCCCCAACCACCGGTCCGCGGACCGGTACCGGTCCGTGGAACAAATCCTACCGGGCCGCTGGTTTGCTGGCGCCGCCATCTTGTTTTGATGAAAAAGTGCTTCCGGTGAGCTTTTCCGGGTAGAAAGCTCACCGGAAGCACTTTTTCATCAAACAAGATGGCGGCGGCAGCGCTTCCAGTGAGCTTTTCCGGTAGAAAGCTCACCGGAAGCACTTTTTCATCAAAACAAGATGGCGGCGCCCAGCTGATGCCGGTACTGGGCCGCGGCGCCCAGCTGATGCCGGTACCGGGCCGCGGCATAAAAAAGGTTGGGGACCACTGCTTTAGAGGGCCTGGTGGGGGGAAGCCAAGTGGCTAGAAATCCCCTCCCCAGCCACAGGAGGAGCCAGTGGGCTGCTCCGGCTTGCTTTCCCCATTCCCCCGACTCCTCTCCCCGTTCTGCATGCCTTGTAGAGTCTTGACAACCTCCTCACAGCCTGGCTGTTGTGCTTCTTCCCTTCCCCACACAGCTCTGAAGATTCCCCGGCCTCCAACGGGGGTGCGAATGGAGAGAGTCCGCTCTGCCTTTGCAGACATCAGCACGGTGCCCTACCCCTGTGAGTTGGCCTCCTTTCTGCCAGGGTTCAGGTTGTTCTGTTTTGGGGGATCCTCCCGCCATGAGCAGGGCAAGTGTAGCATGGGGGGAAATGGCTCGGGAAAGAATCCTGATCCTGCCTAATTTCTCCCTTTTGCAGCCTCTGCCCTCCGTCGAGTGGGGTCTGCAATAGCCAACAGCAACCAGCGACTGCAGCAGCTTAGCTGTGACCCTGTGGACAGAACAGTCATGGGTGCCGCCCTCAGAGAAAGCCACGTTCAGAACGAAAGGGACGTTCCAGGCCTGTGAGCTCAACTTCAAGAGCCCCACCTCATATCCTGTCTCTTCTTAAATACTCGCTAGGTTCCTCCCAGATGGGACAGGGGGTGGTAGAGGTGGAGGTGTCTTCCCTTCCTTCCCTCTTAGCCGGGTGATCAGGGCCAGGCCTTTCAGCCAGCCTCCATTATGGTGTCTTTCTAGGGGCACCCATAGCTTTTAGCAGACTCCTTCCCTGAAGATTTTGGTTATCCCTGCCAGATCTCTGACACTGTAATGGAAGAAGCTGCTTCTCGTCCATCTGAAACAGAGGCCACAGACTTGCATGGCTTTCAAAGGAGAGCGGCTGTGTCCACAACTACCATCATGCCCGACCTACGTCAGATGTACAGCAGATCATGGGCTAAAATGGTGCTTCTCTCCCCAGTGAACCAGGATTCCCAAACAAAACATTCATTATGATGACAGTGAACACACGAATTCCAGGGGCCAAGATCTTCCAGTTTGGGCCTTGGCATCGTCAGAAACCTGACCATGTGCCTTTCCTTCCCTTTCCATATGGGATCCCAGAGATATTCCTGATACTGTCCCTGTCTCAGCCATGGCACAGGAAAGCATTCATCGAGTGAGAAAATGATTCTATAAAGATTCTTTTTCTACATGCTGTGAACTGCTGCCTCTGTTCTGCAAGGAGCTTGGTTCTTTTTCCTCCAACTTGAACAGTTCCCTTTGGTGGGTGATTAGCAAGAGAGGGAAAGGTGCCCCCAAGCCCACTGGCAATGGTCATCCGATGCCTTGGTAGAAAGAAATCAAGAGGAAATATTGCAGCCTAAAACCTAGATGCAACCTAGATGAGGTGCAGCTGGAGGCTTGTGCGATTTTGCATTCCCTTCCCCATAAGTGTGGGCATGTACCCCTGCAACAGTCTTATCACCCTCTAAACCCAAAGGCCCTTGGAGGCAGAGAGCTGCCTCTCCTCCCTTTCCCGGGGGGGGGGTGGCTGGGGGCTCAAGGGTACAGATCCAAAGAAGCAGTTCTTCACCCTCTTCCACTAGGGGCCACTGAACCCTTTCCAGGAGCACCTTGGCTGGGGGGTGTGTGTGTGTAACAGGCAGAGCAGGGTCCCCATCCTCGCACTCCCCGGGAGAGGAGGTCTGGAGGGCAGCTGGGCAGGGATGCTGCTCCACCCCGGCTCCTGCACCGCATTTCTAGCCATCCTTGGCTTTCCTGCGGGGGGGAAGGGGGGGCGCTGCGGCCGGAGGTTGACGCAGATGGCCGTTGAGAAGCCTCAGCTTCGCTCGGGGATTCTCGCCGCGGGCCGGCAGTCGCGAAGTTGAGGCAAGGCGCGGAAGCCGGGCGCCCACGATCTTCAGGACCCTGGATAGAGTCCGGTAGCCCCTTCGGAGACCCGCTCCGGCTCAGCTTGCAGAAGGCGGACTTCAGCTCCCATCATGCTCTGCCAGCGCGGCTTCCGCCCGAGTCCATTTTTCCTAGCTCTCGGGTTGATTGACGGCCTGAGCTCCCGCCCTTTCCCCTGACGGGCGCTTGTTGTTTTCCCAGCCGAGTGCGGCGCCTGCTGGGAAGCGTCGTCCGTGGATAGGCGAACGGGCCGAGGACTGCCGGGCGGGCGGGGAGTGATGACTCGCTTTCCCGTGGTGCTCCGCGCGGCAGCGGCCTGCAGGCCTGCCTGACGGGCGACACAGAGGGGCGAGCGCCGCCAGCTCCTGCCCAGCCATGGGCTCCCTGCTCAGCCGCCGCATTGCTGGCGTGGAGGACATCGACATCCAGGCCAACTCGGCCTACCGCTACCCGCCCAAGTCCGGTGAGGCCCGGCGCTGGCTCCGGCCGCCCCCTCCCCGCCCTCTTTCCCGCTTCGGGGGGGCTCTCCGGGCCCCGGTGGCCTCCCGGGCACAGGGGCAGAGCTTCCCTGGCGCGGGGGCAGTCTACCCGAGCACCGGGTTGCGGCCGCGGAGGGAAAGAGGCGCGGGGCTGCTCGCAGAGCCCAGCTGGAGGGCCCCGGAGGCCGCCTGGGCCACCCGCCGGTGGGAAGCCGGGGTCGGCCGGAGGGTCGCGCTGGAGGCCGCCCTGCCCTGCTGCTGCTGCTGCTGCTGCTGGGGTCCTCTGGGCGGTGCGGAAGGCCCGGGAAGCCGGGCGTGGGCCGCGGAGAAGCGGGAAGGTCGGCCGTGGAAGGTCCTCTCTCCCTTTCTCTCCCCCTTTCTCTGGGCGCCAGGGAACTACTTTGCCAGCCACTTTTTCATGGGCGGCGAGAAGTTCGACATGCCGCACCCCGAGGGCTACCTCTTCGGGGAGAATATGGACCTCAACTTTCTGGGCAACCGGCCCGTCCAGGTAAGCGCAGGCGCCCTGGGAGCTTTTCCCCTAAGAACCCGCCTTTTATTCGGGGTCCAAATGAACGGGGGAGGTACATCTGGGGGATAAATTAATATTTATATATTTTGTGTACGTGTTTCAAAAAATAGCTCTTGTTTAAGATTTGCACTGCATTTTAAAAAAAACCACTGAATGTGGGAAATACTGAATTTTAATTGACGCTTTTTCTAAATTATGAATTTGAATGCAGTTCTGTTTTTGTAGATAATGATATACTGAAGTCATAGTGTGTTGAAACATAATAAGTTGGCTTCACGCCATGTGCCTAGAGAGTCCAGCCAGGAATGAATCCAGCCTATAATGCTAATTGGGCTTCAAAGTCTTGGACTGATGGACATGCCTGTAACATGGATGCCGCCCCAGGGAAGCCAAACCACCTCAGCCGTTGTCCTTTTGCAGGGGAGGAGAGAAATTCTCCCACCCCCTTTGTTTAGACCACGTCATGCTGCCCATCCACCTTTCGCCCTGCCTCACAGACTCTGGTTTGCCTTTCCAGTTTCCTTACGTGACCCCAGCCCCTCATGAACCAGTGAAGACCCTTCGGAGCCTGGTGAACATCCGCAAAGACTCCCTGCGCCTGGTCAGGTACTTCAAGCCAAACTGGCGGCTGGGAGTCCTTCCGCTCCTGGGAAGGTTCTGTGATCTGTTCCCTGCGGTTAAGGCCGGGGCTGCCTACTGGTGGATTGTGTTTCCCTTTGTCCAGGAATTCCCTTGCCATGTTTTTCATGCTTTGCCAATGATGGGGAGATGGCCTTTCTCACTTGTGGCCAAGCAGGGTCGATTTGGTTTGAGCTGCAGCACTGCAAACGCTTGTTCTTTGTGCTGCCCAGCCTTTGAGGCCGCCTTCAGCGGATCTTCCTGTCTCTGAAGGCCTCTCGTAAAATGGCCAGGCAGCAGCTGGGAGTTGCACCAGTTAGTTGGGAAGGAAGCGACCAAGAGACCCAAGTAGAACATGGGCAGAGAAATTAAGGGAAGATGAAGGGTGTCCCTAGCTATCAAAAAAACAATTTTGGTCTATTCTTGTTACTATTTATATTGTAAACTCTTTTTGAAAAAAGCAAGTAACAAGTATTAAAGATTAAATCTTTGGAGGCGCAAACACATTAGCAGAGATTGCCAACGGTGTAATTGTGGGGCTGTTAATGCAACAGTATTTGGAAAAGGCTGGGAAATGTAAGGAGATTGAGAGGCTTTAGCTGCCGAATCGACCTTTTGCCCATCCAGGAGATGCAGTGGGTGGATTTTGTTCCTCTGCTGATGTAGCCTTCCTTGGTGCAGGTACAAAGAAGATGTTGACAGCCCCACAGAGGAGAATGGGAAGCAGAAGGCCTTGTACAGCCTTGAATTCACCTTTGATGCAGATGCCCGGGTGGCCATCACCATCTACTGCCAAGCAGCAGAGGAGCTCATTGGTGGCATGGCTGTGTGAGTGCAGGGACTGTCGGGTTGGCCAATCAGTCGGCCTCTCGAATCTGGCTTCTTTTGGTGGCGCTTCTGGGAATGTGAATGTTGCTCAGTTGGCTGCTGCTGACAAGCAGTAGCTCCAAGTCTCATTTGCAGAGATGGGGGGGGGGGGAGTGGGTGAAATTAATGAGGGGTTGGTGTCTGTAGGCCCAGGTAGAGCCAAGCGCTGCTTCCTGGGATGCACCTCCGACCTTGTTCCTCACCTGCAGCTACAGCACAAAGAACCCTTCTCTGCAGTCGGAGACAGTGCACTACAAGCGAGGGGTGAGCCAGCAGTTCTCCCTGCCCTCCTTCAAGATCGACTTCTCCGACTGGAAGGATGAAGAGGTGACTCTGCTGTCTTCTAGCCGCTTCCCGAGTAGAGGAGAGTCAGGGCACTTTGCGACTGGGGGGAGGTTTGGCTTCCTTGGTCTTTCTTCGGGGCTTTGGAATCAAAGCCATTGGGTTCATGTGGCACCAGAGCCGACCTGCCCGCCTCTGGGAAATGAGTTCAGCTGTGGGAACCATAAGGAGGATCTGAGAGGGCAGGAAGGTAGCATCTGCCGGGCCTCAATTGCATCAGCCAGGGTTCCATTGCTCTGTCCAAGGAGCCATTTTGCCCGCCATCTCAGCAGGAGAGGAATGAGCCAGCAGCTACTTGGATGCCTCTCAGAGGGATGTTCTCTTGTGCACTCAGTCTGTGGCTAATCTCTCGGCCTTTCCTTCCAGCTGAACTTTGATCTGGACCGGGGCATTTTTCCAGTGGTCATCCAAGCCACAGTAGACGAAGGCGATGGTATGAGGCAGATTCATGCCTGTAATTGGGCATGTCATTAGGGCTATGTCAGGTTGTGAGGGGGCGGGTTGAAAAGGAGGGCCAAAGGGGTTTGGATAGCTGCTTGTTGAGTGGTCTGACCTCCCCTAACGTTGGCAAGAGTGCCAACCGTTCAATCCTTTGGGATGCTTGCAAAGAAGAGGCTTCCCATTCTGCCAGCCTCCTGCTCTCCTGCATCCCAGCATCAGCTGCTCCCTTCAGTCCTTGGGATTTGTCCACTTGTGCCTCCATCCCAAGGGAATCCCTTGTCGTCCTCCCCCCCCCCACACACACACACACACACTCCAGTCTTGGCTGGGAGAGCCGAAGTGGTCTCCAACAGAGGTTTCACCCAGCAAAAGGGTTGCCTGACTATCTCCTCCCTGCTGGGAGACGTAGAGTTGGCCCAGCTGCTGGACTCCTAGTTTGGATACTCACAGGTCTTATCATTGCCTCCTAGTTGTTGTGGAAGTGACTGGCCACGCCACATCCTCCTGGCTGCCTTTGAGAAGGTAAGAGGTTCTCTTGCAGGGCTCTGGATTCCTCCCCCCATGGCTGGCTTGTCCAGAGCTTTGATGTGTACCTTTAAAATGCAGTGCCGCATCTGGAGAGTTGGGTCTGCATTCTAGTGATTGCAGGTATAAACTAGGTTGGGTTGCTTCTTAATATTCCAGGTGGTGTTTTGACTGCTATGTTTTTCTGCTGCAGCTGGAAACATTTGCATCCCAAGCTTTAGGTCTTCTAATGTTGCCAATTCAGGGATCTCTGCAGCAACCTCAGAAATTGGGCTGGGAGTTTCCGTTGCAAGCAACGTGGGCTACTTACATTCTCTTCCGGCAGGGCTAATCTGTTTCCCTTCTTTCTTGCTCACCAGCATGTCGATGGCAGCTTCTCTGTAAAGCCCTTGAAACAGAAGCAGATTGTAAGTGTTTTCCTGCAATCCTGGGGGGCTGAATGTTTCCCCAGTGGAGCCCTTTCCCGTGCTCTCTTACTTCCTGGTTTCCCACAACTGGGAAGCTCTATTGGGTGGCAGGGAAATGCCCAGATTGCCCCCCTCATTCCCCTCCGCCACAAGTACCAGCCAGGATGCCGCTCCCCAGCCTGAGCAGAGTGCTGGGCCTGACAGCAGGGAAAAGGGGTGGGACCCACAGCTCCCCTCTTGGGTCGGGAGATGAAGAGTGTTTGGAGGCTAAGTCTAGGCCTGCACCACAGCCCCCCTTGCTGCTGCAGTGAGCTTGGGCCCCTTCTCGATCCAGGTTCAAAGTGGGCTTCAAGGATTCTTTTTGACCCAAATCTTGTGGAGCTATTTAGAAAGGGATTTTAGAGTCGTTTTTAATTGGAAACAAAAACTCGGAATTGACTTGGAATGGGCAGGGACACGTCTACTGGCAGTCAGGTCTTGAATGTCTGCTTGTCCTGCCCCCCTGCCCCTCCCCGGCAGGTGGACCGGGTGAGTTACCTGCTCCAGGAGATCTACGGCATCGAGAACAAGAATAACACCAAGAGACCAAGGTAGGGAAGGAGCCCCCCACCCCTCCCCACCCCCAGCCAGGAAAAGGCCAGGTTGGTTCTCCCATCAGCTTCTGCGCCTGCCCAGAGGACTTCCCTGAGGGCTGGGAGGGGCTTCTCTGCCTCTCCTGGTCAGTGGAGGCGCTGGATGCCACCCGGGGTCCCTGCTGTCCTTGCTGCAGGCCTTCGGGTTAGCCGTGTCCATCAGAGAGGCCGGCCACTTGGGAGATGTGGGGGTAGAAAGGTGAGGAGACTCCCAGCTCATCCCCTCCCCCATGTCCATCCGATAGCCCTGCGATGATGAAAACAGCGACAACAGCAACGAGTGTGTGGTGTGTCTCTCAGACCTGCGGGACACTCTTATCCTGCCCTGCAGGCACCTCTGTCTGTGCAACTCCTGCGCCGACACCTTGCGCTACCAGGCCAACAACTGTCCCATCTGCCGTTTGCGTATGTGGGGGGGCCTCCCTTCCTTTGGGTGTTTGAGAGGGGCCGAAGGGAGGCTGCCAGAAGGGCAGGGGTCCCTGAGACTGGCCCACCCCTAATGCCTTGCCCAGTGGGTGCTTTGGGTGCTCGACCCCTTGGGCGCCAAGGAATGTCTCTCCCTTCTCCCACAGCCTTCCGTGCGCTGTTGCAGATCCGGGCAGTGAGAAAGAAGCCGGGCACCTTGTCGCCACTCTCCTTCAGCCCCGTCTTGGCCCAGAGCCTGGATCGGGAAGAGCATTCGGTGAGCCTGGCAGGGCCCCTCCCCCGGGTTCCTGGTCTGGAAGGAGGGAAAGTGGTCGAAAGCGCTCCCCCAGGGACGCCAGAAGCCGCTCTCCACCGTGGGAAGGAAGTTTGGGGTGCTAAGATTATTCCCCCCCACCACCACTTGGCTCTGTTTCAGTCCCTGTCTGAGGTTTTTATTCTTGATGTTTCTGGCCAACTTTGAGGGTTGCCCTTAAAGGTGGAGTTTGTGTTACAAATTCAGGCTTTGGCAATTTCTTGTGTGGTTGTGAGAGCAGAACTAGCCGGGTGCTGGTCCCTGTTCACACCTGGAACTGTCCTTCTGCCTCCCTGCAGTGCTCGGACAACATCCCCCCAGGGTACGAGCCCATTTCCCTGCTGGAAGCCCTGAACGGCCTGCGCTCTGTCTCGCCCTCCATCCCCTCGGCTCCCCTCTATGACGAGATCAGCTACTCCGGGGTGCTGGATGGCCTCCCTCCACCTAGCCGGCCCCTCGTGGGGCTTGACCGAGGAGGTGTGGAGAACAACCACCAGAAGAGCAAGCACAGCAAATCCCCGGACAGGTGAGCGGCCGAGAGCTGGCTGGCCCGGCTGTTCCCACAGGTCCCTCTTGCTTCCCTTCGGGAGGGAGAGGTGTTGCCTTTCCCTAATGACCCCTGCAATCCCCCCCCCCCCATTTGCAGTGCTCTCCGGTCCCCCTCCTCACCGATCCATGAAGAAGACGAGGAAAAATTCTCGGAAGACCTGGCCCTGGAGCTGCCTCTTGCTGGGACAGGGCACATCCTGGGTGAAGACAGCTCCCCTGAGGTGAACCTCTCTCCATTTTAGAAGGGCTCTCGTACCCTCTTCCTCCTTGGAAGGCTCTGGTCAGCTCAGCACCATGGTTTGTGGAATGTTGAGGAACAGCCACACGTGTCTTGGAAGCAGCAGTTTAGGCTACGCCAGAGTGCACCATATCTTGTGGCTGAGCTCTGCGCCGCCCCTCCCCCGCCCCCCAGCCTTCCCTGGTGCAGGACTTGGCTGGTTTGCTCCCGAGAGAGATTCCTGTGGAGACCATGAGCACAAGCACATGGCACAAGCACACAAGAGGATTTGCTGTCCTTGGGAGGGGGTTCTCGATTCCCAGATCTTCCCTACTTCTTCAAGCCTGCAGCCCAAATCCAGGCAGAAATGGAGGGACAGATGATCGTTTTTGCTGGGCTTGGAGGTCACGATTCCCCCCCACCCCCCCACCCAAGGGCTGTGGGAGGCCCTTCTGACAGGGGCCGGAAGGCACTGCTGAAGTTTTTCCCTTGTGCCTTGGAAGTGTTTTCTTTGGCAAAGTGGAGACAGGCATGTAACATAAAACGAGATATTGGTGCAGTAGAACTCCCTGGTTTACACCCAGTGTGAGGTGCAGAGCTAAGCTTGCCCTGTTCTCTTCTCCCCCAGAGCCTGGCAGCTGAAGAAGCCGAGGTGGTTACTGCCCTGCCACCAGGTGAGCCCACTGGGGATTCGGGGGCAGGATGTCTTGGGGAAGGCGGCTTGTTTGGTGCCAGGGCTGCTGGGGGATAGATAATTCCCCCTTGTGGAATTGAGCCCCAAAGGTCCCATGAGACAGAGGACAGACGCCTGCTGGGTGCAGAGGGAAGGTCCTGGGCAGCCAGAGGAAGCGGGTTGAGGCCTGCTTCAGCCTCAACCCCAGTGGGCTTCCTCTGCTGTCCCCCCAGGTAGCCAGCCTTCCTCCAGAAAGGATCTTGTCCAGGAGGGCAGCAAATCCTGTGAGGCCCCCCAGAAAAAGGAGAGTGAGCTGCCTGCTGATGTCTACCTGCCAGGTAAGGGCCTGCAGGTCTCAGGGAGTCTGGCCTGGGTCTTGGGCTCCTTCCTTGCAGCTGGCAGGAAAGAGCCTGGCTTCTCTGCACCTTCCTTTTCTTCTTTCCTTGCTTCTGTAACTCCCTGGGGGCTGCAATGGGGAGAGCTGGGTCTGCCCCCTTGGCCCTTCTAGCCTTCCTCCACAAGGAAGGTCGAGCCCCACAGGCAGCTTGCAGATCAGTGTGGGAGGCCCGGGTGTGTTTTGTGGGTCTCAAGAGGGCAAGAAGCAGTGGCTCAAGATGGGGCCTGATCAGTGTTTGCGGGCTGGGCGGGAAAGGTGGGACCCATTCCCTCTTGGAGCCCCGTGTTTGGCCCCGACAAGGGGCATCATCGATTCTGAGCCTTTTTTTCTAACATCTCCCTCCTTTCTGTCTGCCCTCTGGCCCTGTCCTGCCTGGGCAGCCCTTGGCCCGGATGCCTGCTCTGTTGGGATAGAGGAGTAAGTCGGTACGTCTTCACTTTCTTCCTGTGCGTCAGCAGGCGCCTTCTCCAAAGCTGGGTTGGGAAAAGGGCAGCCACAACCGGGTGGGCGCTCATTCTCTTGAGTTCGGTTGGCCCTTTCTGCCCACCGCCATCCAGAGGGGACGAAATGGGCCTGGCTCTTCCAGCAGTTTTGCAGCACCCAAACAGCTTCTCTCTGCCGCCTGGCTCCCTACAGCCCTAGGAGCATCAGGGCTGCCACACTGCCGAGCTGCCTCTTCTCTTCTCCAGGCTCTTCGGACTTCACCGGAGCCCTCCCACACCGCGGGAGCAGCAATTCCGGGCAGCCGTTTCTCTTCCTTCAGCCTCACCTCTGTGTTGAAAGTGGGCCGAACCCATCCTAAGTACCTGGCCCAAGAATCAAACTCCGAGCACTGAGGCCGCCCACCTGCAAGAAGCTGGGGCCCCTTTTCCCTCCCTCCCTCCCTCCCGGAAGGGACACAGCTTCAGACACAAAGCAAGATGGACCCATTTCCCCCCCCTCCTCCTCCTCTGGGCCGCTCTCAGGCCAGCACCCTGCCTCTTTCCTGGATGTGTGTCTTTGTATGGACGTGCATGACCCCTTTGTAGCCGTGATGGGAGACCCCCGGTCTGCTGCCATGGACAGTCCTCCCCCAGTGGGGACCCTTTCCAAGCCTCTGCTCTCTCACTTAGGCATTCTTGGACGCAGTCAGCCGTTTGGGGCCTCTGCGAGAGCAGCCAGCCTCAAGCGGCTCCCCACGTCCAGGCCTGTGTGTTAGAGGGCTGTTCTCTCCATCTCCCTGCCAGATGCAGCACTTGCCACCTGCTGATTGTGGCCACGGTTCTGGGACTCTTCTCCCCCTCCAGGCCTCAGGACTTGTGCAGGAGGAGGCCCCTTATTCTGCTGCCAGCCACTCCCCGCTGCCCTTTCCGCCTCCCTCCCGCAAGTCTCTTCTAGTGCCTGTCTTCTTTCCACACCTAGGAGGTGTGTTCCTATATTTATAGTAATAAACCTTCTTTTGGTGTCAGTCACTTTCTGGTGCTGCTCATCATTTGAAGCAAAGGAACGGAGGGGTTGGTTTGTCAGCTGTTTGAGATAATCCAGACCAGGAAACCAGAAGTATAAATTCTAATACCACTATTATTGTAAGGGTGACCAGACAGCATGAGGTTGTGCCTGGTGTTGGAGGTGGGGGGGAAATGCCTTGGCCTGCCTTTGAGGCTGATCATTGGTGGGGGCTGTGGACACCACCTGGTTCTGGGCCTTCCTGAAAGTAAGAAATTTTGGCAACTGAACTGCCGAGGCGGTTTTGTGTTTATACTGGGCGGTGGCTAAGCTTTCCTAGGTTGCCCAGTAAACTGAAAGCAACGCTAAAAGCATTTTGGGCAAAAATGCTATGTTCCATTACTAACAATCTTAACGGGCGAAGGCCAGATTTAGAAAAAGCTGGGAATTTCATGCTCCGTAGAAGGCAGAGGCTGATCAGGGACCATGAGTCTCACTTAGCCCTAAGGGGAAGTGTCAGACTCCAGTAACCATAATCCTGTGCCACTTCCACCCAACCATCCCTCTGGCAAACAGCAAGACTAAAACTCTGGCTTCGCCAAGTGCTGGGGAGGGTTGCCCTGTTCTGTCCTCCAAATCCTGCTCTCTAGAGCAGAATGCTGCGGGTGAATCAATCCACATTTTCTACATGGCATCACCTCTCAGTGCCATTCAATTCACACCCTCAGCAAAATTCAGCACCTCCTTAACAGCCGAAGTTTTCACCCTAATTTCACTACTTCTGAGGGCTCAGCAGTCTGTCAGGGCCTTTCCAGCTGCATCTCCTGGAATCAACAGCCTGCTATTTAAGGACAGGTTTCCACTCCCTGTAAACATTTCTGAAAGGAGGAGTCCTAGCTGGATATAGTTCTGTGAAAAAATGGAAGGTCGTCCAAACCTTGGTCTCGCTCCGTACATCCATGAAGCTCCACATTTGTTCCCAGTGCACACCCACCGGGTTTAAGGACAACACTGCAGAATCACCCACAAAACAAACCCTTTTAATCCAAGACATTTAAAATGACTGGCTGACGTGCTGTTCAATAAATAAGGAGACGGCCCAATACAAATGCCTTTTGAGGGAGGAAGGGGAGAATTTGCTTACACAACAGGCAGGCATACAGGAACGATGGAGATGCACTATTCAGAAACCATAAACTGAAACACAGATGAAACTGCACCGTCATTTTCAAGCAAGAGGTGGTTTGAAAGCACAAAACCTTTCAGGAAGATGCTACGCTGGGCCTGGCCTTTAAATGGTCCTTCCACTTGGAAGACGAGAGATGCCACAGGTCTCTGGCACAAGCCACGTCATTGCTGGCATTGTGATGTGGCCTCACCACTGAGCAAATTCTGAAGGGTGTTCATTACATCAGGATGGTGTCGCTTGTCCCCAGGATTGACCCTCGGCCCTTCGGACTTCCCTTTTACCACAGATGGTGCCATCAGGAAGCTGAGGGGGTCCCCAAAGGAGGGCAACCTCTGCCTGAGGCACTGGTAGAGTCTCGTAGGCTGATTTGCCCTCTTCCCAAGGCCTGCTGGGAGCAAAGGGCAGCACCTCTGCAGGGCATCTTGCTGCTCGGTGCAGCCAGCAAGATGGGCAAAATCTGAGAGGCCTGCAAGTCCCCTCCCCCAGTCTCTTTTTCAAAGCCCTTTTCCTAATTCAGTGTCCCCACCACCACCCAGACACAAACACACACGCACACACAATCTGCCTAAACTCCCCAGGTTCGAGGAAGGTTTCCACTTGGAGTGCCAGCCAAAGAGCCAAAGTGTGAAAACGCAGCCAATATTGGAGGATGGAGCTCCTGGAAAGGCAACTGTCCCAGGGCAGGCAAGGGAGTGTGGACCTTCATCGGGGCTTCCCAGGCTCTTCCTACCACAGAAAAAAGCGCCGAGAACTAAAGGTGGAAGCCTGCTGCTTTCTCAAGTGTTTGCAGAAAGGGGTGACCAGGAGCACATCTTCCTTCAGGAGCATCAATTGGGCAGGTCTTGGGAGGTGATGCTACTTATCTATGCTGCAGGTGCAGGAGGGGGAGGAGAGGCTCCTCACAGCACCTTTCGAGAAGGGTCAGCATTGTTGGCCTTTAAGACAGCTGGAGCTCGTCCAGGAGAGGGGAAGCCATGTTTTCCCACTGCTATTGAGGGGCCGGAAATGACCTGCAAGGCTGAACACCTGGCCCTTTGTCCCAAGAGCTTACACCGAGGATAGGGAATCACCTGTGCAAACCACAGCTGGCCCAACAGAGGCCAGCAGGCCGAAAGAGCTTACGATGACGTGCCCATTTTGCGAGGAGTGTTCAAGCCTCTTGCTTCTGCCAGGAAGGAGAGGGGCTCCACTGCAGCTGCCCTCTGGGGCCCAAGGCAGAGGGAGGGAGAGCAGGGCAGCATCTTTCCCTACTTCCAGTCCACACTTTAAGGCCAAGTTCAGACTAGCAGAAAGCAAGATACAGAGGGTGTGTCTGTCCTTCGGCACATAGACATTTCAGCCTGAAAGAGCCAAAGGCTCCCCTGGGCAAGAACTGCTCAGCCAAGAGAGGCATCCCTGAGGGACGCGGAGATGCCGAGCAACCACCACCTGGGAGGAGGCCTCAGCTGCCAACAGTCCGCTCGGTTCTACGGTGCCCCTTGTGCCAAGCATCACCCCACTGCAGAGAGGCTGGTTGGGGGTAGAGCAGCCAGGCCATCGCCCTGACGTGCCGGAGCAGCAGAACTGCCTGTTTTCCTTCTGCTTCTGGACTAAAGAGGGGAAAGCAGCAGCAGCAGCAGCAGCAGCAGGAATTCTGTCAAGTTCACAAACGGTTGAGGGCTGGAGCCATGTCAGCTGTGCAGAGGACTCCCTAGAAGAGAACCACAATGTGGGCCCATCAGTGAGCTCAGCCCAAATAACTCCACAGGAACAGAGAGACCCCCCTGCGTGCTCCAACCTGGGAGTGTTTTATGACACAGATGGTTGATGAATTAACTAGCAAAGGTCGTGGAGGGCAACCCTTCCAGGAACACAGCCAAATTGTTGGCCTGAGCCAGGCAGGAGCTCAGTTGCATGGACACGCACATCTCTCCCTCCTCACCCCAGTTGAACGTATTACTGGGATTACTTTTCCCTTACGTTGCCCACGAGAGAGAAGGGCTAGAAGGCTTTTGGAAAAGAGAAACATGGCAATGATGGGTCATCAGCCCTGTATGTCCTGATCCACCAAGACCACAGAACAAGGCAATGGGCGGGCTGGGTGGTTGCCTACCTTCGGGTCACATGGTCCGGCTATATTCAATGCCGCTCTTGGCTGAAATGCCCGACCAGGGCAAAAGGTTGCAGAGGATGTTCTGGGCTTGGCGATAAATCCGTTGGGGAATTGTGCAGGGGCTCAGATTGGCCAAAGTCGAGCCGATGTGCTGAAGGTAGTCAGTGCCCTGCTGTTAAGGAACCCACCAGGCCAGGAGAGCTGCTAAAAGCCAGGAGCAGCAGCCCAGAGGGAATCACGTGGGCCCACAGTTACCCACGAGCCCCACAGCAAAGTGTCCCAACCCAGACTTCTTGATTTGAGTACCATGTCCCTGTAAAAGAATGAGCCTCACCCAGATCCAGGAGGTCATTTCTCAAAACTCACAGACCAGCCAAGGAGCAGCCAGATGATTAGCAAAGGATATAAAATGGTCCACGGTGGGTGTCCCCCATTGATGTAGAGGACGTAAGTGAAGCCATCTTTGAGGACCCCTCTGATGGAATAGTAGTAGGGCAAGTAATGATGCTGCTTAAAGTCTCTGTTTTCATAGAAATGTATTGCCGTGTTGTTGGTGGTCAGGACATGTAGGTAAATGGCCTTGCAGTGATCCTGGGCAGTGGTCGAAATGTGATCTTTCAGGTTTTCCAACAGAAGAGAACCTGCCACCAGACCAGCAGCCGTGTTAGAAAGGACCTACTGCCATTCATTCTATTGTTTAAACTGATCAATTCACAGATAATTGGCTCTTTATTCTGGAGCAGGAATTGCTGAACACTCCTTCTCCGCTCCCAGGCCATCCTCTTTCATACCAGGGAATCCACAGAGGACAAGGTCTTGCCAGGATAGGGGACACTTACAATTACAGACTAGGGTCAGACAATTAAGATCTGCATTTTAAAAAGTACCGTGTATATAATAACAATGTAGCTCTTGCTCTCCTGACACATGCATGAAGCCAGTTTTTCTATACCATTTAAATACTTGCAAACAATACAAATATTAAAAACATGGTTACCTATGCCATGCTTTCGAAATTCTTTCACCACTCCTAGGCTTAGAATGTAAGCAACCTGAGTATCAACTGGAAAACCAGAAGCTAAAATATCACCATCCTAGAGAGAAACTCAAGAAAGACACAGTGAGGATACAGATGTACCAAGCCTCTTTTTCAAGCATGCTCAATGTCTACTGAACATCTGGGAATGGTTTGGATAGGAAGGCAGCAAAGGAGGGTTTCGGGCGCATGGGCAAATCTCCCCTTATGCTCAAAGGGTTAAAAAAAAGAGGAAAGGAAACAGGTGGTTCCCAACAATTATCAAGAGGATAGTTGGAAGAGGAGACCTTGAAGTCCACCCCAAGTCTCTGTTACTGATGCAATCTGCCCCCTTTTAAAGCTTCCCCATAAAAGCCTGAAGATCAGGGAGTTGCAAAAGAACAATTTGGTTGGGAGATAGAATGGTGCAAAGGCCCAAAAAAGCAAAGGCTGTGCAGGGCAGAGCCTCAGCATTTTACCTCTTTGTGCACTTTGGCTCGACTCTTGATCTCAGCAACTATCATGCCCACAATGGTGCCACGGTAAGTCGCAGCCAGGGAAAAAAACTTTTGGTTGGAAGTGATGTCCTGATACCACGAGTCAGGATATCTGTGGGAAAACAGCAGAGTAGTAAAAGGAAGGAACCAACAATTGTCACATATACAGGGATATCTGTTTCAAACCACAGCAACCCAATAAAATGAAAATGTTGGACATTAAACATAATACAGACCATCTTTGCACTAATTATGTAATTCCCATCAAATACTTTTGTTTACTAGGAAAATTTCTGAGAAATTTATAGAATTCATTTTAATATTTTAAATTCTTAAAATACTGAATTTTAGTAACATTTACTAAATATATCACGCAAGTTCCAATTTTATCTTATCAGAAGATGCAATGTTTCCAAGTCAGTGACTCCTACAATTCTGCCTGCAGTTTCACTGGCACTAGAAACCCTCCAAAAACACATGGGCCTCCTCCCCAACTGTTCTGTGCTCATGACAGGCTCCCAGCAAGACAATAATATCCAGGCAAGAATAGATTGAATGGCCTTATTGCTGGGTAGGGAATTGGACGAGATGATAATTTCATTCATGAAAATATTATCACTTCCAAGTTGTCAAGTGTTTAAGTGGAAACCCAGTTCTATACTCCCTTTTACACAGTTCAAGGGCAGATTTCATTCTGGCCTAGCAAGTGGCTACAGGCAGACAAATGCAACATACTCAATGGGGAACCAATCACCACAGAGCTGTTTGACCGTGTCTATGTCATCATGACACAAAAGGCGAAGGTATATTTCGCTGAGTGCGGTCGGAGGCACCTCCTCTGTCATTCACACCTGCAAAGAAAAGAGATGCAGTTGGTGGGGCCAAGAGTTTTGCTGCAACAGTTCCTGTTCATCAGCCCTAGCCCAAATCCAGAGGTTCTAAAATTGCGGGAGTCCAGTTTCCAAAGCCCCTAAGTCTGTTGTTATCTGCTCAAGCAATTTATCTACTGCTTCTTTTGAGCTACAATCCTTTTCCCACAGAAAATTACTGATAAATATCAAGCCAGCAAGGCCTGAACAGGCTGAGTAGGCATGGTTAAAACAATGCTTAGCAAAATGCTAAGCTGACTGACCAAGTGCAAGAGAGCAAGAGTACATATGTTACATGACATGGTAAATTGATACCCGTACTTTACTCTTAAACAAAAATGCCAAAAAGGCACATTAGTTACATGATAAAATTAAACCTCAGCCAGGGATCTAGATAATAGTTGTGTTGCTATTGCATAAAGCACTATAAATAACCGTATACACCCACAGCGATACAGACGTTTGCCTGTCAGGAAGGAGAGAAATTAAAAATACATGAGGTCAGAAATACATTGCGGTCAATTGGACAGATGCATGGAAAGGAACACGGCAAAACTGCTCATCTTGATTCTTCCCAGAACATCTCTAGATATTCAACGCATGGAGGATTTAAGGTTGACCTATTTACACGTAAGCGCCTACGCCCCGACAACACAACGGAATCCAAACTTCCTTATGAAGTCAGTCAAGTCCTCCATCCCGCGCCCCTCCCCCCACCCGCCCCAATTAGGCAACAAAGCTGCCCGTCTTAAGCCCGTATTTCCCAGCAAGCTTTCCGGGAGCTGCTTTCCTTTAACAGCGCAGCGGGGCGGCCTTCCCGACTGACGCGAAGCAGCCCAGCAAGCGGGTCAAGCGGCTTCGCTCAATAACGCTGGAGGCCGTGGCTGCTCCTGGAAAGCCGAGCCGCCTTTTTGCGGCGGAGTTCTTCGGCCCCGAGGCGAGGAGCCTCCTGCGCCGCTTCTTCTCGGCCACTCGAGAGCTTCCGGAGGCGCCGTTCGTTCTTCTCCTCGCCCATCCCGGCCGGGAGCTCGCTCGGAACTTTGGGGCGGCGGGGCACCTTTTGCCCTGGGCGGCGAAGAGGGGCGGCCGGGGAGCCTCCGGTCCACACCCGTCCAGCAGGGCCGCCGGGACCCCTGGAAGGCCAGCGGCTGCGGGAATCCGGCGGGCGAGTCGCGCTTCCCGGGCGGTGAGCGGAGCGAGCGCGGCCTTCGCCCGGTCCCCGGGAGAGCCCCCCGGCAAAGCCCGACAGCCGCGGCCCTGACCCCGCGAGAAGCGCCGGCCCTCGCTCACCTGAGAAGGGGCGGCGGCTGCCCCAGCTCCTCGCTCACTGCATCCCGGACCAGAGGCGGCGGCGGCGGCGGCAGCGCACCCCGCAATAAGGCGCCGCCCCATTGGCCGCCGCAGTGCCACCTGACTGGTGTGACCTGAGGAAGCGAGTTGGCGCAGGCGCAGTTCCTCCACCCGGAGCGCCGCTTTGCCCGAGCGAGCCTCCTCGCCCAAAAGCAGTCTACCGGCTGCGGCCTTCTCCTGGGCCCTTCTCCCACGGAGAACGCAACCGGCAGCCCGCCTCGGGGCTGCTCCTGGCCATGGAAGCTCCATCGGCGTCGTTCTCTCTCCGCAGGGCAGAGACGGAAGCCCAGGAGTGCGGTTGAGCTCCGCTCATCGGCGGAGAAACGCTGGAATTCCTAATCTGACGGCTCTGAACAAAAGCCAAGGAATAAATTGGGGCGCAGCTGTCGGTGTATCAGAAGCAGCCCTAACAAAGAATTGCTGCGAAACAGGTCACTCTAAACTGTGTTGCATCTCGAAAGAGAAGTCAGTTTTGACCCTGTGGAACTTCTGTGGGAATCATTCGTGGGTCGGACCAGAAGGCTGCTTCCCAAGTGCAATTTGAGCAAAACACCTGCTCTTCTCTGCTGCAAAGCCAAGTCCTTCCACTTTGATGAATATATAAGTTGTGCATCCCGATTTCAAAGAATGAAAGAGCATCGCGGTTTAAGTCAAGAAGTAATCTGGCCTTTAAAACAAGTTATCAACAACAATTATGATTTCTGTGAAACTTCAAGGGTCCACCAAGCAGGAATACTGACGTCTCAAGTCCAGTAATGCATCTTCTCCTTAACCATGAAATGCATTTAAGACGAAAGTCATCTCTTGAAGATGTCATACACTTTTAAAGGGAGGGATCTTTGCTACAGAATGTAAACTCTTCCAAGTGGGCCTCTGCTTATCATAAAACATTCCTAATCATAATTTGTCAGCTAACTAAAAAGATATTTCAGTGGACATTTTCTTTTATCAAATTTGGATTTACTATCCAACTCCTTGTATAGAAAATGCTAGAGACCACGAGTTTTAAAGCAGAAATCTGTTGTTTTAAAAATGCATTCAGGTTTTTCACATAAAAAGATTCACCAAAACAGCTTACAAAATGTGATTTAGCTATTCTTTTGCCATTTTTACATAACTATCCACTCCTTTTGTTTGGGGGACAGGAAAAGAAAAGTTACCCAAAAACATTATTGGTAAAAAACAAACAAACCACAATCTGCTAGCTTCCTCTATAGTTGTAAACATCATACCAAGTCAACAATAGGACCAAAAAGGCTCTTGCTCATTCAAAAGCTGGAACTGTACATCTTATGGTCGATCCATTATGCCTGCATCGGTGTTAATTCCCCCTTGTTAAAGTCCAGCACCATCAGTTCTCTCTTCCAATTAGACAATCTCTTTCTTTTAAGACCTGTTTTCTAATAAATATAGAAATCCCCCCTCCCCCCCAGGCATGAAAAAGACGAAGTGATGGAGCCGAGCCTTCAGCGAATGGGCCGGTATGGAAATGCTATGCCTGGCATGAAGGCCTGCACAGGATGAGCGGCGTGGGCAGGGTATCCAAGCGGAGGGGTATGGATAGGGGGATAAAATCCTGGGGGCAGAGCAGCATGGGCTGACGGTTGGACTGGACCCGAAATCACCAGCTGGAGCAAGCTGCGGAAGGAGAAGAGACATGCCTCAGTGGTGAATAGGTTAGCATCACCCCTCTGCCCTGCTTCCATGAAGTATGGCACACTTCCTTACTTGTTATGTGGCAACCCAGAGCACACTGTCCTTAGATTCTCTGAAAACAGAGGACACAGTAATCAGAATAAGGGGTAAAAACCAACGTGCTCCATCTGCTTTATTACAACTGCCCCATCCAAGACTGCCCCAGATGACCCCAGAAGGCTGCAGGAGCATAAGGGAAATTAGAAGGAGCAGATCTGCAAATAGAGTTGTTCCATATTGTCCCCCCCTTTCCTTTGCTCAAAAACATGCCCTCAGGTTGACCATTCGCAAAATACTTACCTCTTGTCCAAAGTAACACTCCAGAGGCCATGGCCACTTGCATGACCTGGGCCAGCCGGTCCAATGCCAGCTCGATCTCCTTGGCTGCATGGAGAGGGTTCAGCTTGTCAGAAAGAAGGCGCACGTCCTCCACCAGGGAAGCCATTTGCTCCCCAGTCACCAGCCCAAGGCGTCCATACAGGTTCTTCTCGGTCAGGTGCCCCTGAAGCAGCATCAGCACCTGAAGGATGCTGAGGTGCAGCTTGGAATACAGCAGGTGGCAGTCCCTGTCAAAGCTGTCCAGCAAATCCATCTTCCCGCCAAAAGCCCCATTGGAGGGAGGCGGCTTTTGTCTCTTGTAAGCCAAGGGGGCTTTCACGCACCAGCAGATCAGGCCACAGAGTGGAGTAAGCTCCAGAAAGCCAATGGGCGGGCTTGTAACAATAGGTGTGTTCAGAAAGGTGATCAGGATCAACCGGGGGTCTTCAAAAATCCAAGAGACGACCATCTCCAGCAAATCAGGGGAGGGGATGAGGTCATCTGGAAAAGGGTGGTAAAATGTTGGTGAGAAGGATCAACCTGTGGCTGGGACTCTTGGCTAGAAAATAGATTTGAATTTTTAAAATCTTACTGTTATTTGTTTTATAAGTAACTCAAGGCGGTAAACATAACCAATGCTTCTTCCTTCTATTTTCCACACAACCACAACCGTGTGAGGTGGGTTGGGCTGAGACAGTGACTGGCCCAAAGTCACCCAGGTGGCTTTCATGCCCCAGGGAGGCCTAGAACTCCCCATCTCCTGGTCTCTAGGCCAGTATCTGAACTCTTAAACCAAAGTGGACCTCAGTTCTAGAACAGTTTGTGTTTACATAGTCTAGAACTGGACATAACTTCCTCTTCCTTCCAGATGCCGCCTCTGCCATTGTCTGTCACAGCATTTCAACAATGGTCACATTTATTTGCTACAACCAGCGAGATCTTCTGTGTACCATCTCTCCGTGAAACACCCAAGGCAGCTAATAATGCAGAAAGGTGAATGAAGACTGAATGTTAGTGTTAGTGAAACAAAAGGAATACAAACCCTCATACAACTGGCATTTGATAGGCCAGAAGAACCGATACTCAGCCACCTCTAAGTACCTACCCAGAGGGTGGGTGCACACGAGCACTCATTGCAGCAATTGGCATCCCCGGAAGGAGCCCTTGGGTCATGGGCGGCCCTGCCCGGGATTCTGCAGGCCTTTGTACAGCCAAATACAACATCCCAGCAAGGCGAGTGCATTAGGACCAGCTGGGACTCTGGCAGCAAGGACCCCTAGCGCATACAGGATGGCTGAATGTGAGCAAGCAGCCTCTCCAGCAGAGAAGACGGTACCTGAGGACAGGTCGTAGAGCATGGCCACGGCAGTGATGAACTGGCAGCAGAATCGAGGGCTAGCGCTGAAGATGTGCTGGAGGGTCTGGCCAGAGCCGGGTCCCAGGCTGCAATAGTCGTCCACCAGCGCCCGGGCCAGCTTCACGCAGTAGACGGCCGGGGTGCGCTGCAAGAGCGGGGCCAGGCCAGGGTCAGGGTGAGGCCGGCTGGGCTGCACGCCCGCCCTTCCCTGCCGCCTCCCGCCTCCCGGGGGCGCACCTGCAGCCAGGAGGCCACGCACTCGAGCACGGGCACCCGGCAGACGGCCACGGCCACGGAGACCAGCTTGCCCAGCAGCGCCATGCGGCTCTCGTCCGCCTTGTTGCCCTGCGGGGCGAAGAGCGCCGAGAAGACCACCTGCCGCACCGCCTCCTTGCTCTGCTCCTGGAAGTAGCCGCAGAGGGTCTCCAGCAGCTGCAGCTCCTGCACCGCCGTCAGCCTCTGCGGGCACAGCGGGGCGTCAGGCGCGCAGCTCCCCACTGAGCCCCTCGCCCGCCCGCCCGCCGGCCCGCCCGCCCACCTTGGGCTGCGCCCCGCCGCGCTCCTGCAGCGCCTGGAAGACGAACTCCTCCAGCAGCTCCACCGGGCCCGCGTCCCCGGCTGGAAGCGCCGCCGCGCTCTGCAGCTGCCCGCTGACCAGCACGTCCAGGTGGTAGAGCGCCTCCCTGGCGGCGCTCAGCGCGTCCCGGCGGAGCAGCGCGTGCCGAACCTCGCTCATGGCCGATCTCGCCGCCGCCGCCGCCGCGCTCCGTCGGGCGACGGAGGCCCGGCCGGGCCAAAAAGGGCGGCGCTCCGCAGCGCCCCCTGCCGGCAGCGCCGCCGTTCGCCGCCCGCTCACGTGCCTCGCCCGGCTGCGTGGTTGAGCGGGGAGGAGGGGGCGCGGGGGGCATGCCAGCCCGGCGCCTCCGAGCCCCCCGCCTTCTTGTCCCTGCCGGGGACCCGCCCCCGGGGATGCTGCCACGCTGGCCGGCTTGGCCCTGGAGCTGAGAAGCCGGCAGGTGCGCTTCAAGGCCCGCCGAGGCCAGGTGCGCCCCGAGGCCTTGATCCGGAGGACGGGGCATGGCGGGCCAGGAGGGCAGAAGAGGCCCGGCTCGAGTTGCTCCTTGCGAGGCTGTCCCTCTTCAGGTGGGCAGCGCAGCGCCCGTCCTCAGTTCCTCCGTCCTGCCCTGGCAGAAGGCGCCCCTTCCTCCTCTTCAGGCCGGCCTTTCTCCACGGCTCGTGAAAGGACACCAACCCCCATGACCCGACGCAGCCGCCCCGTCGTGCCCTCTTTGTGTCCTGCCACCTTTGCCCAGGTCTTCCACGCGGCCCTTGGGCATCTGTCAAAGTGGTTGGCGTTGCAAGCAACGGCCTGGGTGCCCTGCCCGTCCGCCTTGCACCATATCACTGCTGACGTGGTCAAGAAGGAACATGCCCAATGCCAACACCTGCTCAGATAAGAAACAGAATAATCAGCTGCCAAGGCCAGGGGTCCAGCCTATTTAAGGGAGCTGGGAAATCTGCTACCCCACTAGCGGGACTGGAGCAGTGCAGGTAAGGAGCAGCTCTGTCCCTCCTGGAACAGATTTCGAAGCTCTCCTTTGGCAGACCCAGAGCATCAGGGACACCGGCACTGGGCGAGATCTTTCTGATCCTCAGAATTTGGCTGGACAGAGGAAGCAGGATGCTCCCACTTAGGTACCACCTGCCTCCTGAGCCCACCTAGAGAGCCAGTTGGAGGTAATGGTGAAGGTGCTTGCCTAAAAACCAAGAGAGGGTGAGTTTGGCCTTTGGTGCCTCTCATTGGTGCTTTTGACCCCATTTCTGGCATGCCTTTCCATGCCTTCCCCTGGCTGCCTTTCTGCCAGGAAAACCGGCCCTAACAACTGGACGCAACAGTGCTGCATTAAGAAAGTCCAGCCACAGGACAATAGACTGTCCAAAATCCTCCTTGTGGCGGGGGAGGGAAATGTTCATTTCCCAGGTTGCTTTTAGCTCATTCACTGCCTGGCTGAGATCTGGCTGAGATCCTTGTAACCGCCAAGCCCCAGGACATCCAACTCTGCCAGCTAATCAAGCGAAAGCCTTCCAAATTCTCCTCTGACTTTCCCCAGGGATGGTGAAGTGCCCTCCCCTGCCTCACATGTAAGTTTCCAAATTCTGGTGAAGTGCCACCTCCTGCTATTGGCAAAGATTTTGTGGCATTTGTGGATACCGGACGTCATGCAGTGTGGCAGATCATGCCCCTGTTGTAAGTTTACAGGTGAATCCCCTTTGCATTTGACTGATGGCCGAACGCCCCTGCTGCAGAGCTTCATGCCACTACAAGTGTTGCACCAGGCCAACTTTCTTTTTCACCCTGTTTGGATCATGTCCTATCAACGCTCCAGAAATGCTTCTTGGTTGCCCTGAAGTGGAAGGGCCGAGAGTGCAGGACCCAGCTGCCTCCTGGGGGCGCCAGTGTGGCGCCCTCCTTGCTCCCTTCTCTTCTACAGGACGAGGCCATGAAGACCCTCCTGCTGGCGCTCCTTGGGGCGGCTTCCCTCTCGCAGCTCACCCTCTCCCTGAGAATTGGCGCTTTCAACATCAGGGCTTTGGGGGATAGAAAGGTCTCCAACCAGACCATCTCCAGCTTCATTGCCAGAGTGAGTCCCTCCGGCTGCCCTGGGGCGACTCTCCTCTGGCAGCCAGGAACCGCGTGCCTTGGGCTGAGTCCCAGCTGCCTCAGAGCTCGCCTGCCCCACTCGGCTGCATGGCGTCTCTCGCCCTGCTGACCCAGAGCTGCCTGCCCTCAGTTGCTGCGGACAGACAGGTTCCTCTGCTTTGTCCCTCCAGATACTGACTGCCTACGACCTTGTCCTGATCCAGGAAGTCCGAGACGCTGACCTGAGTGCCGTCAAGAAGCTCATGCAACTGGTCAATGGGTGAGCTTCATGGCTGCGGAGGGGGACAAAGCCCCTTTTGGAGGCAAAGCAGAGCGTGGAGCCCCCACCCCGCACACTCCAGCATAAGCCCAGGGAAGGAGGGCAAAGTCCTAGCAAACACTTTTTCCTGGTGGGTGGATTTTTCCTCTGGGGAAAAGCAAGTCAGAATTCAGCAGGCCTAGTGGAGATGAAAACCCCCCGCATCTTTCTTCACCAGGGCCTCGCCAGATCCCTTTGACTACCTGATCAGCAATCCCCTGGGGCGCAACAGCTATAAGGAGCAGTACCTCTTCATTTACAGGTAGGGCCCAGGCGGAAACATCTGGTGGGCAGCTGCCAAAGAGATCCTGAGGATTGTTGCCTCCTCTTCTGCTGCCAGTCAGTTTCTGGATCTCAGCAAGTCTCCTTTTGTTCACTGTTCTCTGCGTTTCTCTCTCTCTCTCTCTCTCTCTCTCTCTCTCTCTCACACACACACACACACACACACACAACCAGGCTTTGAAGTCCTTTGCTGTTGTTGCTTTCTTTTGCATAGAGCAATTGTTTTTCTGCTTCGTTCTTAATGCCCTCGGGCATCCTTGTTGGAAAGATGAGAGATCAATAAAAATGAATGCCCGCTGTCCCTCTGCTCCTCTCCCTTCCCGCCCTTCTCCATCTGCCCCTCCAGCTTCGAGGGTCTGATCTTTAGCAGTGGGGGAGGACGAGCCGCCGAGGGGGAGACACTAGTGGCGGCTGATTCTCTTGGTCCAGGCAGGGCAGGGTCTCCCCAGTGAA
Source organism: Notechis scutatus (assembly GCF_049901735.1). NCBI lineage: Eukaryota > Metazoa > Chordata > Lepidosauria > Squamata > Elapidae > Notechis > Notechis scutatus. The sequence continues at coordinate 17,014,765 of NC_142020.1, read as the reverse complement.
GAGCTACTATTACCAAGACGGCTGTGAGCCCTGTGGCAACGACACCTTCAGCAGGGAGCCCTTCATTGTCAAATTTGCTGTCCCTCAATCAGGTGAGCAGCCCTGCTGGGCTTCTCAGGTGGCCTGTAAGCTTGGCAAGCCTGCTGTGGCTGGCCAGCGTCTTGGGACGGTTCAGTGCAGGCCAAGCAACTTCTGGGGGAGGGGCAGCCCACCCAGAAGGCCACAGGAAGCACCCGGGAAAGGGAAGCATTTAGGCTGGGGGGAGTTGTCTCTTCTGCAAGCCACCTTCTCTGTTTGCCACCCACCCCCACCCCCAGTGGTGAAAGAACTGGTCCTGGTGCCCCTGCACGCAGCTCCTGAAGCCGCAGTGACCGAGATTGACTCTCTCTACGACGTCTACCAGGATGTGAAAGACAGGTGGGGGACCACGGTAAGCGCCTCCCTTGGGGGGCTCCAGGGCCCCTCCCCTCCCCATTCAACACAAAGGTGGAGAGCTGTGGGCTGGTGGAACAGTTGCCAGGCAGACCCATCCTACTCTTTCCCCTGGCAGGATGCCCTCCTCCTGGGAGACTTCAATGCCGCCTGCAAGTACGTCCGGGCGGAGGACTGGCCCTCCATCCGCCTGCGCTCCAGCAAGGACTTCCAGTGGCTCATCCCAGACACGGCAGACACCACGGTGACCAACACCATCTGTGCCTACGACAGGTGGGAGGCAGCGGGGCCGTTCTTTGTGGGGCAGAGGGGGAGATGGCGGGCACCTCCCACGCAGGCAGCTGCTGCCTTCAGTCCTCGCCAGCTGGCCACGGCTGGGACTGACCAGTCTTATCCCCAGAGGCATCCCTGGGAAGGCCAGGAGCCCAGCAAGGACTTCCTTCCCCACCACCATCTCTCTTGCCTCAGTTCCCTTCACAAAGCTTTCAGCTCTCCCTGAGCTTCCGGTCGCCCTCGGGCTTCTTGTGCTCTTTTCCAACGGTGTCTGGCTACAGGATTGTGGCCGTGGGTTCAAAACTGAGAGAGAGCATCCTGCCTGCAACAGCCAAAGTGGACAACTTCCAGAAGACCCTGAAGTTGAGCTCCAAGGATGTGAGGGTTCCTTTGCAACCTCTGGGGGAGAAGAGGGAGGAGGGGTGAAACATCTGGCAGGGGTCAGGAGGGGTGGTCTGAACCTGCCTCCATCCTGGAACACTCCCGGGGCCTCTCTGACCCCAGGAGAAAAACCACTTTTGTGAGTTGAAGCGGTTTGAGGTCACGACTCCGGGCTCTGCCACAGCTACAAAAGAGGGCTGGAAGTTCCAAGGTTCTTCCAAGGTTCACCCCAAATCCTTGTTTTGAAGACACGTTGTGGAAGGTTTGCTTTGCAGCCTGCTGCCCATTCTTGGACTACCCTTCACACAGCAGCGCTGAGCCTGATCAAGAAATTTGGCCCCTGATCTGATGTGTGTTTGCCCTTGGCAGGCCTTGGCTGTAAGTGATCATTTTCCGGTGGAGGTGACCCTGAAATCCACCTGAGCCCTCCAGGCCCAGACAGCCAGTTCAAAGAAGCCGCTCTGATTCCCTTGGAGCCCAGCACGGCTCCCTCGCCAAGCCCAGGACACGGGCAATACCTCAGCAGGCTCTCTTTCTGACACAACGGAAGCTTAAATAATAAAAAGATTAGCTGCATTCAAATGCTTTCATGGATTTGATGAGTGACAGAAGCTGCCAGGTGAGAAACTTTCACAGAGAACCAATAAGCACCTGGAGAGCATGAATGGCTCCCAGCTGCTGGAAAGGTGCCTCTGCGGGCCACCCCACCCCACCCCAGGGCAGTCAAGGGCACATCCCTTGCAGCCAGAGCCCCCTTGTGGGCCCAGGAACTGTGCAGCCTGCCAAAAGGGGCTGTTCCACGCCCTGTGCTGAGGGGCTGCCTGCACCAGTCATGGCTGCCCCAGCTGCTCCTCAAACGTCCTCGCCCCTGGCAGCCCCGTGAGGAAGCCGAGCCCAGTCCTTGACCATGCCTCAGGTGGTGGGGAAGCTCCAGGCTGCTTTTGGCCAGTCCCAGGGGCCAAACTGGAGGTGCAACGCATGCTGGGTCCAGAGGTTGTGAACCATGTGGCCTTGCAGCAAGCCAAGGGCTCTTCCCCAAGGCCACTCGCACCCTGTAGAGCAGCCAGGTGTGCAACGCGCAGCAGCCACAGCAGTTGAGAAGGATGGCCGCCCACTTCCAGCTGCTCTCACCAGTCAGGTGTACCATCCCCTCAGCCAGCCAGCATCCACTCTGCTCCTTCTGGGCTTGTCCACTTGTCAGGCAAATGGGCATCTTAGCAACAAAGGCTGGACACGCACATCATGGGAGACCACAGCTGAGTTACTGCAATGCAAGGACAACCCACCATGACTGGGTTCACGTGAGACACTAAGCACAAAGCAGCTGCATCGTGTGTGAAGGCAAAGGCGCTGTCTGGTTGGAGGTCTCCAAGCAGGCCCTGCTGAGCTCCCAAGGGTTCCCTGGAGCCCCTCAGGCACAGCTCTTTGGAACCAGCGCGGGGGGGGGGCGGCCGCCTTGGTCCCCAAACTCTGCATCTTTCTGCTTCGGATGCGGCCCCTTATCCCTGCCTGGGAAGAGTAAGCAAGGGGCTCTGCCCCTCCTATCCCCACTGGGCATTCACACTCCACTCCTGCCTCCACTGACCCCAAGGACAGACCCACAGGATGCCCCCCCCCTTGCTTTCCAAGGCTCAAGGTTCAAGTTGCTCTGCGGTCCCACCCCAGCCAGCTTCTTGCACGGCATGCTCAGCCCTTGGCAATTCTCCGGCTCAGCCTGATTCCCACATTCCATTCTAAAACTGGGAGAACATTTCAACCCAATTTTAAAAGCTGAGTGACAGTTCTATAATTGAGAAGTTGCCGGGCAAGCCCAGGATGGACTCAGCACTAAGGGCAAGGGGCAGCGAGTCTTCAGCTAAAATCCAACGGGTAAAAGTGCTCCATGCCCCATGCTTAGCAAGTTCGACCTGCAAGAGTTGAGCAACAGCTTTATGTGGGAAGGGAGGAAGAGCAAGCCCTGCGCAACAACTTCTGCGGCTTTGATGAGCCAAGAGCTGCTGGGGCTTCCCAGGGTGCAGTTGGAGCATCCTCTCCACCCCTGCCAGGGCAGGGCCCTTGCATCACTGCAGCCAAGGGGCAGGTGGGGGGGGTGGCGGAGGAGGAGGAGGCATCTCTCTTCTCCCCTTAATAAGCAGCGGAGTTTCAAGCTGAGGGAGAAACCGGATGCGCCAGGGCTCGGAGGGAGTCTAGAGGCTCTGCCAAGCCACCTTTGGACTCAATTCAAGGTAGGCACCTTCTTAGTGGAGGCCTTTGAAGCTCCCTGGCTCTGCCCTTGTGGGAGGGAATGGCCATTTCTCATTTCTTGCTCCCTCTTCTTTGGGGGTCCCTTCAAGCAAATGCACTGCTGGTTGGATTGGCACAAGAGTTTTGGAGCTCACAGCGACAAAACCTTGGAGCGGTTTGGCTAGCCAGCAGCTGGGCTGGTTCTCATGAACAATCAACACACTCACCGAAGGGGGAAATAACCCTCTGACCACCCTAACTACTTGCTCAGCCCTAGGGTGCTCTCCAGGCCATCCAAAGGCCAAGAGGGGAGCTGACAGCGAAGAGAAGCAGTGCCAGCAAGAAGTGCTCAGCCAGCCGCTTTCCCTGGGTGGGCTGGGTGGGGAGGAACAGAGCACAGCTGCCCCAGAGGAACGGGGGAAATGAAGCCAGGCAGGGCAGCAGAGCGGTCAACTTCAGCACGCATCCTTCACTATGCTACTCAACTGGTTGGTTTGGCATTTATTGAGTAATAAGTACACAAAGTCAGATGACCTCAGGCCCCAATTCAGTGAAATCTGCTGGGCTTCTTTGCTCTTCTCTGCTGGATCTCTAAAGAGGCCAGAGATGCCGCCTGGACAGCAGAGCAGGTGGGCAGGGGTCCCATGATCCAGGGCCACAAAGCAGAGCCCCAGGGATTGTCTAGGTGCTCCATTTGGGGGCAGCTGCACATGGTTAGGCGAGCAAAATTCCCAGTCTGCGTTCTCAGGAAATTCAGGAAGATCAGGGCTGACTTCCCAAGAGCCCCAGGGAACCCAGCATTGCTCCTGTTCTTGCATCTCATGGATTGCACTGGGAACGCACCTTGAGTACAAAAACGGACAGAGCGACAGAGCCATTTGGGGGCTGCCAGTACAGCCCCACCACCGGTTGGCAGCATAGCTGACCATGAAGTCAAATTGCGGGCAGCCACTCTCCGCCTCGTCCACGCCCTTCTCTTTCCCCGCTTCAGGCAGCAGCATGAAAGTAGCAACTGCCCTCCTTGGGCTGGCCTGGATGCTCCATGCAGCAGTGGCCCTGCAAATCTGCGCCTTCAACATCCGGAGTTTTGGAGATAGAAAACTGTTGGACCAGAGTGTTTCCGAAATTATTGTGAAGGTGAGGGCAGGTAACTGTCCACAGGGTCAGGTGGCAGGCTGGCTCAGAAGCAGAGGAAGGTGACTTGTCAGTAACCACTAGGCATCCAAGCCAAGTGGAGCTTCTCTGCTTGGGCAATGGTGCTGAAAAGTATATTGGGAAGAAGGGCCCTGCCAGAGGTCCTCCTGTGGCGGCGGCTGGCTCACATCTAGCTAGGGTGCCCTTCTGCCCACCTTCCTGTGCCAGCACCTGCCATGCAAACCCAAGCTGTGCTCGTCCGTTTCAGATCCTGTCCCGGTATGACCTTGTCCTCGTGCAAGAGGTGAGGGATGCTGACCTCAGCGCAGTCCAGGAACTGGGGGAGCGACTCAACAGGTAATGAATGGGGTTGGAGTCAGCAGGACGAGGAGTGAGGCTTGTGACTGATTTTCTCCCTTGCCAAATGCACTCCTGGGGGCGAAATGGTGCCCACCTGGTTTACGCAGCAAGGACTAGACTGAAGGAACTCTGGGCAGGTCCTGACCCCTGCCCAGGCTTGGAAAAAACACCCGAAGTGCTGAAAGGGCCAGCCTGAAATGGAGGCGGGGTGTTGCTTGGTCGCTCTGTGCAGACCACAACCCTGGGGTTGGCGTGCCCTGGTTCTTGTCTTGCAGGGCCTCCAAGCACTCTTACGACTACGTGATCAGTGAGTCGCTGGGCCGGGAGAACTACAAAGAGATGTATCTCTTCCTGTACAGGTAGGACTTGCAGGTGCCCTTCTCAGAAAGCAAGCGGGTGAATCAAGGATCGTTTAATTCGGGATTCAGGGAAAGCTGATAAGGTTTGTCATTGTGGGAGCCGGCCGCTTTTCCCACTCCTGCCTTGGCTTCCCTTCCAGGACACAGAGCTTCTCTCTTGTGGACCAGTACCAGTATCCCAATCCCGACAGCATCTTCAGCAGGCCTCCGTTCATCGTGAAGTTCGCTGCTTCTGACTCAAGTGAGTGAAGCCAAAGGCTGGGCCAGCTTCATACCAGATTAAGAGTGGGCATTTCCTGCAGTCCAAGCCAGGGAACAAATCGGATCAAGGAAGGAATGCTCTGGGGAAACAGGCAGGAGGCCAAGGGTCCAAGACAACGGCCAGGAAAAGAGATCCACAAGGCAGCAGCTTTTTGTTTGTTTGTTTGTCAAACATGTACAAGATAGCAGGCATAAGTATAAACATAAACATGAAGAAAGGAAGTAAATATAGAAGATGGGGAGAGTAAGACAGGGACAGTAGGCACGCTGGTGCGCTTATGCACGCCTCTTTAAGGACCTCTTAGGAATGGGGGAAGGTCCATGGTAGACAGTTTGAGGTTGAAGCTGCGAGGGGTTGAGGCTGTAACAACCGAGTCAGGTAGAGCTTTCCAGGTGTTGACCACTCGGTTGCTGAAGTCATATTTTCTGCAATCGAGTTTGAAGCGGTTTACCTTGAGTTTGTATCGATTGTTTGCCCGTGTATTATTGTGACTGAAGCTGAAGAAGTCGTTGACAGGTAAGATGTTATTGCAGACCATTTTATGTACTATGCTTAGATCGGACCTCAGGCGACAGAGTTCCACATTGTCCAAACCCAGAATTTCGAGCATGGTGGCATGAGGGATTCTATTGTGAGGAGTGGAGCACTCTTCTCATGAAATACCTCTGGACCCTCTCAATCGCGTTAGTCCGATATACAGTGTGGGTTCCAGGTGGATGAGCTGTATTCAAGAATTGATCTGGCAAAGGTTTGATTTGCCCTAGTTAACAATACAATGTCAGAGAAGCAGCTTCGCAAAATTAGGTTAATAACTCTTAATGCCTTTTTGGCAATGCTGCTACAATGAGCTCGGGCTTAGATTGTTTGATGAGTACTAGGTCCTTGACAAAGTGAGGGTTGCCTATGAGATCGTTTCCATCCAACTTGTATTTGGTCTGATTTTTTTTGCCAATGCAGGACAGAGCATTTATTAGTTGAGATTAGGAGTTGCCTAATGCGCGACCATTCTGACACATAGTCAGGATCGCTTTGTAGGATAGCAGCATTGTCAGTGGTGTTAATGTAATGTCATCAGCAAAGCTGCTTTTAGTGCGATCACACAGTAGGTAATTGATGGAACGCAGAGTGAGTGTGGCTCCTTCCCAGCACAGCCACCCTAAAGGCTTCAGGGCACGGATTCTGTTGTGCACCTGCCAATCCCGTTCTCCCCGGGGATAATCATGGGACCAGTGCCATTTGGAGCACTGACTTGGTTCTTTTGCAGAGAACGAGCTGGTACTGGTGCCCCTTCATACCCCTCCAAGTGAGGCTGTGGCAGAAATCGATGCTCTCTACGACGTCTATCTGAAGATGATTGACAGGTGGCAGACTGATGTAAGCAGAGGCCCTGCCGCTCGCTGTGTGAGTTGCAGGCAGGGAGGCCATTCTTCAGGACACCTTTTGGCCCATGCAGAAGCCTTTGATGAACCCCCTCACCTGCTTTCTCCAAACTGGCCTCCTCCAGAAGTGCAGCGAGTCACCGTCACTGTCTGGAGGACGTCAGGAGGAAGGAGGTTGGGTGTTGTCAGTGTTGCAGCAAAAGTAGCATCAGCCTTTACTGTCGCAACTGGAGAGTTGGGAGAGGAGAGGGCGGGAGGAGAGTTAATCAGAGCAACCAGCTGGCCATGCAGAGGCAGGGAGAGCCCCGACCTGGGCAGATCCAGGAAACGCACGAGAAGCTAACCTCCATACCTTTCCCATAACCGGTTGCTTGGCAGAACATCATGTTCCTGGGGGACTTTAATGCCGATTGCAGCTATGTGGGGAAGAAAGACTGGAGCTCCGTCCGTCTGCGCACCAGCGAGGTTTTCAAGTGGCTCATTTCAGATGACACAGACACCACCGTGGGCAACTCCGACTGTGCCTACGATAGGTGAGGGGGGCAGCAGCCCTTCACAAATGCTGAAGGGAACAGCTTTCCGGTACCCAGGACGACCGGGCATCAGAGCCCAATTGTCCCTGGACTTTTGCCGCCTCCTCCTCCCCCCTGGCTCCCCAGAGACCTCCTTGCAAAAGGGGGCACCCCCAAGGAAAGCTCTCCTTCACTGGTGTCATATTTGTACTTTTAGGATTGTTGTGAGCGGCTCGAAACTAAGGAAGTGGATTGTGCCCAAGTCCGCTAAAGTGTTTGACTTCCAGAGGGCATTCAAGCTGAGCCAAGAAGAGGTAAGTTTTCACCCTAGAAGCCCTGATAATTCTTCAAGTTGCCTAGCGTTCTAACTTAAGGCCTAGATAAAGATACCGATCTATAACTAAGGCCTATTAATTAAAAACATTCCCTGCCTCTTCTGTGGAGGAAAATAAACATTCCCCATAAAAGGAAGCCAGGGATTTGAAGTATGCAATCACACCTATCCTGGTGTCCATCTCCTTTTTGGGGGGTGGGGAGAGAATCACAAAGGCTCTTCTTGCACTTCCACCCAATGTGGACCCCTCAAATCAGGGATGCCGAGTCAGCAGCCCCTGGGTGTAGCTGAATCACCCAAGCAGCCCTCTAGTGACTCCAGTTCTGCTCCATGTCTCTTTTGTGCGTGTGACTGCCACCTCGGGGCTGCTCCCAGGGGCAGCCTGGGCACTCAGAGCCAGACAGGGTCTCCAAGCAGCTGGGCAGCCAAGCTCAGGAGGTCTCTGCCTGCGGTCCCCGAGCCCCAGCCAGCCTCCTTATACTATCCAAGGGGTACCTGACTCTCCTGCTTTGTTCTGATCACAGGCTCTGGCTGTCAGTGATCATTTCCCAGTGGAAGTGGAGCTGACGTCCCCCTGAAGCTCTCAATTGCCAGGCTGCTTGGCCTGACAAGGGTGGGACGAAAAGGGGGTGCAGGGCTTCTGGCAGGCACCAGCACCACACATCCTGCCTTGCAAGTCATCTCTAGATTTCCAGTGACTTGGATTTCTGCTGAGCCTTGTGTTGACTGGGACCCTGAAGGAACGGCTTCTTCAAAGTTTCTGAGCTGGAAATGCGCTTGGACTTCCGACACAACTGCTTCAGCCTGAGTCCATCTTTCCCATCCTTTTTCTGCTGGGCCTCCCTCTCCTTTCCAGCCCCTGCTAAGCCAGAGGCAAGCAGAGGACGCTAGAAAGGCTAGGAGGCCAGGTCTCCCTCCAGCCAACTGGACAGACCTTGTCCTTCCATACCACAGGAGGGGGTCCAAATGGGGACAACTGCGGTGTGTCCTTGTAACAGGCTGGAGTACAAATCCTTATTTGGCTGCAAAAGTCTTTTGAGAACTCTGAGACCGTAACACTCAGCTTAACCTTCCTCATGTAATGATGGGTTGTGCAACTATGTCTACAGCTTTTGGACAAACAGTGTAATAAAAAAATACTAACTCAGCAAAACAATTGAGTTCCATTTTTTAACAGACAGAGCCATCCATTCAGAACACAGCACAACTCAAAAGGAATCTCTGCTCAGGGCAAACAGTCACTTGGTAAGCTTCAAACTGCTCAGGAAGGCAAACTCCCCCCCGCCCTTCCCCAGGTCCCCTAACTGATGAGAGCAATCCCCATCCAAATAAAGTAGCTTGAGCAGCTCTTGAGAACACACAAGTCATCCCCAAAGGAGAAGCTGCTTTAGAGAACCAATCTCTAGATCTGGATTCCCCAGACTGGGGAAAAAAGACCAGTCAAACAGAAAATCACACACCATTTTACTCACACAACCAGATGCCCCAATTGGTGGCCTGCCCCCACCCCAGGAACACCTCACAGCAGCTCCAATCCTGTGAAGCACAGGCAGTGGGGTGGCCAGAGCAGCCATGGTAGCCTTGCTCGCCTGGCAAAGATGGTTTAAAGAGATCCAGAGGCATCCCCATCCACCAGCAACAACGTAAACAGTCTCTACTGTAAGGGTTTATTGAAAACTGCCATTCCGCCTGTTTCCTACAAAGACAAAAGCTAAGCAGACCCAGGTGGCTTAGCTGCCTCCCTGCAACCCTTTCTAACCTCTCCAGCCACCAGCTGAGCCCTGCAGTCCAAATTCCAGCAACAAATTAGGCAAAGGCCATTAAAGTCAGACACCACACGTTCAGTCTACCGAGGCCCAAGGACAGAATGGGGCAACCGTGAGGCTGCCAGGAAACTCCCTCAAGCCCCAACAAGAGGAAAGGCTACCCCCACTCCTTTTCAGGCCTTCTTCTGTTTCAACATCTCCATGTACTTCTGGAGAGACTTCTGAATAGCATCCCTGGAAATAAAGCGCACAAAGTCCTGGATGTCAGCCTCCCGATGCATCAGCAGGTGGTCAAGAGTTTGCTTCCGTAGGGTGGACTTGGAGAGCTGTCGGGCGTGATCTAGGCGCAAGGATGGGAAGAGTAATGAAGAGGAGGGCTCCCCGAGGCAATTAGGTTCTCCTTGCACAAGCAAGGAGTAGGCTGGCCTCGAGTCTTGACCTCAAGCAGGAGACTGGGCCTGGGTGTCCCACCTGGAATGGCCAGCCACTGGCCCATGATTTCTGCAGCTCTGGCTAGAATCTTCTCTTCAGGCACCAACTCATCCACGAGGCCAATTTTGAGGGCTTCTTGAGGAGAATACAGGAGTCCCAGCTGGAGGGAGCGCTCGGTGGCCCTATGGCCAACAGTGTTCAGCAAAGAGTCCTTGAACCTGGGTGCAAAAGAGACATTCAGACAGTGTCCTCCAACTAGCTACTGGAGCCAAACCGAAGCTGGTCTGGCCTGAAAGGGTTGACAAGCCGGGAAAGATCCTACTGTCTGCACAGCTTCCTCCACACCTCACCAAAAAGGGGCCACTATGCCCAATCTTGTCTCATTCAGGCCAATGTTGTACTTGGGATTCTCAGCCATGATCCGGTAGTCACACGACAAGGCCACCAGGCAGCCTCCCGCGGGGCTGGAACCCTGCCAGGAACAGAGCTGAGTCGGTGGGGGCGGGGAGGGGTCCCTGCTTCACCATTCCTTGCCCCCCGCCCCGCCCCGCCCGAGTGCCTCGGAAGGCCCCCGGGGAAGGGGAGCTCGGCAGCCGGGAGCTCTGCAGGCAGCCCACACGGAGCAGCGAGGGAAACCGCTTCCTGGGCGGGGGGAGCAGAATGGCTGCCGGTCAGGGGCGCAGCGGGCCCGGCAGCCTTTCCCGCAACTCGGGCGGCCCGGCGGCTTACGTTGATGGCGGCCACGGTGGCCAGGCGGCTGCCGTAGAGGAGGATCCAGAGCTGCTGCACGGCCCTCCAGAACTCGCCCAGGCGCTCCTCGCTCCGCCCGCACATCTCCGTGATGTCCAGCCCGGCCGAGAAGATCCCGGGGATGGCCTACGGGGGGAAGGCGCTAGGGTCTCTCCCTCGGCCGGCCGGCCGGCCACCCGCAACCGTCGCCCGGCCCGGCCCGGCCCGGCCCGGCCCGACCTACCGAGGTGAAGACGAGGCCGCGGCAGGCCCGGCGGTCCTCCAGCTTCTGCAGCGCCAGGCAGAGCTCGGTCAGCAGCGCCAGGCTGAGCCCGTTCACTGGCGGCTGCTGCAGCCGCACCACCGCCACGCCTGCGGGGAAGGGCGCGTCAGAGGCCGCCGCAGGCCCGCCGCCCCGCTTACCCCCGCCCGCCCTACCCACCCGCGCGCTCGTCCAGCTCCACCAAAACCGGGCTGGCCCCGCTGATCCGGCGCCTCGGCCACGCAGGGAAGGCCAGGCGAGTCAGCGGGCGCGGAAGGGCCCCGCCAGGCCCGGCCGCCCGGTCCACCAGCCGAACCAACAATCTCGCCGCCATCTTGCTGGGGGGCGGGGCAAGCCATCCGCCCGTGGGACGTCCCACCGAAAGGACGGGCAGCCGCGGCTTCTCGGGCGCTCTTGAGCATGCGTGAGACGCGACGCTCTCTGGTCACGTGCCCGTGACGCATCTGCGCGCCGGGTCGCCGCGTTTATTTCCGGAAGTGCTGGCGCGGCCGTGGGGGGTGACCCGGCGCCAGGCGGGATGGAGATCACCCGGGGCAGTGAGTGGCGGCGCGGGGCGGGGCGCGGGGCGCGGGGCGCGGGCGGCTTCCCGGTTGACCTTCGCTTTGTCCGCAGATTTCAAGAGCGCGCTGGGCACCGTCTACGAGGCCGTGGAAGACGCCGATTTCCTGGCGATCGACGGGGAGTTTTCAGGTACCGAGCCGCCCCCACCCCGAGCGCCCGGGGTCCCCCTCCCGGGCCACGAGCCCCCTCGCTCCGGCCGAGGCCTCAGGACTCGCTCTGCTTGCAGGCATCAGCGACGGGCCGTCCGTGAGCGCGCTGACCAACGGCTTCGACACGCCCGAGGAGCGGTACCAGAAGCTACGGAAGGTGAGTTGCTCCCGGCGGGAACGCTGTAAAACCTCTGGGCGCCTCCCACCCGCCCCCTCCCCAGTTTCTCTGGATCAATAACTGGTTGCTTAGAGTTTCTGTTCATTTCCACCCAGCATTCCATGGATTTCCTGCTCTTCCAGTTTGGTCTATGCACTTTTAAGTACGATCACACAGAATCTAAGTATGTCCTTTTCTTGGTTTTTAAAATTAAGTGTGTAGCATGATAACTTGTAAATTGATTTTCAACTGTGTTTTCTTTTAGGTATAACATGAAATCGTTTAACTTCTATATTTTCCCCAAACCTTTGAACAGAACATCACCAGATGTCAAGTTTGTCTGTCAGGTATTCCCCCTTCTGATTCAAAACTAACAGAGAATCCAAAGGAAAATCTTCCACTACCAATCTTGCACAAATGCAGTGCTGCAAGCTGCATAATGTTTCATATATCGTTAAGAAGCTAGATTATAAATTATTAAAAAGATGTTTTTGTTAAAGTCAGAATGATCTTGTCAGTTTGAGAAAAGTTTCATAAACATGAAGTGACTTCAGAGGGAAGTATTTTTTTTCTTTGCACTCTCCATACTTCAGTGTCACCCACAGATGTGGTTTCTAGCCTGATGTTGGAGAAAAGGTAAATTGCCTGGAAGTTCCTTGTACCTTACTCAAGGCCAGCAGTTTGAATTTTATCTGGGAGATTGTTACTGTATTGGTTTGTCAAATGAATAAAATGTATATAACCCACCATGAATTGGCATTTTTAGTGGTAAAAATTAATTTTATTAGATTGAAATCATTTGTAGAATCATTTATAAATCTGTTTTCCTGTTTTTCTTCCAGAGCTCAAGTATAGATTTTTTAGCAAACCAGGGATTTGATTTTAATAAAGTTTTTCGAAATGGTAAGCTTTTTGTAAATATTTTAAAAGTAACTTTGCATTTCCATAGCTGTAGCTTTAACTTTTTTCTTTCCAGTATTTTGTGATCTGATCTTGAAGAAAGAAAATCATGATTCTGTAATTATTTGTGATTAAAGTTTAATCTCCATCACTGAGAATTCTCTCCTACCAAGAGAGTTAAAACTTCTATTCCAATGCATCTGGAGGATACTAGGATAGGAAAGGATGACTAGATGCCCAGATGTTTAAATTGGAACAGTTTTAAAACAGAACTTCACCTGAGTCCCTTCCACCCACTCATCCCCACCTTCCCCTGTTGTTAAGGTATCCCTTACTTAAATCAAGAAGAAGAAAGACAATTACGGGAGCAATATGACGAGAAGCGCTGTCAAGCCAATGGACTTGGGGGCTTGGATGCTGCCAAGCCTCCATCGGCTGTTCCTGAGGATCAGAAGGAGTTCATCAAGAAAGTTGTGTAAGTGAATATTTAGTCTGTGCTTGGAGAGGGACTCAGAACACCACTGGTAATTGTTGCATTTAGGTTTTCAATTATTTCCTGGGTCAGACAAAGTTTGGCCAGGAAGAGGAGCCACCTCCTGCTGCTGTCTGCCAGACTGGAAATAGATTTGCAGCTTGTCTCATGCAGTGGAGAGGCTGATGGAGGCTGACCACCTCAGCACACTTCTCTGGAGCACTTTCAGCCAGAGAGGCCCTGCTTTGGGCTTTGGGCTCCCTCACGATCAGGGTATGGAGGTTTTAACAAGGGACAGGGCTTTCGCAGGTGTGGTGCCAACCAGGGGCTCTTCAGGAAGAGATGGTTACGAGGCATTTGCTTGCTTAGTGTCCATTGATGCTACATTTATGGAAATTCAGTTATGTTGGTCCTCATTGTTTTACCCACTTGCCCCATTTACTTTGAATTTTGGAAAGTACTGACTTAAATAGTTACTTGCGATAATGTGCACAGTGTGGATCCAGCAAACAGTAAAACCTGCCAGCTCTCCCATGTTGGAGAACACAGGCCATTGTGCACTAGCAGGGGGACGATGGTTCTGCCTTGTCTGGGCTGTTTGCAGACGGTCCTCCCCATGGTGGGAAGAGGCCAACCCGAAAGAAGGCACCTTCTGCTTCTCTCCCCTTTTCAGAGAAAGGATAGAAGATCTCCTGCAAAATGAAGGAAACACCACCGTGCAGCTGGAGCCGTGCACTGGGTTTGTTCCTCTGGGTCTTGGGCAGAGCTTTGCGTAGAGGAGGCTGATTGGGCAGCCAAGAGGAGGGGAAATGGCAACCTTACCAACTTTCTCTTCTTCTCTTGTAGATTTCAGAGGAAACTAATCTATCAGACGCTGAGCTGGAAGTGAGTGGTGCTGGTTACTACAAGGAGAAGTAGCTGAAGCAGCCTTCTCCGCCTCTGGGGAGCCACAGCTGGGAGTGCTGCACTCCTTGGAGGGCAAGCTCCCCGTCTCCTGGGCAGTGTTGAGGCAGAGCTCCTGCTTTCCTTTCGGGCATCTTTTTTTTTTTTTTTTTTTTAATGCACCAAGCATGGAGTTTACACTGATACTTGTGTTTCTGGTGTTATTGCCAAATGTGGCACTTTATTTCTTTTCTGCAAACCTAAGGAGGATTATTATTAATCCTTATTTATTTTTAATTTCATCATAGATATCCAAAAGGCATCCATGTTGAAACCGTGGAAACAGAACAGGTGACTAGTTCTGCATTTTCCATTTCCCACCTTGGTAGGGCTGTGGGGTTTTCCAGGCATCCCTAGGCGAGTTCCGGCGGGCAGATGGCAGCTGCTCCTTTGCTGGTCTGATCTGGGGCCCTTACAAAAGAGAGACCTCTGGTGGGATGGCTCATGGATTTGCCTCCCGCTTCTGAACCTTGCAGCTGAGGAGCAATATGTTAAAAGTTGCTCTTCCTGGGCTGCTGCCCTCCAGATACGTTGGGGTGGGAACTTGCAGGATTCCCAGGCGGGGAAAACCATGTGAGAAAGTCAGATTGATTCTCCCTCCTCCTCCACCCAGGAATTTGATGCATGAAGCTGTGTAGGAGTGCTCGGTCATTGTGCTCTTGCTTGCTTGTGCCTGCATTAACCTTTGTGGCTCTTAGAAGGAGCGATACATGATCATCAGCAAAATGGATGAAGAGGAGCGCAAGAGAAGAGAGCAGGAGAAGCGAGCGAGAGAGCAGGCAGGTGCCTCCGATGCCGGGCAGGGACTGGCTTGCTGGGCTGGGGGCAGCCTCTCAGCTCCAGTCAGGGAGGCTGATTCGCAGGAAGGCTGGGCTGAACTGGGCAAAGGAACTCACCCTGGGCTTCTCACTTGTAGGAGGAGCTGAGGGATGCAGTGGGGTTTTCCAGAGTCATTCACGCCCTTGCAAATTCGGTACGTTGAAGGGAAAGTAGGCATGCCATCGGCAGCTGAAGTTAGCCAGACAGACGTTCTCACACCCAGCGTAGTGTGGTGGTGAGGGAGAGCATGCTCTGCCTCTCCCTGAGCATTGGGCTGGGTTGCTTCTCCACAGGGCAAGCTGGTGGTCGGACACAACATGTTGCTGGACGTCATGCACACCATCCATCAGTTCTACTGCTCCCTCCCCGAGGTTGGTGGTTCCTTCCTTGCACTCAAACCTGCTTTTCCTCAATGCGTCCTTTGCAGGAAAGTCACCTCTTCCCTACTCGGTCCAGCAGAGACTCACCTGTCTGGGGCACACATAGACCGGTCATCCTGGGTGGAAGGTGGGGACCAGCACCTGTCCTGGGTCCAGTGAGAAAGATGCTCTGCCTCTAGTTGGTCCGGGAAGTCAACAGCTCCTCCCAGTAGTTGATAGCCAAAGTGGGACTGCTTCCCTTTGACATTCCCTCTGCTTTTGCCTGGAAGCTTGATAGGTTTCTTAACTTCCAAAACTTTCCAATTGGAGTTCTCTTAAGCTGGCAACCACCTGTTGTATTTTGAAAACCCCATATGGTTTGGATGGCGTCTTCAGTGTAACATCCATGTAATATTTTCTTTAGCATTGCAATATTTGCTTTTCTCAAATAAATTAGTATTGCATTGATGCAGTTTACATTATCTCTTTTGCTCTCAACAATCTGATTCCTTTTAAATTTCAGGATTTCAGGGAGTTCAAAGAACTAGCAACATGCGTCTTTCCAAGGTAAGCCAGTTCGGTTCAGTTGTCTGTTCTCTCAGTGGCCCTCCAACTGTCCAAAGAGGCCCCCCCCCCCCATTTCCCCTGGCAGAAGAACCATGGATGCCCACAAGCAGCTGAGATCTCAGTTAAAGTATTGCTATAATCCTCTTATGGAACATTTGAACCTAGGAAGCTCCTGCTGATTCTTCATTGCAGCCATCTTATTTCAAGCCTGCCATCCCTTGTATGTTTTCCAGAATTTATAACTCTAAAATCTGTTTTACAGACTATTGGACACTAAATTGATGGCAAGCACTCAGCCATTCAAGGTAGGACATTTGCATTTCTTGATAGCGCCTGTTAAAGTAGTATTGTCATTAGCAAAGTTAATGAAGTGAAACAGACAGATAAACAAGACTGTTTTGCAACGAAGATAACATGCCATTTATGCACCCAGTGAACTACCTTTTCCTGGCCACAGAATCCTATCCTCAGGAGGCATTGGTGCTTGCCAGAAGGCAAAACCGCTAAGCACAAACAAAAGCTAACCTTCCTTAAAATGCCTGTTTTTTTTGGGGGGGGGGGGAAGCGGGGGGAGACGAGTGCCTTGGAAGAAATCCTGAGTGTCACTTTCTGCCTTTAGCAGGAGCTCTTGGTGCCTCTGACATGGTCAGTCTTACCTGTTGCTCAGTTGGAGCAGTGCCACCAGGGGCCTTTAACTGTTTTTGCTAATTAGAGTGAAGGCAAGAGTAATGCTGGTGAACATGCCTTGGAAGTGATTTACATAGAGCTCACAAGTGGGTGTATATTTTGGTTAATTCCAAATGTTTTAAGACATTGGTGAAACATTAGAAGAGATTTCATCTTCTTCTCATTTTCTTGTTGTCAGTTGGTATTGATAATAGTGGCCCAAACTGCATTAGTGTATTGTGGCAAAATTAAAAGCTTCTGAGATGGTGCTGGTTTTAAGACTCTCAAACTCTGTTTTGACTTCTAAAAAGACTTTGCAACCACTGTGGTCTTTCCAAGGGGGCCAAGGTTTTGGGAACCATGCCTGCACGGTGTGGGGGGCGTGGGGGAGAGAAAGAGGGAGAACGCACTTGTACTGTGCTGACCTCAGCCTGCAATCAGAGATGCCTCGTGTTCTTCTCCTCAGGAAATCATTAAGAATACATCCCTGGCAGAGTTGGAAAAGCGTTTGAAGGAGACGCCCTTCAGCCCTCCAAGAGTTGGTAAGGAAAGAGAGCAGCCGAAAAATGCGGCTTTTAGTAGGCGTGGCAAAAGAGCGTTTAAAGCTGTGCTTTCACTTTGGTAGGGAGAAACTTATTGGATTCTCTCTAGCTGGCATTTCTGTATACTTTTGATGGGCAATTTAGATCGGGGCTTCAGAAACACACAAAACGAGGGGCAATATTGAACTGTAGCTGGATGAAAAAGGCTGCAATTTATGCTACTGTTTCATCAGAGGCAGACTAAAGGCATTCTTGAGTCTGCTGGGATGGGGCCAGCAAAACAGTCTCTGGGGGGAAACTGGGTACCTCAAGCTTTCTCTGCACCCCTGCCTGGACTAAAGCGTCCCTCCTTCCATCCAGGTGACTTTGAGTAAAAGCATTTTTTCCTTCCTCAGAAAGCGCCGAGGGGTTTCCCAGCTACAACACGGCATCAGAGCAGCTTCATGAAGCTGGATATGATGCATACATCACGGGCCTCTGCTTCATCTCCATGGCAAACTTCCTAGGTACTCTGGCCTTCTCCCATTGCGCCAGAGCCTCCGCTCAGCTCATCGTAGTGATTTTTGTCCTGTTTTTGCTCATTAGGTTCCTTTCTCAGCCCTCCCACAAATCATGTCTCTGCCCGTTCAAAGCTGATCGAGCCTTTTTTCAACAAGTAAGTAACAACCTCCTTGAAAACCATAATGTTGTTTTCTGAAATTCTGCTGTGGCTTTTTCAGCCAAGTTTGTGTTGTAGTCTAAAGCTGGCATGTAGAGCAGTGCCAACGTGTTTGCTAGAGAGATTTTCTTGCCCTGCCGTATAGTGCAAACTGCTGCCCTAGGCTGAGACCACAAGGGCCCAGCCTTTGGGAGGCTAGTGGCCCCTGGCTCTTGCCATGTAGTTCAGAGGTGCTCTTTTGCTAGCTTTTCATGGAGCTGGATAAGCAGAGACAAAGACATCTTTTTATTTTATTCTGTTTTTATTTATAAGAGCCCAGTATAATATCCAAGTGACTCTCTAACTTTTGCTTCAGATTATTCCTGATGAGGGTGATGGACATTCCGTATCTCAATTTGCAGGGACCAGATTGTAAGTGTTTTTTTCCCCCCCATCTCAAAATGGAAGAGGGATGGTTCACACCTTTTTGATTTCGCAGCAGCCTGTGAGAAACATTCTCTCTTTTAATGTGGGGGGACTGAGCTGCAGAAAAGGGAAGAATCGACTGAAGGTTAGGTAGGA
This sequence comes from Notechis scutatus, assembly GCF_049901735.1. NCBI lineage: Eukaryota > Metazoa > Chordata > Lepidosauria > Squamata > Elapidae > Notechis > Notechis scutatus. The sequence goes on along the minus strand of NC_142020.1, from coordinate 16,996,553 downwards.
AATGCGTGTGAGCCGATCCAAGTCTCTACCTTCCCCAGAGGGGTGTTTTTGTATGGAAGCCCAGTGGGGAAAGTGTCACGTTGATCTTCGCTGTTTGGCTCCTGGTGCGGCCGGGGGAGCGTGCAGCAGCTCTTACCAAAAATATAAATCACTTCCTCATATCAGGTTCTTCTGGTTTTGTAGTGCAGCCAAAACGTGATCACGTCCTTTATGTTACCTTTCCCAAAGAGTGGAAGACAAGTGACCTTTACCAGCTTTTTAGTGCTTTCGGTAAGTAGACCCGTCTTTGGCAGAGGGGCGTCTGTGGGTGGAGGGGAGGTTGGCCAAAATGGAGGGCCAAAGGCAAAGGGTCCTGGCTTTGGTGGGCAGAGAGCGGGTGGGAGTGGGGTTTGCGAGGCCCTTTGGGCAGCACAGCTCAGCAAAACCTCCGCCCCACCCTCAACGCGTCCCTGTGCTGCTCTTCCCTTCGGCCCTCCCTGCTCCAGGGCGAGAGCTGCCCCTGTCCGGGTGATGTCATCTTCACTATGCTTGGACAGATCTGATCAGAACAGAGTTTACATTCCCCTTCCAATTTTAGGAAACATTCATGTCTGTTGGATCGACGATACATCAGCATTTGTATCCCTGAGTCAGCCTGAACAAGTACAGATTGGTGAGTACCATCAAACCTTGAGAAGAAGTAAGGTTCACGGCTGCTTATTTTTACTAAACCTCTGCTAATAGTCTGACTGTGTAAAGCGGCTCCCTATATCTTTAGCTCTTTCTCCACGATTGCTCTTGTGGGGCTAGCTTCCCTCTTCCTGGGGGCCTGCCGGATGGGAGTGGCCACATGCCAGGAGAGGAAAGGCATGGAAAAGAGGGACCAAGGAATACCGTCCCCTCGACCCTTTGCAGGCCAAGCTCTGCTCTCAGTCCTGCCGGGTCAGCAGCAGGAGAGCTGAGCACCTGGAGCAGGTGCGCTGCCTGGGCGTGATGGGCAGGCGTGCCCCCGCAGCGTCTGTCCAGGCGCCCATCCAGCTACCTTCCAGGAGGACCTGACCTCCTGTCCAGAGCAGGGTCTGAAGGGTTCAGCCTGGAATGGCGGTTACGTGGCAGGGCTGCCTCGGACCAACAAAGGCTGAGTTCGTCTTGGTTGCTGCAGCAGGCACAGCCCTTGGCAGACGGGCTGCAGGTGCCTTTCACTCCTTGGGGCATCGGCCCTTCCCTTTTTCTCCTGCAACATCACTTTCAAAAAATCCTTGAGGTGATGGTTCATTTTGCCAAAGCCTCACCTTTACCTCTCCTGTTCCTGAGGGTTGGGAGAATTCTGGCACAGAAGAGGAAAGGAAGAATGGATGACTTGATGAGCTTTGGGTGCTACTTTCTAACAAGCCAGGCTCAGTCTTGTAGCCCCCGGGTGGGGAAAGAGACCCGTTGCTTGGGACGACTTTCTTTCTGGCATCTCTCTGGAAGGCTGAGGACAATTTAAAAGAAACGAGCGAGGTCTCTGGCCAACACACAGCTCGTCGTCGTCCCCCGCCCCCCCGCCCACCACACACACAATTTGTACCAGTCCTCCCTTGAGTTTTCTGGTTATTTTCCTAGGAACAGGATATTGGTTTCCTTCACCAGCATCCTGGTTATGCTCTCCCGAATGTAGCCTGAGTGTCCCCCCCCCCACCTCAAAAAAAGAGCTCCCCTGCTCCCTCCTTGGAAGAGGAAGAGGAGGGGCCATCCCTCCCTTCAGCTCTTTGGGCCAGGAAGATTGGAAGCCGTCCTGGAGAGGATTCCCCTCGGAGTGATTTTGTGCTGAACTGTTTCCACAGCTGTTAATACCAGCAAGTATGCTGAAAGTTACCGGATTCAGACTTACGCAGAATATTATGAAAAGAAGGAGGAGGAGAGGAGGCAGGCGAAGAGGAAATGGGCAGAAGACAGTTGGAAGGAGATGGAAGTGAAGCGCTTAAAGACGCAGGCCAGCCCCTTCGCACTCCAGAGCCGCTGCTACAGCATTTGCAGGTGAGGCACGTTGGGGCACCGGCTGGTTCTGCACCAGGTGGGCTTCATGGGCAGGAGAGCAACTCCCGCAGCCAGAAACCGGCCCAGCCAGTTCAGCAGAAGAGAGTTAGCCCCGGCTGGGAAAGCACGAAGCCCAGGCGCCTCCTGGGACTCAAGTTCTTTCCTCAACCTGGGGAAAGAAGTTCGAGCCAGAAATGCCGTGCCAGCCTCCCCTCTTTCTTTCCGAGTTTGGGAGGCCGGAGGAGTCTGGTTGTCTGGATGCCAGGGGGCAGTGCGGTTGCCCCATGCGGGAACCAAGTCAGCCCTGTCCTGCTAACAGCCTAGGAGTTTGAAAGTACAGGTGAAGAAGCAGGCATGCTGCTCTGCCAGGATGACATTTCAAGGGCCGAACAGAAATGAGAAGCACTCATATATTGAACTGGCACAAGAAAGATGGCGGCAGTTGGGGCTTAGCCAGAGAGTAAGTGCTGATGGCAGGCCTGCCGCTTCCAAGGAGACAGAAACATCTGCTTGGATGACCGGGGCCGTTGCAGATGACCAGTCCGGCTTGAAGAAGACCCAGTTTGGGCAGCTGTTCTGTGACACAAACCAGGATTGTGCAGGAGAACAGAACAGCTGGAGATGGCCTTAGGAAGGACAGCAGGGCAGGATTGCGCTCCTCCTCCTCCTCCTCCTTGCTTCAGGATGCTCCCTGGGAGCCCCCACAGATTAAAATGTCTCCCTCTTGGGCTTCTCCCATTGCCCCAGTTTTTCAACGCCCAGCTCTGTGGGGAAGAGAAGCATGAGCCCCATCCAAGAGGAGAGCATCACAGATGACGTGGAGGAGGCCACGGTGCAAGAGGTAGACCTGCCCCCCCCAGGCTCCTTCCAGGAGCCCCCTGAAGAAGAGGAGAAGCAAGCCAAGAAGCTCAGGACGGGCGAAAGGGAAGAAACATTGGATGGTAGGTGGTCTCTGCAGGGTGCTTGATCTGACAGCTCGTTTGCTGACCAGCAGGCCTAGAGGGAGGGGAAACTGTCAGTTTGTGGTTTTCTACATAATCTCAGAACTTTGAATGACCGATAAAAGAACGGGCAAAGGAGATCACTGCACCCCAGTTGTCGTCTTTATTTTGCCCAGCATTGGGGTACTCAAAGCACACCAAACGGAGCTGCTGAGGCCGCTCAGATGATTCAACCCCATCCTCCCACCCAGCCACTCTCCACACTCCTTAACAATCAGCCCAGGAGGAGGAGGAGTCTCCTTGGGGGAGCTGCGGCGGGAGGGGGGCGGCACAAGACGATTGCTGGCCCAGGATGCATCCCAGCCAGCATGGACAGAGGCTTTGGCGTGAGAGGGTTGGGTTCTGTGTTTGCTCAGTTGTGTGGTTGTGCTGTGCTTCTTGTAGGGGGGCTCAAGGCCACTCCCGCCAGGCTTTTTGACGTGCCGGACACATGGTAGCTGCCAGGAGCACCAATGAAAGGGCTTCCATTCCAAGGAACCAGCGGCAGCACAGTCCTCCCAAGCCACCCTGAATGAAGAGAGGTGGCTGGTGCACAAAGGAGAAGCAGGGCGCTTCTTGGAAATCTGCTTTGTTGATCTCTACTGAACAATCACAGTCCCTGTTTTTATGTGTATGCATGTGTGTACATGTCCGTTCCCTTGATTATGTGAAAGCCTTTTGCTGTCGTGTGTATTAGATCGAAAGGCCAAACCCTGGGCGGGACCATCCACTCCTGTAGCGTGGCTGAGAAACTTCACAGAGTCTGTGTGCAGCTTGCTCTGCTGGTCCCCTTGATCCCCTGCAGACATTCAGGCACATCAGCGGCCAGCCGGGCACTTTCCACCACTTTCTTCCCTGCCGTCTTTTGCAGTAGTAGAAGTGCATTTTCTCCCCCCCTCCCAATTAAAAGAGAAACTGTCCTTTCACTTTGGGAAAGAAAAGAGTCATGAAGCTTCATGTTAAGTTTGAGAACAGCATACTGTACCTGGAGGGGAGGGAAGCCTCTCGGGCACCTTTTCCTTTGATTTGTGACCAGCATTCTATATTTAAAAAGATACAAGATAAACCAGCAGCTTCACCAGCTTTTATTAGTTTGAAAAATCAATCTGCTTTGGTAGATTTCATAAACTTGGTTTGATATTTAACGTTTTTGTATCGTGGAATGAAAAATGTTACTTCCTGACAGTGAAAAAATAAAGAATCTTTTTCTGAGGAATCTAACTCTGTTTATGTTTCTAAGGCTGGGCCCTTTTTTTCTCCTGCAGCCACGTAAATCCTCCACCTGGAGTGGCTCGTGGGCTTCTCTTTGCCTGATAAGCAGCTGGCCCGGCTGCAGCACGGCCGCCCCACCAACGGGGCTCCTCCTGTGGAAGGCTAATCATTGAAGGGAGGGCCAGGCACCCACTCTGGCTCCAGAGGGAGGACATAACAGTTGCTGGGGGTGCTGCAGCAGCTGGCACAGCCGAGGGAGGCCATTTTCCTTGCGGAAAGGTAGTATCCCCAGCTCCTCCCTGGAGTTCCCACTTTCTGTTGCTGCTGGCAGAAGGAAAACGGGGAGCCAGCAAGCAAATGGGCTGTTCCTTTTTGCTGCTTCAGCGGCCTCACCTCTTTTGTAGCAGCCAGCTGTGGAAAGCTGTGGGCACCACTCTGTGTCACTGTCCGAAGCAATGTCCAGTAGGAGGGAAACCTGGGCAGGGTCAGTTCTTTGCCCTGTACCACCAGGGGTCAAGGGGACTGTCCCTTCTGCTGGGAGGCTCTTTTTCCCAGGGATAATCCCTTCCTCTTCAGCCTAGATAAGCTGAGTTGGACAGGCAGGAATGGGTGTTTGTTGTGGGGTTACTCTGGCAGACTCTCTGATGGCCAAAGTGGCCTTAGGGGTGCAGGGAGCCCACGAATGCTGCGATTAGTCCCCATGCCCCGTCCTCAACCTTCACGCCTCTGACAAAGGATGGAAAGACTGGCTTTTTGGCAGCCCCGTTTAGCAATGAATTGGGGGAGGAGGGAAGAGTCAGGAAGTTGTCCAAGGCCAAGTCTGAAGTCTGCCTGGTCCCTGGGAGGAAGTTTCCCCGGGTCAGCAGCTGCCCTGAAACAACGTAGTCTGCACACTCACTCCTTGGCCCAGCTTTGAGATACACGGCAAGAGCAATAAGGATTTTTAGGGGCATTATGGTAGCATGGAAAAACACAGCTGCCCCCAAAAGTCCCTCATTTTCCCTGCGCAAAGAGCAACCGGTGGTTGGGGGGCCCACCTGCTCCCCCTCCCTCAGCTGACCTTCCAGCAGTTCCTGTGCAGAGGATGCACGCCTGAGTTCTCCAGCCCCCCAGGACACGCAGGCATGCCTCGCTCGGAAGCCCCTCCGGATCTCCAGAAGCTGCTCCCCCCGCCCAGGGGCTCGGTCGCTGTGCCTGCTGCCACTCAAAGGCCTGTTTGATGGTCTTGCCAGCCACCACCAACCCCCAATTTCCCTAGGACAGCCTCCACTTTGGCTGGGACTCTGAGCTCTTTGAGCCCCCCCCCCCACCTGCATAGAAGGCGGATGCCGACGGAGGGGCTGGGCTGCCCCCCCACCCCCTTCCTTCAGCCGCTTCCCTGGACAGCCCCCAGCCCCGCGGCGCCCGAGAGCAGAAGGCGAGCCCGGAAGCGGGACTTTGTGGGCCAGTTGGGTACCAAGCAAGCTCATCTCGCCCCCAAAACCCCGACTCTGGATTCACAGCCTCCCGGGGGGGGGGGGGATTCCTCCTCCAACCGCAAAACCGGCCCCCGCGGCCTCCCGCAAGGCAAGCCCCCGCCCCGAGGGACCGCGGGGTCACTCCCGCCCTAGGCAGCCCGGCCGGAGCGCCCTTTCTTTGCCCAGCCGGGCGGGCTCCGGCTGTCAGCCGCGAATCTTCTCAGCTGGGAGCCCGCCGGCTCCTCCCGCCTGCGGCCGTTTCTCCGGACCCCCAGCCGGGGTCAGCCGCGATATCTCGCTCATTTCGCTCTTTTTCGGACGGAAACGGGGCGTCAGCGAAATTGAGCGCGCTCAGCGAAACGTCCCGAGCAGCAGAGCTCACTGGGGGGGGAGACAACGAAGCTCCCCGGGCGTTTGGACTGCAATTCTGCAACTCCCAGAATTCCCAGGCTGGGAGGGGGCGGGGCCGCGCCAGGGCTGCGAAGCCTCGCTGAAGAGCCTCCCCGCGCCAGTCCGAGAGGACCCGCCGCGCCTCCCCGGCTTTCCGCCCGCGGAACCCCCGCCACAAGAGCAGCCCGGGACCCTCTGACTGACGGCGAGCCCAGCCCAGGCGCATGGCCCGTCCGGCGGGCAGCGGAGTTGAACCCTCGCGGGCCACCTGTCCGGGCGCGCCGGGGCACTTACCGCTGCTCCGCTCGGACGGCGCTCCTCGCCCGCGGGGCAAAGACTGCCTGGCAGGGGTGTGGCCGCGGAGAGGCTGGCCGGGAGTTTCCCCGCCCCCGGCAGGACAGCCCTTGAGGACTAGCCGCTTGGAAAGGAAGGCCTGTTCCTCCGCCCGCGGGGCAGCCACTGGACGCAGCCGCAGGGATCCACAGACGGGAGGGCGGGGTGTGTGACTGCGGGGTGATAAGGGAGATAAGGCGGCCGCCCGTCCACTTTCCCGCGTGGGATGTCGACCGAGCTCCCGATGTCTCGAAGCGCGGACGGCTGCCCACTAGAAAATGGAGGGGGGGTGCCCCTGACACGTGTGGGAACTGCCGCCGACGGCGGCGGACCGCCCTAAAAATGAGCCCCTCTTCCATTCCTCCTGTCGCCCCCTTGCCGGGGTAAGCCAAGGGCAGCTGGAACTCGCGAGGCACGGACGGGGTTCGAACCCGTGATCTTCGGTTTACGAGACCGACGCCTTACCACTTGGCCACCGCGCCTGCGTTGAACGGGGTGCTTCGCTCCCATCTAGGCTGGCGGCGCTCCCGAGAACCGCGCGCGGATGTCCCCGCCCTGCTGCGCGAGACGCTCCGCCCTGAAGTGGGCTCCGAAGTGAGGGCAGGTCGAGCTTCGCGGTGCCGCGCTGCGCAAACGCACGAAAAGGGACTGTTGGTTCTCCGTGCGCATGCGTTCCCGCCCCGTTGCCCCGGAGTCGGCCACGCAGGGCCGCCTTTGCCTGTCGCTCGTGGCTGGCCGGGAAGCGGCGGAGCCCGCGGGAGCCCGGAGGCCTAATTCCGGCCGAGGACCCCAGACCGCCGCGCGCCCGGAAGACACCCCCAGACTCGGCTGTCAAGCAAACGGTTTAATGGCCCCCGGCGCGGCCTCCCCTGGGCGGCCCTGTCCAGCGCCTCGCCGTCGCCTGTCCGGCCGCCTCTGCGGGCCGCCTCTGCGGGGCTTCCCGGGCCGGCGCTCCAGGCGGGCCACCTGCGGCACCCGGCCGCCGCTCATGTCCAGGATGCGCTGCGGCAGCGCCCAGCACACCGTCTTGACGGCGGCCCCGCGGCGCTCCGGGGCCGGGCAGGCGTAGCAGAAGGGTCGGGCCGGCGGTGGCCCCCGTCGCTTCCCCGCGCCCGTCTCCACGCGGAGGCTCAGCCCGGCCCTCTGCCGCGGCCGCAGCGCCGCCTCCAGCCGCTTCTGCAAGCGCAGGTGGAGCTTCTCCCGGGCCAGGTCCAGCTGGAGGAAGAGGCTGGCCCGCGTGGGGGCGCGTCCCGCCGGCTCCCCGCCGCCCGCAGGCCCACCGAGAGGGCGAGGGCCTCGCCGCGGGGCGCTCCTTCCCGGCCCTTCCGGCCGGTCCGGCCTTCCTTGAGCGCCACCGCTTCTTTTCCGTCCGTCTGGCCGCTGCTCTGGACTCCGGCGTCGCTTGCGCGGGCGGGGGAATCTCTGCGCGCTCCTGGCTCGCTCCGCTGCGGCTCTTTGTCCCTCGGCCTCGGCTGTCCCGCCCGGCTCTGCGAGCGCGTCCCCCTCCCTCGCTCCCTTCTCCGGGGACCGGGAGCGAGCCCTGTAATGCATCGTTGCTTCCAGCCCCGCCTGGCCCTCGCCGCCTTTTCTGCTTCCCGTGTCGGGGCCGGCGGCGTAGCGCAGCCTGCCTTCCAGCTCTGCCGCTCGGTCCGCATCTCTTGGCCTTCCTGTCGCTGCGCCTTTCTTGGGGGTCTCGGAGGGAGCCCGGTAGCAGATGGTCCCCTCCAGCTCTCCCTCTTCGTCGCCGTCTCTTTGGCCAGGCCCCTCTTCGGGGGACGGTGGGAGAGCTCTGTAGTGCATCGTTGCCTCCAGCTCCGCCTGTTGAGGCTCCCCTTTTCTGCTTCCAGTCCCTGCTCTTGTCTGGGGGGGCGTGGACGCGTAGTGCATGGTCCCTTCCAGCTCTCCCTGCCTGCCTGCATCCCGTCTGCTTGGCCCCCTTTCCAGGGAGAGTGGGAGAGCCCTGTAGGGCAGCGGGCCTTCCGGCTCTTCCTGCTGGCCCCCACCTTTCTTGCCTCCTGCCTCTTTCGCAGCTGCCTTCTCTCCTTCCTCGAGGGGAGCCGGGAGACCTGTAGAGCAAGGCCGGTCTTGTAGCTCCTGTACGTTTGCTGCAGCTCTGAGAAGCGTCCTGGTTTTCCCATCCCCTGCGGCTTCTGGCTTGGTGCTGGGACTGCCTTTGCCAGCAGCTCCCTGGCTCTCAGGACAAGGCCTGGCAAGAGCCACTTCACCCGGAGCTTCGGTTTCCACACGTTCCTGGGCGGGGGCATCTCTGAGAGGCCTTGCCAGGGACCGGGAAGGGGCTCCTCTGGCCGGTTTGGAAGGAGCGCCGGGAGCCAAGCAGCTCTGCTTCCAGTGGTCTGTGAACTGGACCTCCTGGGGCTCTTCTGCAGGAGCCAGGCAGGCTCTGTGGGGGGCCTGGAGCCGTGGGGGCTTTGGAATCAGGAGGATTTGCCCTGACTCAGCCCCCCCGGGGGACGAGGCCCCCTTCCTGGGAGACTTCAGGACCAGGATGGGAATGGGGGGCTTCTGAGGGACTCCCTGGGCGGGCTTTGACAGGCCCCGGGTAGCCTTTTCCGTGGGTCTTGAGTGCGGGGTGGGGATTCCCCAGGTGAAGACCATGTATTTGTGGCTGATGTTGAAATCAATGATGCAGAGCGCCTCCTGGGCCATGAAGGCCAGCGAGAGGGGCCTTGAGATTTTGTTGCCAAAACGGATTGGCTTCGGCAGAGGCTTTACAGACAGGATGTTGAAGGTGCGGAGGGAGTCCTCCACCATTTCAGGAAAGGCTTCCTTCTGGATTTCCACCATTTTCACTGTTAAATGGAAAAGCAGCTTCCGGAGTTTTTCTGGCTCCACTGAGAAAAGAACGCAATTTCTTTGACTTCTCTGGGAATCTCTTGGTTTAAGGGCCAGCTCCTCGGGAGCAGGGAAGGAGCCCACTTTTCTGATTTCTTCTGGGTTTGCTTTGTGAAAAAGATAGTGCCCTTTGGCTCCTGGAGGTTCCTGCAAAGATTTCGTGTAGAAGGCCATGGCGTTTCTCGGGAGGAAGGCAGGGCGCGCTGATGCTTCAGCCTCCCTTGGGATTAGTAAAACATTTTGCATCGTTTTTTTAAGATCCTCACGGAAGGATTTTTTCCCCACGGATTGAAACCGGTTCACAGAGTTGATGACCACAGTGGGAACTCCACACCGTCTCTGAACCATTTTCTTCTTGATGTGAAATTCCAAGAAGTTTCTCCTTTTCTCGTCCATTGCTTTTAGAACAGCTGGGACTTCCTCTGAGTCCCTGGGAGGCAGGCCGTCCACAGGGTCTGCAGTGACCTTGAAGGGCTGAGTGGGCTCTTCCTCTTTTTCAGAGGAAGGTTTGGGGGAGGATTTCTCTGTGGTTTTCTCTGCAAGTTCCTCCTGCTGCTCCTTCACCCTGAAGTCAAGGCACTGGATGGCCATTTGATCCAGCAAGGGGAAGGGCGAAGGTCTCTCTCCCGCTGCCTCTTTATCCCTGACTCTCAAGCTGGGAAGGGAGCCGGGGGCTGTGGGGGCTGGCAGGGGCCCCATGCGGATTTCAAGAGATTTCTCCACCAAAATGACCTGATCCTCCTTTTCAAAAGTGGAGCTCTCGACAATGTTTATTTGTGCAACAGACATCTGCGGGGCTCCCTTAATTTCAGGATGACTCTCCGGAAGCAGTGGTGCGCCTTTTATTTCAGGAAGTCTTTCTGGGAATAAAGGGATAAATGATGGCCCATGTTGTTTTCTTTTCTTCAGAAAATAAAGATCTTCTGAATCCGAGGAAGAAGAATCAGAGCTGCTGGCTTCGGAAGCCTCAGAGGAATCGTGCATTGTCCGAGAAGCATCTGTAGCCACATGACAGCGCAAGTTCAAGTGTTTTAGGAGCGGCAAGCAGGAGGAGGAGCCGGAGGGGGAGGAAGAGGAGGAGGAGGAGGAGTGCTTTGGCAGAATCGCAGTGCTCCGTAACAAAGGAGGTAGACAGGGGAGGTACTTTTGGTATAAGTTCTCATCTTGACACACGCTTTGTGGAGTTTGGTGTGGATCATAAGGATGTCTGTGCACCTGACAAGGCAGCTCATAACTGTAGAAATAAAGAAAAAAGCAGAGAAAAAAGTGTTTCCACTTCCAGATGACCCCATTTATAAAAAAAATAACCACTGCACTTCTTCACCATGCCCATCCCTGCCCTTTTGGGAATTCTCCGGACCTTAATTTGCCTGGAGAACCTGTTACGACTGTTTTAGGATGCCCAGATAGGTGAGCCCCACTGAGCCTTCCCCAGCAACACAAGGGGCCCAGCCAGCTCCTCACAGCCTTGAGTGGCCTCCACAAAGGAGTTTTTCTGCCATTATGGAGAGGGCAGAAAGTGCATTGGCAGAGATTTCACCTACCTTTCAAAATCAGATGCTAGTTGCCTCCCACAAATGCAGCTGGAGTCTAGAACAGAAAAAAGGATATATTTGTTATTTATTTTTAATCGACTTATAGAAAGCATTTTTAAAACATCCATCAAGCTGCCTTGACTATCTTACTATTGAAAAGAAAAACCTGACAAGGGATCTCTTTGAACAGTGGAGAAGGAAGAGAATCGATGCTGCCTTTGGAAAGTCTTAAACCTGAGTTCTACAACTGCAAGAGGCCTCCTAGGTCAGCAAGAGGGGAGCCTTCCTGCTGAAGCTTGAAAAGGCAGGGCGGGCTCGGATTGAAACTTCATGGGGGGAGAGGTGCCACCGGCTCCCATTCACAGCGCAAACAGCCACCATTCCTGGTGAACTTGGAGATCTAATGCCACTGGGGCCAGCGGTAGTCCAGGGAAAGATGAGGTTGGAATAAACATACGTTTTGCTTGTGTGGCTGGAAAGTCTTTCTCTTCTTCGCACTCTGCTTCAGGCTGTAATGGGGAAAAATGTTACTGGGTTTCAAGTTTTCTCATGGTGAAGATGCATTCTGGCCTCCCAAAGGCACGAGGTGAATCGTAGCAAACTTAATAAAAGGTTAAGTTGGTCCCTTCCGGTTTGGGGAACCATGGGCAGCTCGCCTGCTTCAGCACGAGGGTGGAGGACTCTCTCAGGCTCAGCAGGGCACCAACGTCCAGGTTGCTTCTGCTGCCCATAGGGTGCCATCTGCCAGCTCTGGGGAGGGCTTGGCCGAGTTGGCACCTGCACTCTGGAGGGATCCCTACAACGGTCTCTTTGGGGCCACCTTGACCTGCCAGGACTCCTCTGAGCAAAGGGAGGGGGAGTTGATTTCTGCTTCCAATTTCCTTCCCTGGACAGACACGTGTAACGTGTTTTGAATGGAGATGATTTATATGGTTTGGATTTGTTATCAAATGTTGTTTTATTGTAAACCATGGTGACTTGTCCTTGTATGGGACAGTCCATCGTTTCAGAAAAACCAGGATGCTTTGGGTCAACTTGGGCGTATCTAGGCCAACGACCTGCCCCCGGACAAGCCCTCCCTCTGAAATACAGCCAGTCCCAGATAGATCCATAGAAAATTAAGGACAAGGTGGTTCAGGGTCACCTGTTTTAACGCCACCCTTCCAATGCTTGAAGGACACATTCTGTACCACTGAAAGATGACCCCTCCATATTCAGAGGCAGTCTACCCCATCGGCTTCCCAAGCCTCTTGCCGGCAATTGCAGACAGGAAGCTGGATATGGTGGGTGCCCACTTTGACCCTGCAAAGCGGGGTCAACTCCGCTCAACACTCATGCCCCCCTTTCCAAAGCCCACCCCCGCAAGTGGGAGTTTGTACTTCTGGCTGATCTCCCTGCTTCCCCAGGACCCTCTGCAAACCTAGACTCTCCACCTGCCACAACGGGGGGAGGAGGGGCGGGCGGCTTCAGAGCCGTGTTCAGACGGGGCTCAGCTCATGCAGAAAAGCCCTGGGGGAAAAAGGCTCATGGGTGCCTTTGGTCAGCCAAGCTCCGGGCTGGTGGGTGTGTTATGCAAGCTGCCCAGGACTGCATCAGAGAACGCAATACGCAAAGCCATCTCTTTACCAAGGGGGGAGGAGAGCTGGGCTGCGCTGCTTGGCTGTCTGTAGCGACAGGCTGCCTGAGCTGGGCTTGCCACCTGGCCAGGCAGGAGGAGCTCCAGATTTCGAAGGCCAACCAGAACAGCAGCAGGACTGCCCCAGCCAGGGGGAACCCCCAGGTCGTCTCCGAGATCCAGCAGAAGCCTTGCGAACACAACAGGTGCTGGAATTGGGGCAGCAGGTTTCCCTCTGGGCAGGAGCCAGCAGGGTCATCTCTTCCATCCGCTTCCCGAGCAGTCCGGCTCCGGAGGGAGGGTCCCCCGCTGAGGTCCTTCTGCAGCACCAGGGACCCGAGCACCAAGACCGCATAGCCAGACCTCATGGCCCGTCCGGCAAGCTGCACCCACTTGCCATCTCTTCACCTGTGGGGTGTCCAGTGCACCAGTCAGGAGGGAGGGGCCCAGGCTGCTGCCTAATGGAGCGTCACAATAGGTCCCCTGTGGGTGCAGTTGCTAAGAGACCTGGCTTTGGTGCTGGGAAACTGCTGCTTGGCGGGGTGGGGGGGAATGAATGGAGGTTCCCACATCCAACTTCTACACCATTTTTGTTCCGGCTCCATTTCTTGTGCCGCAGCCCCTCTTCGCTCTGTGGGTGGCACAGCCAGGGCAATCAGGACCAAGAGCAGAAGGGAGAAAAACCTAATTCGTTTTTATTTCAGCACAAAAAAAGGACTTTTGAGGTACAGCTGCGCGTGCTGTAGAAGACAGCAAAGCTTCGAGGCCTCGCAGTGCAGAAGAAAGGATAAAACCAAAGTCTCGGGAAAAGGGCTGCTGGTCGGCCCAACTGACGAAGAAGCCCCCCTCCTCCAACTTAACACCCTCTGGATGTTTTGGGGAGGGGCAGCAGTGAAGGGGGGGCACAAGGCCAGCCTTGCTTGGTCCGTTTCAACCAGAGAGAGAAAAGCAGGGAAAGAGCCCTCTGGTGACACACCTCCCCACCCAGGCCAAGCCCCCCTCCTTGCTGGAGGGGAGGGAGCTGAAGGAGGCGGGCTCTGGGCCTGCTTGGCATGGTGCCTGCCTGAGGAGGGCTTGGAAGGCACAGGCGGTGAGGGGAGGGCCAAGGGAAATGTGCCGAGAGCCGTGAAGGCGTGAGAGAGACACACAAAAGCCATGCCAAGCCCAGGTTGCAGCAGGTCTGCCTGCCGTCGCTACTCTCTGGGCCCCACCAGGTCTCTCGGAGGAGCCTGCAGCAGCCCCCACCCCGCGCAGAGCAGTGAAGAGGGCCATGGGGAGGCGGGCGCAGCCAGGGGTGTAGCTGGGAGCAGGAGCCCCCGATGGGACCTCTGTGCCGGTACCCCGCAAGGGAAGAGCCGGAGGCTCCGGCACACGAATCTGAGCAGCCCAGCAAAGTCAGGTCTTGGCCAAGAGCATCTCCTCAATGCCCTTCTTCCCCAGCCGGTAGCGAGCCAAGTCCTTCCGCGTGACCAGCCCCACCACCTGCAAGGCAAGACGGGTGCACCCGCTCAGGCTGGGCAAGCAGCCCCAGCCCCCCATCAGCTGGAGGAGCCCCTCCCTGCAAGAGACACCCCCTTCTTCCCACCCCCTAAGGACCAGAGCAGGGGCCCTACCTGGTTCTGATTGTCCACGACCACCAGGTGGCGCAAGCCCAGGGCTCGGAAGAGCTTGAACACCCTCGGGAGAGAGGCCTCCTGCAAGGGGAAGGCAGGCCAGTCAGGCGGAGGGTGGGCGCCCCAGGTGAGCGCACTGCCCCTGCAGCAGGTGGGCCAGCTTGGGCCCAGGAGCGAGGAGGCACCCCTGCAGCTGCCTGGCCTGGCCGCTAGGGAAGTGTGTCCCCCCCGGGGCCCCCACCTGCGGCACACAGTAGGGCGAGGATTCATGAACTCGGTCAGGTCCACCATGCACTCCCGCTCGTCCTGGGAGACGTGGATGGACTGGATGGGGGGAAAGCGGGGGTAGGCGTCCCGGAAGTCCTTCAGCTTCAGCCGCCGCTGCCGCAGAGACAGGCTGGCCCGCTCCACAAAGACCTGCCGTGAGACAGGGAGCGTCGTGGGGCAGCCCACTTGGCCCAGGCCACAGGGAGCGGACCGGCTCCCCTGCGGCCAACGGTGGCCTTGAGCAGCCCAGCTCAAGGTCTGGCTCTGCCCCAGCCGCCCGGCCTTCCCCACCGCTGCCCCCAGCCAGCGCACACCAACCTTGTGCTTCAGGAGCACGATCAGCTGAGAGCGCAGGATCAGGCCCCGCAGGCCCATCGCCTGCAACGAGAGAGGCTCTCCTGGGTCGCTCCCCTGCAACAGTGGGAGGCCCAGTGGAGAGAGGAGGGGCCCCCCTTCAGCAGACGCCAGGTGGCACTGGGGGCTCAGTGTCTCCCTGTCTGCCCCTGCAACGCCACCCTGACCCCCCTGCGGTCTCTCGCCCCAAAGGCTGCTTGGGGCTGAAGTGTCCAGGAGGCCCTTTGCAGGGGAACACCCCCCGGGAGCAACAGAGACCTGAGCCTGTCACAGCAACCGCGACTCCCTGGGGCTTCAGGGAGGGCCCCAGGCCATGCGGACACTTGCCTACCTGCTGGCTGCCAGGGCTGCTCTCCACCACGGGGAAGCCATTGTGGTTGGAAGCCGTGTCGCTGAGGATGTCCACGACGGTCCCCACTTTCTCGCTCTGCCGCAGGCAGGTGACCGGGGTGCTCATCACCTGGCTGTAGGGAGGGGAGCCCAGGCTCAGGCTGGGCCCAGGGCAGCCCTGGGGGCACAAGCGGGAGAGGCGATTGGCCCCTTCCCGACCCCTCAACTTACGTGGCCGTGAATGAGTGTGAAGTGACCGGGGCCTCCCAGTGCAAGAAGGGGACACTCTGGAGCTGGATGTGCATGTCATACAAGCCCTGGAATGGGGAGAAGGGGTTGAAGATGGGCGAGAGAGACCCTGAGGCCACCAGGGGGGAGGGCCTGGCAGACGAACTTTCCGGAACAATTTGTTTGGCGGCAGGAGGACAGTCCTGCCAGACGGATGCTGGAAAGTCTGTGCCGGCAGCCAGGAGGGAAAACTGAGTCACCGAAGGCCCCGTCTGGCCTGAGTCACGCCAAGGTGGCCTCGAGGGTGGTGCCCTCCCAGCCGCCACGGGCATAAAAGGCTTCTGGGCCTCTCGACCTCCCGCCGGAGCCCTCTAGGGTGCAGCCTCTCACCTCCGCAAAGAAGTCCCCCACAATCTTGGCAGTCATCAGGACCAGCATGATGGGGAAGCCGTAAGTGACATTGCCCGTGGCCTCCATCATGATCACAGTCAAGCTCAGCGTCATCCTCACGATCCCCCTGGAACAAGAGACCCCCGCTGGCACGTCTCCTTCCTTCCCGCCCCACCACCAGGAGGAGGCGCTGCTGCCTCCTCAGACACGACGGCCATATTGGCCACCAGGAACCCAAATAGCCAGGAAGGCTCCACCGTGTCCAAAGCCCTTTTCCCACCCAACTGCATCCAGCGGTCGGCCCAGCCAGAGCGGCCAGATTGACCCTCCCCAGCCTGGCTCTGCTCCTGCCAAAGGGGCCAAGCTCGCCCCCACCCCACCATGCACACACATGCACATCAGAACTGGACTCTGCTGAAGCACAGCCTGCCCCCACCACCGGTTCCCCCCACCATGGAGGCCTTGGAAATGGGCCCAAGGCTTCCGTACTCACCCAGCTGTGCTGCGGCTCCCATCAGCGCATACTTCCCTGGGTCAGCCCTGATCTGGAAGCCAGAGAGGAAGCAGGTAGTAGGGCAGATGGGGCTCCCCCTTACCCCACGAGCCCCCATAGTACAGGGGAGGGGGAGGAACTGACCCCAGGATCAGGACCAAGTGGCCCAGACACGCATCCTGGGCTCCAGCCAGCCCCTGCAATGACACTCGCCTCTTGGACCCCCAGGCCCTCCCTCAAGATTCTCCCGGTGGGGGGGGGGAGCCCCGGACTCACGAAACTGTGGGGGATGTAGGACAAGGAAATGCCGAAGAGGCGGCCCCAGGCAGCCCCGATCAGTAGGGAAGGGATGAAGACGCCGGCGGACACCGTCAGCCCATAGGTCCAGCAGGCCAGGAAGAAATACACCAGGGTGAACAAGCCCAAGGTCATGGGGTCGTAAGTGCCTGGAGGGGGGCAACAGAAGACCCTCACTCCTCTCCCCCCCCCCAAGAGAAGCGGGGGGGTGGGGTGGATGAGCTGGGCCCTGGCACAACCCTGAGGGCTGCTCCACGGCAGAAGACCAAGGAGACCCCGCCGAGTAGTTTGGTTCTGCTTAGCAGCCCCGTGGCTGGCAAGTTGCCGCTCAAGGTACCCCTGCAGCCACAGAGGCAGCTCCCAGGTGAGCCCTGCTGAGCCCCATCCCTGCGGGTGCGGCAGCAGAGGCAGCTGACCTGGCGGGTCATGGAAGAGGCGGACCACACTCTTCTCGGGGGTGTTGAAGAAGGCAGCCGCCATGGAGTTGTACTGCCCATCGGGGCAAAAGAGCTGGTGAAAAGGAAACGGGGAGAAAGAGGAGAAGCTCGTCGCACAAGCACCCTATTCGGGGGGAGCCTCAGAACCGAAGGAGATGCATGGAGCCCCTGGCCAGTCCGGCAGCACCTGCCCCCCTTGCCCCCCCCCCCCGTGCTTGAAACTCTGCTCTGCTTGCTGTTGGCCCACCTGTTGAGCCCAAGCCTGGGCCCCTTCAGCAACAGGGCTCCTCCCAGCTCAATGCCTCCCACCCAGCGACCCCCTACCTGCAGCGGGTAGGCCATGCTGTTGTCCTGGAGAGGCTGGCAGTCTGTAGAACTGTAGATGAGGACAAAGGCAATCGCCGCCGTCACGGCCCCCACCAGCACAGCCTCAATCACCTGCAGGCACGGGCGGTGGATGTACCTGGGGAACCGAGGGGCCAAGGCGCAGGTGAGGCGGAGGCTGGGTGGAACAGGGCAGCCCCCGAGAGGCCAGAATCGGGCTGAGCCCCGCCAGGACCTCACCTGATCCGGAACATCGTCAGCCAGTAGTTCAGAGCATTGAACATGGCACCAAGGATCCCCCCTGCAACCGGAGGGAGTCAGAGGTGGGGTCAGGAAAGGGGCACCGCAAGGGCCCTGGCGCTCGGCCTCGAGGGCACACACGCACCACTGCAGAGTCTGGGGAGCCCGGGGTCCCCTCGGCCTCTCTCGCTTTCCTCCCGGCTGAACCCACATCACATGGAGGGGGGCTCAGCCACGCAGGAGAGGAAAAAAGGGCGCCCCAACAAACGGTCGGCGTATTTGCTGGGTACGCCACCGGCTGTCAAGGGAGACACAGCCGCAGCACGGGGGGCCCTTCCCCAAAGGGCCGCTGGTGCCTGGTGCTCAAGCCGTGGATGCACCCAAGCCCCTTCTCCAGGCCAAAAGGGTTTCTTACCCAACACGCCAATGAAGATGAAGATGGGGATTTCTTGGAACGTGTACCCCATTTTCTGAAAAGGAACAGAGGCGTAGGAATGCCGGGGAGTCCGTCCAAGAACCCAGCAGCTTCCTGGCACTGCCCTCCCCTCAGTGTAGGACCCTCCGCCCAGCCATCCATCTGATGCCCACCTGGGGGCAGTAGCAACTGCCCGGCCTTCCCCAGTGAAACTCGGGGGCTCTGCCACTCGCTCCGTTCCTCAAACACCCGCCCCACCCCCCAGCACTGCCCTCTGGACACCTCGTCCCCTAGAGGAAAGGGAGACCAGGCAGCTCCAGCTGGGTGGCAAAGGGGACCCGGGAATGACTGGGTGGGGGGCCCACCTCGGAATCGAACCTGCCGAAGTTGATGAGGCCGGGGCTGGAGAGGTCCAGGGGGTTGCCCTTGTAGACGCTGAGAATGGAGTTGAGGGTGAAGGTGGAGATCATGGAGGCAAAGAACTGCAGGGGGAGAGAGAGAGAAGAGGAGAGGAAGGGGCAGCAGCAAGGCCCTCGGGGGGGGTCCCGAGGCGCTGCGCGTGCTCCCCTCCCCGGCACTTACAATCCGCCAGGTCAGGAACTGGTTCCAAAAGGAAGCGCCTTCTTCCAAGCTGAATAGGACCCCCCCTGTGGAGGAGGGGAGGGGACCTGGGTGAGCAGGCAGCCGTTCCCCAGGGCCCCCGCGGCCCTCACCCTGCCCAGCTCTGCTCTTCCTAGGCATCGGGAGGGGGGCCCCATCTTTGACAAAGAGAGGCTCGGGGAGGGGAGAAGGAAGGGGCTTTACCAACAGGGGCCCCAAAGGCAGCTGAGACGCCGGCGGCAGCTCCGGCCGAGACAAAATCCCGCTTTTCCGTATCCCTCCGGAAATACTCAAAGATCTGCAGGCCGACAAAAGGAGGAGCCTGTGTGCAGGCAGGACACGCCTGGCCTCTCCTGCCCAAGGAAACTCCCAGGTGCCACCCCCAGGCTGGCTTCTTCGGCCCAGATCCCACCCTGATCTCACGGGAGGGAGGGGGGCTACTGACCCTGAAGTCCCTCTTCAAGGAAGTGGAGCGCCCTTGAGAAACGCCAGCTGCGATGACAGCCCCCGAGTGGATCATCGGCCCTTCCTGGAAGCAGAGCGCAGAGGGGCCAGAGAGGCTTTGGGACAAGTGGGGGTGGGCCCTGGGCGGGGGAAGGGTCTCCCCAGTTGGGGACAGCCATCCTCACTTGCTCCTCCGCCTGGCATCCATCCCGCTCCCCCTTCCCTTGTGGGGCTGCTTGGCCCGAAGGCAGGCCCCGTCCATCCAGTGCCACAGCTAAGCCAGGGCTGTTGGGGGAGGGGGCAGGAAAGCTGTTTCCCAGAACCCCCTTGCATCAAATTGGTAGGGCAGCTGCCCCCCCCCCCCCTCCTCCTTTACCTTCCCCACTGCCAGGCCTCCAACCACGGAGAAGATCACGCCACAGACTTTAACCACCAGGGTCTGCCAGGGGAGCACACAGGAGGCCATGGGTCAGGGGGTTGCCAGACTCCACCATAACCTCCCAGGCCCCCAAGGGCCCTTGCCAGAAGCATTTCTGCACCCCAAAAGGGACGCTCCTCCCTGACTTGCTGCTGCCTGGCAGCTGAAGCCCCCAAGTCAGAAGCCACGCCACACGACAACCCCCGCCCTCAAAGCCTGTACGGCCCTTGTGAAGAAGAACCACAACGCAACACCACCCCAGGCGCCTGACCTTCAGCCGGACCACGTGGGGGATCTTGACTCCATTCAGGTAGCACTTGATCTGGGGGATTCCACTGCCGGCGGCCACGGGCTGCAGAGGAGGCAAAGCGCTTGGTCACGGCAGCCCAACAGCCATCACGGAGGGAGGCCGCGCCCAAGCCTAGCCCAGCCTCACCTCCACAAACGCCACAATGAGGGAACCGGCCATCACGAAGCCTGCGTTCACAGTGGCCCAGAGGAGCAGGGAGAAGGAGAGGCGTCCAGACTCGGTGAATTTGTCAATATCTGGGCAAAAATAGGCTGAAAGGAAAAGAAGAAAAGAAAAACCCCGTTTCCTAGTTTGGCACCCACGTTTACAGGCCTGGGGGAGAGGACGGGAACACCCCGGAATGCCAATGCCAAGCAGAGCTGAATTGCCCCGCAGCACCCCTTGGTGGGGGGGCGACCTTCCCCCTCCCCCCGGCCCCCTCAAGGATACTGCCCTTCACCAGCTTGTACTTGACCCCTGCTAAGGTCTCCACCATGATGTCAATGAAGCAGGCAACCAGGCCGGTCAGAATGCCGATCATGGCACAGATGAACCAGCGCTGAATTTCCACTGTTCGGAAGGCCTGTATAGAGAGGAGGGGGTGATCAGAGCCCAGCCCCCCCTTTTCTCAGGCTTTGATGTTTGCTGCACTGTGGCCCAGAAGGCAGCATGGCAACTGGCAAAGCAAGGTTCTGGACCTGACCTGCAAGCCCTTAATGTGGACTCCCCCTTGTTCTATGCGGGTGGGCTCCCCACCCCCCACCCCCTCTGCACCCTCCCTCATTCCTGGCAGAGCTGATGAAAACCAGCCTTCAAAGCTACCTTTGGCTGCCAGATGCCCCTTTCCAGGCTCGGCCCCAGGAACAGCTGAGAATACCATTGGGAAGCCAGGGAGCATCGCCCCCCTCAAAGGGAGGGTGGGAGGACCCCAGAGCCGCGGCTGCAGCAGGGAGAGTGCCTGCTGGTTTCCCTTGAGGTTCCTCGGCTGCACCAGGTCCAAGAAAAGCGTCCAAGGGTTTGCCCCAGAGAAGAGAGGCCCAAGGGCACTCACCGTGTGGTTAATGCTCTTCTCCTCTTCCAAGAAGAGCTGGTTCTCACAGTTGTCATAGTCCAAGCTCTGCAGGGGGCCAAAAGATGGAGAACCCCTTCAGGGGAAGCGGGCACCCCCAGCCCAGCTGCAAAGTGCCAGCTTTGCCTCCGGCTCACTGGGAGAAGGGCTCCCTTTCCACACTGACCCCAGCCCCGCACGGGGCCCTTCCCGGGAATAACAGGGGCACTCACTTCGTACTTGAGGGAGAGAAGCTTGTTGTTGTGCGGAATCTCACTGGGGAGGGACCGAGGGGCCTCCGTTTCCTACAAGGAACCAAAATTCCATCAAGACCCCTGGATTTAGCCCCATTCCGCTGCACACCTCCCACCAGGCGGCTTGCTCACCGTGCTCTCCTGGTCCCCAAGATCCACGTTGCTCAGGCGCCCAAATCGCGAGGAAGATGAAGACGGGCTCAGCTGCAGAGGCAAAACACATCCGCCTTGTTTGAGCTGCCCAGCTCCCTTTGGGGCAGGAAGGATCTGGGGCAAACACACTTTATCCCCGGGAAGCCCAACAGCTCCGCAGGCAGCGGGGCTGTTTTAGCAACAATTATTAAGTTTCCCTTTTCAGCCCTGAGCTTGTGAGGCAATGAAAAGCCTCATTCTGCTGCCCTGGGGCCGGAGGGCAGAGGGGGAAACAGAAGAGGAAGGAAGAGCAGAAAAGTCACGGGGAAAGTCACGGGAAAGGGATTCACAAAGCCAACACAGGCCTGTCGCCCAATCAGGCAGTGCTTGGGGGCATCGGGATCGGGTTCCTGGGGAGCCTCTGTGTCACTCTCGGGGATGGGGGTGGGTGGGGAGGGGGTGGGTGGCCTGCTTTGGCTGTGACTGAAGGATGCAAGAGAGGCAGATTGAAATGTGTTGAGTTTAGAGCAATATTGTAGGCCATGGAGAGACCGTTTCCTGTAAACTGTTGTGTGTTGGTAGGATCAACAGAAACTGCCCAGAGATTGCCACAAAGCTGATGGGCAAAGGGCTGTCTGTGTGAGCCCCTCCAGAAACAAGGCCTCACCCAAGAGAGCGGCACAAAGGGAACGGCCGGGATCCGATGCGCCGTCTGGCTGGGCCAGGCAACAGGCCTGGGAGGGCTTCCAGGAGCGCCCACAGGGAGGGTCCCAGGCCGTCGCCCCCTCAGCCTGCTCAGCGCCGCTTTCTCACGCCGTCAACTTCCAGCCGCACCGGCGCTTCCCCTCGCCTGGAGCCCAGAGCTCAGTTCCCCCGCAAGAGGCCACCCACTTTGGATGCCGGGGCTTGGAGGTCGGCTGTCTCTTTAACAAGGGAGCCCGTAGGAAAGGCCTTCTGCACATGCTCAGGAACCTTAGGAAACGCGCCGGAAGGCGCGGGTCCCCAGCCGCCCGCCCAGCGGGCTCCTCCCCGTCCAGCGGTAGGCTTCTCCTGGCCACGGGGGCTCCGCCAGCCTCACCTGTCCGCCCGTGCCGTTCAGCAGCGGCGTAGTCTCGCCCCGGGCCTCGGCCTCGGCCTCCCGGCCGGACCACGACACCCGGGTCGCCACGTTCGCCATCGCCGCTCCGCAGGCCGGCCGACTGGAGAGCGAGGCAGGCAGCGGCGATCATGTGACCTGCCGCAGCTGGCGAGACACGTGATGCGCCCGCCCCGGAGCATCACGGGGGATGGAGTCCCTGTGGCCCCGGCATCAGCCAGGCCAGCCTCGCGCCCTGCAGCCGCTTGCGAGCCAGCGCCCGGCCGGGCCGCCCCTCCGGCGGCTCGCAGCTGGGGAGGCACCGTCTCTGCAAGGGGAGGGGAGCGTGTCCGCGGGTCAGGCGCTGCTTGCTCACGGCCACGCCGCACCGGCCTTTCCCAGGCACGGGGCTGGGCTGGGGGCCCGGGGGAGCCGCCTCTCCTTTCCTTTCCCCACGGGAGGCTACCGGAGCTTTTGCCAGGGAGAGGAGGATACCACCCGGGTTCCCTCGGGCCCGCCCGCCCGGTGCCGCCCTGAGCGGACGGGGAGCACTGCGATGCCTCTTTCGCGGCGGTGGGTTTTGCCGGGGGAACGAGCTGGGACGTTGCGAGGAATGAACCTTTTGGAAGGACCCGATGGACGGAGGGCCCAGGAGCACCTGGAGGAGACGCTCGCCAGCTGCAGACCCCTCCGACGAGCTAAGGTTGCTGGCAGGGCTGATCCCGGGTTTCCAGCATTCAATCTTAAACTCCACCCCAATTTTTCACTTCTCCGAGGGAAAGAGTGGAATGGCCAAGGTCTTGAATAAATATTTATTGTTTCAAATCAAAACCATGAAATTAATCTATTTTCTCCAATGCATTACACAAGCTAAGCAAGGCAGGCAGCCAGAATTGGCTTTGGAAATGTAAAAAGGAATCCTCATCTTGGGGGAAACTAATGTACTTTACCAACAAAGCCCACCATCTTTTTTTAAAAAGAATTTTATCATGAAAATGGCACGTGAGAAAATTTTTTTTTTGGTCAACCCTCTCTCAGGCCAGAAGGAAGAATCTGGAACACCAGGCAGAGTAATGATGAGCAGGTCCCTTCCCCTGCACAAATATCCCGGAAATCGGCAGCACCAACCCTGTTTTGGGGCTAGAGTAGATTCTTTTAAGGGAGGACTAGAGCAGCTTTGGGGTTTCAGCAGGTTTGGCAGGGTCCCTTCTCTGGAAAAAATCCAGCCAAGCTCATTCGGGGGAGGCGGGGATGGCGAGCAGCCTCCGGGGTGTGTGTGTGTGTGTGTGTGTGTGTGCGTCACAGGCAGTGCTCAAGGCAGGTGCAGTCCACCTTCCGCACAGAACCACTGAGCATGGAGACATTGGCCAAGGTGAGCACCGTTCCGTGGGGCAGGCCTTCTCCAAGGGCGATGCTGGAGACCTCCCCCGGCAGCAACGCTCGGCCCCACATGGCAAAGCCCGCCAGGAGCCCCACAAATGATTCAGATGAGTCAAACCCCCCGCCAAGAGTGTCTTGCTCCTGGCCAAGGAGGAGCGACCCTTGGGGCGGAATCTCGTAGCCCTTCCGAAAGTTGGAGCCCAGGGAGGCCAGCCTTCGGTCCAGGTAGAACCAGTAGCGCCCCTGGATGGAGGACCAGATGATGCAGGCGTGGTGCCACCTGCCGTCCAAGACGGCCCCCACCGGCAGCTCCCGAAAAGCGGGGTCTCCAATCACGAAATGGAGGGAGTTGCGGGGGGCAGCGTCCCTGCCGTGGAGCACCAGCTTGTTGTCGTTCTCCTCCGTGGCATAAGACAGGATGGTGCCCAGGTAAGGGGCACTGGTCCTCACCCAGCTGCAGAGGCTCAGCTCCAGCAAGCTCGTCTGCAGGCCGGGCTGGAAGGCTGCGAAGTTCTCGGTGGAGGCATTGGGGAAGACCAGCATGGAGTCCACGTTGCACCCTGCAGGGAAGAGAGAGCGGTGGGGCAGCTCCCAGGAAAGACCCAGGGGCTCGTATGGGCAGACAGGTGCCTCGTGCCTGAACTACGGAGGCTGGAAATAACTGGGCGAGTCTGGGGAGCAGCCCAGACCAAAAGTGTCGAGGGGCTCACAGCCAGTTGCAGCACTGGCCCACCCCAGCTTGGGGCTCCAGTTTGGAATTTTGCATCGAGGTGGTGATAGTTACACTGAAGATTTCTAGTCTAAAGCGTGCAGGTCACTCGGGGTCCAGACAATGTTTAAAGTCAGTACAGCAGATAAAATGCAAAAGCCAAGTACAAAGCATCTCCAAGTTCAACCCAGGTGGAAGCAAGCAAGGGCAGCAGCTTCCAAAGTCTCTCCAAAAGGAAAGCCCAACCCCACCTGCGGAACCAACCTGCCTCCTGAGACAGGGAGCTGAAGGGTGGCCTCCAGCACGTTTTAAGGCCGAGAAGGGCCACTGCCTTGGCGCTTAAGGAGCCTGGCAGCATTCATGCATCAGCACATCCTCCCTCTCTACCTACTTGTCCCTGGCTTCCGAGGCCCTCCTGGAGGCTTCTGCTCTGCCGGTCCAGGAGGCTGTTCTGTGAGGGTCTGCTGCTCAGGTGAAGAGGCCGGGCCTGGATCCACCTGCAGGGGAGAAGCCGCCTGGCCCAGAAGGGAGCCCCTCTGCAGCGCTGCTGGGCTCTCGGCCGGGACCTCCAGGTGGCCCCCCGGCTGGCGATGCTTGGCACGCAGCTTCTTCAAGGTGGGGCTCTGCCCTCCAGCTGCCTCCGATGCTTTCTCTGGCCCGGAGCCACGGGCTGCGCTCCGAGGACTGGGCAGCTCCTCCTTCTGCTTAAGGCTCTTCAGCTTCCGCTCGATGCTGCCCAGCTTGCTTCCCTGGCGGCGGAGGGCATCCTGCAGGCTCTGCAGTATCTTCTGCAGGCTCTGCTGGTGGGCAGCCACGTCCCGGAAGTCCTCCCGGTGGCTCTCAAGCTCCTGGGTGAGGTTGGACAGGCGGCTCTCCAGGTGCTTTTGCCGCGTATCCTGCCAGGCCCCTTCCAGCGCTCGGATCCTCACTGCTTGCTTCTTGCTGTTCCTCTCCAGCTTCTTCACCCAAGTCTGCAAGCGATGCAGCTCCTCCTGGGTGGAAGCCCGGGACCCGTTGGCCACCAGCTGCAGGCTCTCCTGCTTCTGTAGCAACCTGTCCATCTTGGTGTGGAGGCTGTGAGAAAGATTGTAGTTCTCTGCCGTCTCCTGAAGGCGCATCAGGGTGACCTCCTGAAACTGTCGGAACTGGGAAAGAGGAGCGCGGTCAGGCCCCTCAAAGCGGAGGGGAGGGCCAGGAGAGCAGCATCGGGAAAGGGGTGGGGGCAAGACAAGCGGGACCCTCTCTTTCCCTGGGAAGGACACGGGCATGGCGGGTTATGAAGCACCAGGAGCCTTGAGGGGCCCTTCATGCGGTGTTCCTGGCATCCCTGCGACCAACGCCCAGGACCAAAGGTCCCCTTTTCCTGCCTGGCTTGGCAGCCTCACCCTAGGGCACCCCAGAGCACTAAAAACATGCACTTCTGAATGCGTCCAGAGGTGGGACTAAGACTATGGCTTCAAGTGCTGCTCAAGATGCCCTCTGCGAGCAAAGCAAAACAGGGTCCCAAAACAGGAACAAAACGGGGGCGGGGGGGGGGGAGCATTTCCCTCCCAATATGTGCCAATGGTGTTGAACTTATATAGAAAGTGTTCGTGAAGTGTTTAGATGTTTCACTGCACAAGGACACCGGCCAGCGGCCAGATTTTTGGACCAAAATACAGGATTATATTTTTCCACCAGCTTCCTTGGAGCTACTGAGTAATCTCAACTATATTTAGGAAGTGATATTTTTACAATAACAAGTACAATTATTTATAGCGCTAACTGTAAATGGTTGACGAGTGTAACTATTAACAATTGGTGTGCTTATTTTGCTATTTTGGGTGACAACTATTTCACTGTTTTACACTTTTGAGATGTCCTGAGCTTGTTTTCTTGTCTTCTGAAATGCTCAGGCTATTTGTGGCAATCTGTATTAATTTATCCACTCTGGCTACTCTCCCTCAGCCAGCTCTTCTAAATGTGGATCACTATTCCTCTTACCCGTAGCTCTCATGGGGAGTGGACACTCTGGCTGTGCTTGATGGGAGTTGCAGTACAAGACTCTGGAGGCCCAGGCTAGCAAGAAAGCCCAGGAAAGGCTTTCACAAAATAACTTTATCTTTAAATCCATTGAAAATGCAGAAATATATTTTACTGGGCCATTATCTGCAACTATCTGTGGCTAATCTTAGCCTAAAATGGCCTCTGGCAAAACCTGAACCGCTTAAATATCACAACACCAGCTGTTGCCACTAACTTTTGCAGTGAAACATGACCTGAGGAGCTGGGTGGGTTGGAGCAGGGAGGGAGGGAGCCACCATGGGGTGTGGGCTTTTGAGCATCCCCTAGCCCTCCCAGGCTGCAGAGGCCAAAGAACCCAAGGGAACAAGGATTGGCAACCTGCCCCCCCACACACACACACATTATTGCCTGTTGGGACCTGTAAAATCCAGGCCTTTTCTGAGCTGCGTCTGCTTCTTTTATTTTTCCTGAAACGGCTCCATCACTTTATTTATCCTTGTCATCTCCAGGCTGCCTTTTCCCCTCTGCCCCCGCCCTTCCTCTCTATCTGGAATCAACGCCCCCCCCATGTTGGGGCTCAAGAACAGAAGCAGCCTCCTAAAGGGACTCGGTGGGTGGCTTATTTGTTGCAAGTTAAAGAAAGGAAAGCTTGGATAGCAGAGTAAGTACCACATTGATCCAACTCGGATCAAAGCTGGCAGCCGAGTTCAGCAGTGCCTCCTTTTCCTGCTCCCGAGTCCATTATTCTGCCCGATTTTACTGGCCTTTTGTGCAGGTGATCTACTTGAAAGCGTCTCCTGGAAAAGGAGCTTCGCCGAGAGAGCAGGGAGCCCCGGGATGAGCCGCTGTCTTTTTTTCAGGAGATCAAAGCAAAGTCTAAAGAAGGAGAAGGACCGGGAGACCAGCCCTGCAGACCGGGCACCGCGTCCGCCCCCTGGGCTGGGGGAAAGGGGATGAGGCTGCCCGGCCCGTCCGCATTTTGGGGCCAGAAGCGGAGTAAAGGCGGGGGGCTTCCCCGTGGACTCCCGTCGGGGCAGGAAAAAGGATCTCGTTGCCCGCCGCCCCTGCCCTCACCAGCGCCCGCTCCGAGCCCGGACAGGGACGGGAAGGAGGGAGCGGAGCGGCTCACCTGGGCTTCCAGGCGCCGGAGCCTCTCGAAGAGGGGCCGCCTCGGCTCGGCCGCCCCCGGAGACTGCAGCAGGGCGCCCCGCAGACAGGCGGCCGCCAGGACCAGGGCTACGGGCACCACGCTCGCCGCCGCCGGCATCCCGAAGCCGCGGCGCATCCCCAAGAGACGAGCCTGCGCTGCCTGGCTGCCTGGCAGGAGCGCCTGGCTGCGCCCGGAATAGACCAGCCCCGTCGGGAGCCCGGAGCCCGCTTTAGCTCCGCCGCGGGAGGGAGGGAGGGAGGCGCCAGCCCAGCCCAGGACCAGGGCGGGAGGCCACGCGGTGCTGCGCCGCGCCGAGCCCGGTTGGGGGCGGGCAGGGCAGGCCGAACGAGTCAGTTCGGAGGGGCGGGGCACACCCCAACACAGGAGCCCCCAAGAAAGATCCCCGGGGCCGCAGGAGGCAGCTGTTCGCAGAGAGACCCGGCCCGGGAAAGCGGCGGTAAAACTCCTTTCCTTGCCGCCGGGCCGGGCGCCGCCTCGAACGACCCCCTGTGGGGCAGCCGCGGCCCTTCGGAGCCCGGACTACCTCGCAGGGCTGTTGGCAGCTCTTCCTCCCGCCCCACCCCCCAGCACCGCTGCTCAGGAATGAGCGGCAGGGGGCGCTGTGGCGGGTCTGCGTTCGGCAGAGCGCCCCCTCTCGCGCAGGCGCATTCCCGGTCCAGGAGTGAGACGGCGCGGACGGCACGCATGCGCGGCCGGAAGTGGCTGTCAGAGGGGGTCCGCGCGCCTCCCCCCACGGTGAGTGAGCGGCGCTGCGCCCCTCCCCCATCCCGGCTCGCATCCCCAGGTAGACTGCCCCTGCCTGCGGAGGCTCCCTCCGGCGCCCACCCCCCCTGCATCCCGGGGCGCCTCCCAGAGGTCTTGCGACGCGGAGGGGCTTCCCCGCCCTGCCAGGTGGAGGATCTGCTGCCCCGAGGCTGACCGGGCGGGTCCGGTCTGAGTGGCCGGGCGGAAGGGGCTGCAGGTGTGGGGAGAGGTAGACTGCCTCTGAAGCGGGAGGCTCGACGTGCCCGTGACTTCTTCGGTGAATAGCGAGGCGGTTGCCCTCGTTGCCCTCCGGGTTTGAAGGGTTACAATGCTCCAGCATGAACAAAACGGAGCTTTCGCTCCGCCTCGAGGACAGACCAGGGCAGCCCTTTGTGCCTTCCCTCCTCAAAGGCTGCCGAAGCGGCCACCCGAATATTCCCTCCCGTTCCAGGCGGGCCTGGGAGGGGAGAGCGGCGCTCCGAAAGGCACACGCGGTCTGGAGCTCCGCTTTCATTCCGCTTTCTAGGAGAAAGGTCCGTTTGGCTGCTCTCAACGGCGGCTGAGGACAAATAGCTGACTGCCGAGCGAGAGGAGCTCCTTTCAGAGGCTGATTTGCGCTGAAGTAGCAACAAAGGTGCCAGGTGTGTTCTTGACCACAGGTAAGGCACAGGAAGTTTGCACTTCAGTAAGAAAATTGCCACGTGTTTATTGATTTTCAGAATGGGATTTATTACAAAGCAACCCCACCTTTCCTTTACATGCTCGGGGTGTTAGCAATGTCCTCACTTTTTATCCTATTGTTTTATTTCAAATCAAATCACCTTTTGGACCCATTTAAAAATGCAGATGTGTATACGACACAGTACTACGGGGACATTGTTCATGTGCTATAAGACTTATGTTGCATTAATTAATAGTTGTCCATTTCTACCCCGAAGGAAGGCGAAACTGGTAATAGTCAGCATGTAAAATGAATCTCAATTGGCACAAATGATGGTCCTTATGCAGGGTTTATATCTAGAAGGCATTTCAGGAGCTGCTAAGATTTTCTCCCGGAGATTCCCCTGTGGAAACTAAAGGGGCCTCTTTTGCCCTCTTCCAGTTGCCCTCAGGGCTGGAGAATGTGAGGCTGGCCGTCTCTGGCAGCCACGGGGGAAAGGACATGGAGGAGGCGAGTCTTCCGTGGCCAGCAGAGAGGCTGGACACTCCAGGGATCAGCCGGCGGATCTCGGTCAGCGAGTTCTCTTGCCACTGCTGCTACGACATCCTCATCAACCCCACCACCTTGAACTGCGGGCACAGCTTCTGTCGGCACTGCCTGGCATTGTGGTGGATGTCTTCCAAGAGAAACGAATGTCCAGAGTGCCGGGAGAAGTGGGAAGGGTTCCCAAAGGTCAACATCCTCCTCAGGTGACCATTGCCCTGCCAGCTTCACCCTTCCCAGTTGCCGGCCTAGACCCAAGCAGTGGTCCCAAGGCATCCAGAGGCCGGCAGGTGGGGGGAGGCCGTCAGGCCCGAGGCTTGAAGGTGGGGCTTGCGTCTCTGCTCTGGCCAGGAGCCTCAGGGCGTCCCCAGCTGCACCTTTGGGCAAGTCAGGAGGGAGGGATTGAACGCCGTCCTTTGGCCTAGTTGCCTCTGCTCCTCTTAGCCGGGTGCGGCCTTGGCAAGGAGCCAGCCTGACATCGCATTGCTCCCTCCCAGGGCAGACGGGTCTTCCTTCCCCAACCCTCTGCAAGGATGGCTGGCAGGACCAGCAAGTGATTCCTGCTGGAGGGTTTGGGGAGGCCTGACGTGCCTCTCGCTGCAATGGAGAAGAGGCTGTTCCGGAAATGGACGAGCTGGCTCACCTGGAGGGGCCGCACGGCCACCAGTTGGCTCAAGCCCTTTCTCCCCTCCCAGGAATGCCGTGGAGAAGCTGTTCCCAGCCGCCATCGAGCAGCGCAAAGACAACATTCTGCAAAACCACGAGGTGACGCAAAGCCTGGCTGCTTTTCAGAAGTATGGGAGCGACCAGCCCACGGCAGCCCCCAGTGCCGGGAGGGTGAACCCACCTGGAGGTGGCTTTTTCTCCGGTGTCCTGACCGCATTGACCTGTGTGGCGGTACGGCTCCCCGAGGACATTTTTCACAAGCACTGACACACCTGGTGGGGGGGGGGTTGGCTTTACAGGGCCCCGTTTGAGCAGTGGCGCTGAGCAGGTTCCACCAGGGAGGCTGAGCTTCTGGTGGGGCTTTCTTACTACCTGCTTGGAAATGGCGGGAGCGGGGGCTTGGCTGCCTGCCCAGTTTCTAAGAGCTGTGCTGCCCTTTCTCTTTGGCACTCACGGAGTGAAGCTGAAGGGAGGGGACTGCGGCTGGCTGGCCTCTCAGGTGACCTTATCCCAGAGAACTGGCCACACGTGGCTTATTCTCCAGGCACAGATGACCAGCCTTTGAACATGATGCTTATTGTGGTCGCTTTAAGCACCCCCAGCCCCTCCCCAGCCCAGCCTCAGGTGCTCTCGGTTGGTCTCTTAGGTGGTTTTGCTGGGCTATCATTGGAGCAGCCGGGAGTCAGAGGACGGCCTGCTGGTCCGCAAGCCTGTGGCCAAATGGACCGCAGAGGAGGTGGCCCACTGGCTTGGGCAGCTGGGGCCTTGGACGTCCCTCTACAGGGAGAGGTTCCTGCAGGAGAGGGTGAATGGAAGGTGAGCCAGCGGGAGAGGGCGGGAGGATTCGAGCACAAAACCTGGCCTGTCATTCCCAGGGGATATGCAAACGGGGAGCAAGGCTTGTGGCCTGCGTGGGAGTCAGAGGCGCCTGGCTGCTGCCCGGCCAGGCCTTTCCGCTCCATTTAGGGCAGGCAGCTTCGCTTTGCTCGGTGGCTTCTTAAGGCAGTTTCCTGATGGAGACGTGGGGGCTTGACAGTGCTGGCGCCGAAAGCGGCTGCCCCAGCCTGAATGGTTCGTCTTGCAGGCTGCTTCTGACGCTGACCGACGAAGACCTCCGGCAGGCGCCTTACCAGGTGGAGAACGGCAGCCACCGAAAGGCCATCACTGTGGAACTCGAGCGGGTGAAGCTGCTGGGGGTGAAGCCGCCCCAAAACCTCTGGGAGTACAAAGTGAGTGGGTGCTGCGGGGGCTCAGGCGGGGCTCTTCCCTAGCAAGCCCCCTCGTGCCTGGGAGAGGCCGGCAGGGGGTGGAGCCAAGCCCTTCCGCCACAAAGGTCCCTTGCCTTGCAGGCGGTACAGCCCGGGCGCTCGCTGTTCCTGCTCTACGCCTTGAAGAGCTCCCCTCGGCTCGCCATGCTGTACTTGTACCTGTCAGATTACAGCGACACCTTCCTGCCCTTCATCCACACCGTCTGCCCCGTCTCGGAGGCCCAGGAGCTTGAAGACATGATTGCAAAGCTGCACGTAGGTCTGGAGTCCCGGGCAGTTTGGCCTTCGACGTGGGCAGCCCTGGTGCCCTGGCACTGCCGACGCCCTCCCAAGGGGTCACAGCCAGGCAGCTGGCGCTCATCTTCTGTCTCCGCAGGACCCCAAGGACCCGGTGTGGAAGCAGTGGCGGGAATTCCTGGTGAAGTTTGCTTTCCTGCCCTATCAGCTGCTGGCCGAGTTCGCTTGGGACTGGCTGGAGACCCACTACTGGACCTCCCGCTTCATCATTGTGAACGCCATGCTGCTCTCCGTGCTGGAGCTGTTCTCCTTCTGGAGGCTCTGGTCAAGGCGGGAGCTGAAGTGAGTCGGGGGGTGGGTGGGTGGGCTGGCCTGCACTGCAGGGACCCAGGATGTCGTTTGGGTGAACCGGAAGGCTGCCAAGCGCAGGCGCTGACCCTCTTCTCCCTCTCCCCCCTCTCCCCCTCCTCCTCCTTCAGGAGAATTCCCTACCGGATGTGGAGCCACTTCTGGAAAATGTCAACCCAGGGGTTCCTGATGGCCATTTTCTGGCCAGTTATCCCCCAGTTTGCCTGTAATTGCCTCTTTTACTGGGCTTTGTACTTCAACCCAATCATTAACATCGACCTTGTAGTGAAGGAAGTCCGCCGCCTGGAAACACAAGTCCTATGAGGTGGAGGAGGGCCCCGTCTGGATGCTGAGGGATCAGGGCCGCCTGCCTGTGCTTCTGAATTCAGCCCGTGCTCCGTCCATGGGTAGCCGGACGGTCTCGTTTTGCAGCTCTTTGCGGCCCCCCCTTTCTTTTCAGGAGGAAAAGGCACATTTTCCTCAGAGCAGAGAAGATGTAATCTTTGCATAATCCAAAATCTTGCTTTGAGCCAACTGAAGCCGAGGTTGTTGCAATCTCTTTGGAAAAGGACCCCTTGTGTGTAAGTAGGTGAATACTGGTTTCTCTGTGTGTCTAAATTCCCTCTGTGTTGCTTTGTGTTAAATCTCTAGTGAACCTTTATGTTAAATGTGATGTCTCTATAAATGAAATTTGACTCTGCATTTGTATTAATATGATCTTTAAATTTGCATAGAACATTTTTACAAATTAAATAATGTTTTCTAAAAATAGTGATGGTTGTTTTTTTTTGCCCAGTATTCCCTCCTTCCCTTTCTTGTTTGGATTGTGAGGCAGGCTGGGCTGAATAGCAGCAGGTGTCATGGCTGCCTGGTGCCTATCCATGGCCAGGCTGTGACGAAGGGAGTTGAACTTTGTGATGTTCCTGCAACCGGTTCTCCGCTCTGCCACCCTGGTGCTCCTGCTTTCTGTCCAGGGATGGAATGTGGGAGTGGCCAGGAGGGGGCCAAGGGGGCCAGAAGGGCCCCTCCCGACTTTCGTGGATTGTAAAGGAGGCGAGGAGAGATTTGGACTTTCAGACCTGCAAGAACCTGTTAATGCAGCTTTAGAGTCAAGTAGAAATAGCCCCCCAGGCCGTGTTTCCTCTCCAGTCCACTCGCGTGGCTGACGCCCGTCCTAGAAGTCCTAAGATTTCCCTCCCATCTCCTTTACAACCCCAAAGCTAGGGAGGGGCTCTTTTAGCCCTCTTGCTCCTCCCACTTTCTGGCTGAGGGCTAGGTTGCCTTTTCTCTGACTGTCCCTAGCTGCCTTTCTTTGCCCAGCCTCGTTCCCGCATGCCATGGCTCCTTGGAGCAAAGGGAGTCGCGTGACATCCTTGAAGTGAGACCCCAGAGCTGCCCGCAGACTCTCGCGGTGCCGAGTCCCTGCAGCAGGACGAGGCTGGGCCGTCCGAGGGGAAAGGCGGACAGGCAGGGAAGCCATGCGAGGGCGGCCTCAGTCGTCTGGGCACGTGGGGCCCTTCTCTGCACACCGGCTGTCTGGCCAGAACAAAAGCGTCACGTTGTAGGGGGCTTTTGCCAGGCACTTGGCTGCGTCGCGGTCACACTCACAAGCCATCTTTTGGCACTTGTCTCCAATGTCGTCTGCAAAAGGAAAAGAGACCAACAAGCAGTGAAGCCGACTTTTGGAGTTGCCCCCTGAAGCTTTGAAAGGCAGCTTTCCGAGTAGGTGGGCTGTGGTGCCTGGCTGGGGGAGGTTCTTCTGGCCTCTCCTCCTGCCGAGGTCTCGGGGGGGAACTCACGCACTCGGCTTCGCTGTCCTGGCACTCCCAGGGGTACCTCCGCGTCTTGGGGGCACAGTTCTCCTCCTCCGCTTTTCCATAGCAACAGTCATGCTTGAAGCAGCACCTGGCAGAACCAGAGGAGTCCCACTGAGCCAAGGTGAGCCCCCTCACCCGCCCCCGCCCCCCTCAGCCTGCTGACCAGGAAGGGAGGCTGTGTTTACTCAGGTGGGTGGATCCTTTTTACATCTCTAAGGTAGGCAGGTTGTGTGTGGCAAAAACTTTTGGAGGAGGATTACTGCTCTTTTGGACAGTTGGAGCTCCAGGCCTCCAAGAGTGGGGCGCCTTCCTCATCTCTCCTCCTCTTGCCTGAAATGGCTTCTGTAAAGAAAACCTGGGGGAGGGGCCTGTTTCCCCAATTCCCCAGTGCTGTCACTTTCAACTTCACTTCAGTCACCTGAAATGACCCTGAATAAGTTACAGCTGAGCTGGATTTGGAAGCATCCGGTTCATGGGCGAATCCTGGATGCCCAGGAAGGCAGTGGCCAGAATCCGTCCAGAACCCTCAGGTCTACATGAGGTGATGGTGCTGCCGGCGCCAGCTTGCCTGAAGCCACACCCTTAAAAACGAAGCTGGGCAGCTGGCCCACATCAGCCAGGATGTGGGGCAAAACACGAACCAAGGAAAACACGTTTCCTGGCCAAAATGGGTCGATCACTCTTGGCTGTGCCTGACCTTCGCGACTGACACAAAGGCCTCATGGTGCCGAACCAGCGGAAGCTGCAGAATGTGCATTTCCAACTGCTTAAAATACAGTGGAGCTAAATATTGTCCTTCGGGGAAGTTTCTATTTCGAGTTTAGTTTATAGCAGTGGCAGGATGTGGAGGGTGGCTTGGCATCCTCCGAGTCTCTCAGGATGGTGTGCCTTCCACGTTGGCAATTTCAGATGTAGGCAGCCCTTCCCACAATCCGCTGGGCACACTCTTATTGTGTGGCTCCACGACAGCTTCAAGCAAAGGCATCTGGCAAACTGGCTTTTGAACTCAGCTCCCCAGGAGGAGCGCCCGGTTCCTCCAGACCCAGGGTTCCAAGGCTCAGAAGCAACCAGAGCCCTTGCCAACCATGGGGCAAGAGGCTGGTGGGGGCACTTACCAGTCAACCTGGTCCTTGGGCCAACCGTGGCCTCCCCAGCCACAGTAACATCCGTAACGAATGTAGGCCAGGGGAGTTCGCCCTGTGGTGCACTGGATCATCCCGGCCAGCTGGAGGATTCCTCTGCGGGGCCGGGAAGGGGCCTTGCCCAAAGGGTGTCCTGTAATGGGGGAGGAAGGAATGTGTGGCATCAGAGGGCAGCTCTGGAGGCTGGGGAGGGGGGGTTCTTGCCCATCCTCTGCTGCCACTGCCAACTGACTCTGCTCCTGGCTGTGTGTGTGTGTGTGGGGGATTTCCAATAAAGCTGTTTAGGGCCCCCCAACAATACACTTGGAGGGGGAGGAGGGAAGACATACATGAGGAGAGCCTCTCATTAAGGGAGGTGCCCTGAAGCAGGACCCACCTAACGCTCTGAGCCCCTCCCTCCCAAGAAGCCTCCCCTCCAGCAGCACCAGCAGCTGCAGGGGTGTGTGTCCTAGGAGACTGTCCACCGGGCTGTTTCCAAGGTGGGCTGCCAGGGTTCAAGCGGGAAGGTGGGAGCCCCCCTCCCCCCGCCCAGCTCCCTTGGGCACTAACAGGAGCCCCTGCCCCCAGCCTTCTCGCCTCTTCCCATCTCCCTCTTGGCTTTGGGGCGTCAGGTAAAACGGGGAGCCGCCGCCTCGGCACAAGTGGGGCAGGGGTGCTGGGGAAAAAGATTTGTCAATGCAGCTTTCTTGTTTGCTGTCTGGTCTACAAGGCTGACACCAAGCTTGCGAATCCCCAATACCTCAAATGACACCCGCCCATCACAGGGGGGGGGGTGTCCAAGGCAATCCCCCCAAAGCAGCGGGGTCCCTTTCTCGGGCACCTCCATTTGGGCAGCTCCCCTTCATGCCGGTCTGGAAAGGTTCCCCCCTTCTCCCTGCTGCTCCCAGCTTCTTCGGCTCCGCTCAGCGGCCGCCAGCAGGATCCCTGCAGGGAGAGGCAACTCAGATCTCCCCCACCGAGAGACAAAAGCAGGGAGACGCCGGTTCTAGTCTAGACACCGGCAGAAGTCCATCTCTTTCCCCCTCTCTGGGCCCTAGGGAGGCGGCAATGGCAAGCGGAGGAAGCTGCATGCAGGGACTGTCCAGGCAGTGGCCGGGAGTGAGGGCCGACTGGGAGCCCACCGATCCTCCCCTCCACCTGGTTGCCGAATGAACCCCCACTCTGGATTCACCCAACGAATGAGTTCACACAGCCCCAAGTCTCTCACTAGGGCCGCCGGGAGGGGGGGGGACCCCGCGGGGAAAGCGGCCTCGCCGCCAACTCACCGGTCCGCAGCAGCGCCAGCAGCAGCAGCACCAGCAGCAGCGTCGGGGCCATCAGCTGCAATCCGGGGAGACGTCCGTCCCGTCCAGGCGCTGCCGCAGGAGCGTCTGCTTCTGCCGCCGCCACCCGCCGGCCTCCATCCCGTTCTCCGCCCACGCGGCCGGCCGCGCCCGCCCGCACGCCCCGCACGCGCCAGAGAGGCTGCTCAGGGCCCAGGTCGCCTGCCCTGGCTGGGGGGTGCAGCGCCTCTTCTTGGGGCTCAGCGGATGGCCGGAGGGAGGCGGGATTTGGTTCCCTTGGACAGCTGCCCCCAGCTGCCCCCTCCCCCGCCAAGTCTGAAAACGAAAGAGCTCAAGGACAGAGCGAGCCCAGGGACCTCCAGCTGGGCCTGAGCCGAAGGTGGTGTGGGGCAGCCAGAGAGCAGCGAATGGGGGAGGACCCTTCTCCCAGCCTCAGGTCTTCCTGAACAGGTGTACTTACACCTAACTTAGACTAAGTTTGTCCCCATTTCCAGTTTGATGGGTTAGTTCCAGATAAAAAGGGCGAAGAGCACTTTGTTCCTGACAAAAGCCCTCCTTGCCATTCAGCGCCTTCTGGCTTTCAAAGGTGTTTGTGGCTGAAGACTCCCAGCAGCGCAAGCAGGTCTTCCTGCTTTCTCTGGGTAAAAGAAAAAGTTGTGTTTGCAAATCACCGGCTGCAAAATGAATCCCTCGCTCCCTGCAGCTCGTCTCCCAAAAGTCACCTGCGCAGCCCATTGGGTGGGACAGACTGGCCTTCCTGCTGGCAGGTCCTGTAAATCTCAACCTCTGCTTCTGTGTCTCCGGGAAGGGGTAGGTGAGCCTGTTCTTTTGGGTCACCTCATCCTGTCTGACCAGCACCACCAAAGCAGGCTGGGCCGGTTGGGCAGTCAGGTGGGGCTGCTCATCCCCCTTCCTTCCTCCAGCCCGCCCTTGGCACCCATCCCTCTAGATCCTCTTCCAAAGGTCCCCCTGCTCCCTTGGTGGGAGGAGGTCTGCTTGGAGCCAGCTAAAGCCTCGCCCTTTTGACTTGCTCTTTAACCTGATGGTGGATGATGCGCTTCTTTGCAAAGACAGGCAAGAATTACTCATGGCAGCCCTGTCGTGAGGGGGGCAGGGTGTCCTCCTCCCTCTCTGCCCCCTCCCCCCCCCCTTGCAATGGAAGTCACGTTTCCAGGCACACAACCAAGACTCCTCCAGGAGATGGAGCACCAACAGGCACCCTGAGACTTTCTCAAGGTTTTTTTCCTTCCTACCAATAAATCCATTCTTCTGTATTTCCCAGAGGCGGCACCATGAACATCCAGCTAATTGCAGTTTTGGGCAGGCGGCTTGCCCTGTACTTTCTGGAAACATGCCGTCTTGCATAAGTTGCCTGCACGCAAACTGGCTCTAAAGTAAACAGAATCTGTTCTACAATATTTGCCCAGTTGGCACCACAACAAGGCAGCAGCAGCAGCAGCAGTCAGTAAATCAGCAGGTTCTGTTTGCTGCATTCCAGACACTATTAATTGTGTTCTCACAGCTGCAGGAATCGGCATGAATGCAAACAGCCATCCTGGCAGCTCTGGCTGAATATGTCCATTGCTGGTTGTGCGTGCGTGCGTGTGTGTGTGTGTGATTATCCCTCTTCCTATGCAGAGGCCCAAAACAAGCCGTGGTCTCAGGACCGCTCCCATTAATCTGAGCCTGAGGTGAAATTCCGCATAGCTGTTTCTTGCCGAGATGTTGCCATCCGGGATTCAAGGACCTTGCAAAAATCCGGAGTATCTGAACAGCACAGTAAAAGCTTAGAGATGCATCACCCTGCCAGCTCACACTCCAAATGCAATCTAGTAAAACCCCTTTCCACATGTGCCCCAGCCGAAACGGGATGTGCCCTCTGGGTCTCAGCTTGGAGATGCTGACATATCTGGTGATCCTGTAATCCCCTCCAACAGTTCCTGTGCAAAGTGGGTTGATTTTAATTTAAAGAGTCACATGACTGACCATCTCAAAAACAGAACTCTGGACAGCTCACAATAACAATTAAAAACCCCAAACTATAAAATCGTAAAACACAACCCAAACCTGGTGCCTCCTTCTGTCTCCCAGGGATGCCCCCCAGCGCCTGGTGAAAAGCCCATCTTGGTGGCCGGCCGGAAGGTGGAGGGGAGCAGGGAGGGGGGTTGCCAGTGCAACAGGTGTCACTGATGAACAGGAAGCTATGCACTTATCAACAGATCTTCCAGTTTAACGATTACAAAAACTGGTGCAAGTTTCATTGTCACAGTCACATGCATAAACGCAATTAACAAATCATTCAGACCGGATACATTTTGCAATTATATATTTGGTTATCATTAATATATTAGTCATCACTTCCAAATTGATTTTGGGTGTCTCATTTAAATATAATCACTGAATTAATAACTCAGTTGATTTACCAAGAAGACAACCTATAATTAACTACATCATTTGAACTTTCGCCATTTAGCCAGAAGATATTCAATAAAAGGCTGATCCTGCTCTGACTACTTCGTGTACCAACCCTTCCGATACTCTATGCAAAAGACGGTTTCTCGTGTTGACCTCCTTTCCTGTGGAAACCCAGTTTGCTGTAAAGGATTCCAGAATGATGTCAAATTCCCACAAGGCACAATGCTCCACAGAAGGTGCTCACATCAGTCATGTGGCATTGGGTCTTTCAGGGAGCCTCCGTGCTGCCACTGTTGACCGGCCATGTTTCGATGGGCAACTGCAAGGGGGAGCATGGGAACACATTGAAAAATAATTTCCAATACCTATCAGGATTCAGAACAGATGAGTACAATCTAGATACGATCTTAAGGCAACCCAGATCAACTGGATCAAGGCTCCCTCCTTTTGGCTTCCATCTCTGGCAGCCCTCCCAGGGGAGCCCCCAGCAGCCCCTCAGCCTTGGACAGCATCTCCAGAGTGGTCAACACTTTCAATAGGGGTTCGGCCAGTGCCCAAACTGGCCGCTGCCTGGGCTTACAGGGCACCCTCTCAGGCCTGTGCTCTGGTATCACTTGCCTTGCACAGCACAGCTGCTTTTCGGACCCTTTGCTGGCTCTGCTGGCTGCCTTCCTCCGAGTCTCCAAGCAGAAGCAGAATGTGGCCTTTCAGAGAAGTTTTCGGGGTGGGTGGGGGGGAAGAGATTTGAAGCTGGGTGAAGGAAAACAGGCCAATCAGAGAAGTCTCCTCTCCTTTCTGAACCAGAGGAGTGCCAGCAACCTGCAAACATCCCGCCCCCACCAAGCACAGAAACGTCACTGGTTCCTTGGCTTCCCCTCGTTTGGCCCAGCCGATGCTGGGAGCACCAGCGCATGAGACACGTGGGAGAGCAAGCAGGTGAGCTGCCCCATCCCCCCTCTGCCTCCCTGGGTTTTGGAAGGCAACACGTACAGGATTACTGGAGCCACTGAAATAAGAACCATTTAATTGCAGGGATGATGGGGGGTTTTCCGGACTCACTCCCATTGGGAAAGCAAGGGGGCGCAGCCAGCATCCCAGCAGATCCCGGCCTCCTGACAAGTCACTCATTCCCAGCCCCGTGGACCTGCTATGGGCCTGCTTTGGTGCTCTGTCCTTTGCCCTTTGTAAACTGGGTGGGGGCTCTGCCTCAGAAAATTCAGAGGCCCCCTAGGAGAAGCAGCATCAGCAGGGCAGTTTGGGAGGGGTGGTCACTTTACCTGAAGCCTCACTGCAAGCAGGAAGCAGCTGGTCCTTCCCAGAAACGTCCCTGGCTCCCTTGCCCTGCGCAATGGCAGGATTAGCACAGCGGGTTCAGAAAGAGCAGCAGCACCCCGGTGGGCATCACCTTGGCACTGATGGTGTCATTGAGGGCGTAAGCGCCCATGGACAGCTTGCCCAGCACATCGTAGAGCCTATAGCCTGCTCTGCAGCCTGAAATGCCCAGGAGGCTGGGAGTGGTGGCAAATGAGCGTGGGGGCCCATCAGTTCTGTTGTTCAGGACTGCGACCGCATACTGGCCATCGGCCAGGGGCCTCTTCCAGACTTCAAAGTTCTGCTTCTGTCCGAGAGACAAGCGAGGGGCACAGAAAGGCTTCTTGTTCACCCCGACTTGCTCAGAGATTCACAAGCCCACCATGGCTCCTGCGCCCAGAGAACGGAGCCGTTTCCCCGGGCACAAGGCAGCCCTGCTCTGGGGAAGAGGTTCTCCCACACACACCCTGGCAAGGAGTCTGCCCTGAACGCCCCTTGGGTCCTGGCTAATGTAGATCAGGAGCGGGTTCTGCAGCGTGTCCTTCGCCTCCTCCGAGATGTTCCTCAGGTTGCAGGAGATGAAGAAGGGGGCCGCCAGGACCGCCCACAGCGCCGCCTGCACCTTCGACTGCTCTTGGCTCAGGCCTAAGTCGCTGATGATCAGCTGGAAGGAGACAGGATGCCAGGTGGCCTGACCCAACCCCTCCGGAAGAGAAAGCAAAGGAAGCCCACGTGGGGGTCCTGCAGACCCAGAACGTGGAGCTGCTTCGGAGCTGCAGAGTCAGGCACTGAAAGCAGAATCTCTAGGCCTGCATTTCCCCCTCGCCTCCCCCGGGTGCCCTAGGAGTGGCCGTCATAGCTCGACCTCTTCCCTGGGCTCAGGGCTGGGCAGGAGGTAGGGAAGAGGGTCTCACCATGTCAGGGTCATTCCACCTTCCGGGCCCCGAGGCCGGCTGCAAGATATCCTGGTGGTCTCCGTACCACTCAATGATGTGGAAGAGGCTGTCCCAAGTATCTTCGATGTCGGCGTAATTCCTCCAGAAGTTACAAATCTGGCCCAGTAAGGTGTAATTCACCTGAATTGAAACAAGCAGATTTAGACTTCTGAAATGAAAGGTAGGCCTGCCATGGAGAAGCCATGAGAATCGCTGCTCTCCTCAGAGCTGCTTAGTAGACCAAAGGAAACGCGGAGGAATGGCCACCACCACGAATGGGCTGGGATCTCAGATGGGGAGGCAGATGTGTCATTTTATGCTCTCAGGAAGGGTGGGGGGAGGAGACCTCAAACAGCCTGTCCAAAACCTGGGAGAGGGATTGGCACCTACTGCCCCCACCCCACCCGCCACCCTTGCCACACACTTTGGGGTCCTTAACAAACCGCAGCTCAAGAGGCAGCCTTGAAAGGAACCAGGCCCGTAAAGGGGCCCTGCTGCGGAAAGGCGGGAGTCTGGGCCTGGGACTACCTTGGGCGGAAGGCCCCCTTCGTAAGCTGGCCAACTGCAAGACAAGGCAATGGGCCGCCCAGTCTGGTTCAGTGCTCTGCTCATTTTGGGGTAACCTGAAAAACAGTGAGGATGTCAGCTGGGCAGGCAGAGGCTGCCTAAGTTATCTCATAGTTCTCCCCCACCAACCCCGGGGGGTTCCCAGAAGCCATTGGCCTCCACCGCTTGCATGGGAGGGGCAACCTGGCAGCACCGTCCTGCCCTTGGCATGGATGAAGCCAATGGACTTTGAGAAGCCCAACTCCACCGGCCTCCCTCAAAAGACGAAGCCTCATGTTCTGGCTTTCATCCGAAGCAAAGCCACCCTGAAGGGGAACACACACACACACACACACACACACACACACACACAAACGGTTGCCATACGGAGCAGCAACAGCCTCATGA
This sequence comes from Notechis scutatus, assembly GCF_049901735.1. NCBI lineage: Eukaryota > Metazoa > Chordata > Lepidosauria > Squamata > Elapidae > Notechis > Notechis scutatus. Next base: position 16,954,944 of record NC_142020.1, on the reverse strand, counting down.
AAACTCTGCAGCCATGAAGCGTTGGCAGCGTTTAGAATGACCTGGTTTGCTCTTTCCCAGCTGACCCACAGACCCCTCCCCCCCCCGTGCCCTGTGTGCTCCCCCAGGTGCTCTTCTGCCACGGGGGAGGGCACCTATAGCCTTGAAGGAGGAGTCGGAGAAGCAGCCGTCCAGCTTTAGCATGTCGACCTCCCACTCTGCAAAGGTGTTTGCATCCATCTCCACCGTCTCCAGGGTTGTGCCCGGATAACCTGCACAGGTGGCATTGCCCAAGTCGCTGTAGATGCCAAATTTCAAGCCTTTGGAATGAACCTGAGCAGGAGGAGGAAAGAGGGGCTGAGGATGCCCAGGGCAGTTGTCTGGGCTGAGGGGCTGAGGGGCCCGGCTGGCAGCTGGAGCCGGGCCAGGTCACTGCATTGCGAGACCCACCCTGGGCACTGGGTTCAAGAGGTCGAGCTTTTCTACACATGTGCAGCCTCCTTTGATCATTGATGGATCCTAAAACCGCACAGACGCTTGGTGCTCCCTAGAGGGGGGGCTTGAAGCTACACCTCAGCATAGGAGGCGGCTTCTCACCCGCCCGAGGGCTCCCCTGCACTCACATAGTCAGCCAGGGCTTTCATCCCGCTGGGGAAGCGCTGCGGGTCTGCCTGGAGCCTCCCGTGGGCGTCCCGCTTGCCGGCTGCCCAGCAGTCATCCAGGGTGACGTACTCGTAGCCCAGCTTCTTCCACCCGTCCGCAGCCAGCCGGTCGGCCATGGCCTTGATCAGGTGCTCACTGGTGGCACAGGAAAGGCGGCCTTGGTCTCCTCCAGGAGGCCGGGGCAGGGATCTCTCCCCTGGGCAAAACCCCCTCCAGGCCCCCGAGGGCGCCGCCTCCCACACCTGATGCAGTTCTCGGGGTCCTTCCCGCAGTCCGTGTTGCACTTGAAGCGCCCCCAGGGCTCCCAGCCCATCGGGGGCGTCCTCAGCAGCCCGTTGTCCAGCGGGGAGGCGCGCGGGGCCAGGCCCAGCAAGACCCCCAGCGAGACGGGCAGCAGCGGCAGAGTCAGCCCCCCAAAGGCGCGGCGGCCGGGCATTTTCCAGCTCTGCTGCGGGGCTCTGGCAGCGACACGTGTCTTCCCCGGGGTCGTCAGAACAGGCGCCACTCCTCCGGCTGCCTTTCGCGCCGGCGGCCGAGCCCCCCGCCCAGCTGGCGGGCTTCCCCGAAGGCCCATTGCGTCACAGGGAGACCCTCTGTGACGTCGCGACTTCGAACTTCGCCTCCACTAAGCACCGCCCACGGAGGGGCTACTGTTCACCTCGCGGAAAGGCGCGCGCAGGCGCACATCGCCACCCCTCTAGCGGAGGGGCAAGTCTGTGGCCAGGGCAGGTGTTCGGGACCCCCCCGCAAGCCGTTCCACGCCTCCCTCGCTTGTTAGCGTCCGGACTGCAAGCGAGTCTGCGTATAGGGCGGGGGAGGCAATTTCGGAGAGGCACACCTCCTGTTTAGCCGCCCTCCTTGCAGAGTTGAGGGACATCCGGTTGCCCTTTCAAGGGGGCTCGTACAGTGCAGGACCCAGGATCGAAACTATTGGCCTATCATAAGCGCCCGCCCATGCAAAGTAACCAATGGGCAGGGAGCAGCTTTTCGTCCAGACCAATGGGAACGAGAGGGAGAACAATCTCGGCCCTGCTCTTTGGCCGAGTCGTCCGTGGCCCCGCCCCCGAAGCGACTGCCCGCTTCGACCGCGGTTTCACGTTGCGGCGCCTCCAGGTGGCCTCCGGTCGAGAGGGGGCGCTCTAGCTCGCGTGGCCAGAGGTCTAGGCCGGAAGGGGACGCCGGCGAGGCGGAAGCAGCGGGGGGAGAGAGAGAGAGAGAGGGGCAGAGGGCCTGGCTCGCGGCGACGTTCCTCGATAGCTGCCGCCGACTCCGCGACTCGGCCCCGGCCTGAGGGAGCCGGAGAGGCCGCAGGCAGAGCAGACGCGACAACGGAGGTGAGCTCGCGCGGGGCCGCCCAGCTCCTCCCGCGGCGGGCAAGGGCCCCGCGCTCCCCCGGAGGGGAACGGCCGCTTTGCCCCCCGGCCTCCCCGCGGGAAGCCCCTGCCAGCCCCAGGAGGGGCTTTCCCGCCACCCCAGCCCGGCGCCGCCACGTTTGCTCCTTGTGAGCCGGGAGCGATTCTGACCCCTGGTTCTATAGAGCGCGAGTCCCCTTCCTCGCTCGGCTGCCTCGGTCGCCATCCTGTGTCCGAGCGGGAGCTTGTCCCGCGCGTGGCTGGCAGGGGAAACGGGCTCCGCTTCTGCTCCCGGATGCTCCTGGGAGGCAAGGGGCGCTGGGGTAACCAGGTCCCCGGCGTTTTGCAGAGCGTCCCGGCTGCCTCTGAGTGACCGAGACCGGGCGAAGGAGCGGGGGGGAGACAACCGTTTCGGGGATGCCTTTCAGAGGTTCGCCGTTCCTTCTTTGCTGGTAGTCCTTGACTTACGACCACAGTTGAGCCCCAAATTTCTGTTGCCAAGGGAGACTGTTGTTAAAATGAATTCTGCCCTATTTTGTGACCTTTCTTGCCACATTTGTTAAGCAGTTAAGTTAGTAACATGGTTGTTTTATGTGAATTTGGCTTCCCCATTGATTTTTCTTATCAGAAGGTTGCAAAATGGAATCACATTCAGAAGTGAAAGCCAGCTGACAAAAGTCTGAATTTTGATCATGGAGATGCTGCATAGGTCATAAGTGTGAGACGGTCATAACTCACATTTTTCAATGCCGTTGTAACTTCAAACAGTCACTAAATGAACTGTTATACGTCAAGGACTGTCTGTGCCTTGTTCTTTGCTTTGGTTTTCCTTTTTGTTTTTGGCGTTGCTGTTCTTTGTTAAAATGGATTAGATGTAGAAAGCGACTCACAATTAATAGCGAATCTCTTAATCCTACTTTAGATTATGTTTTCTTAAAATATGTTGAAGTAGACCAGTTGTCTGGAATGTTTCGGAAATATTTGAAATGGTTAGCTTCAGTAAACTCAAATCAAAAGTCCTGCGTTATTTGAAGTATTTTGTTTTTCTCCCCTAGATGGTGGGACTTATCTTGAAAATTTCTTTAAAATATGGCTGTATTTATTTGCATTTACTTTTACTGTAATAGTATAGGATTTATGTTGTAGTATTTAGAATGATTAGTTTCTAGCTAAAACAGTGAAAAATTGTATAACATTGTGCATCATATTTTTTGTGAACTAGATTTGATTTTCACAGAGAATGAAAGGGTTTTATTGCTGTTTGCTGGATTGGTTTAAATATATTGCAACAACCTCGCTGGGTGGATATCTTAGGGGAATTGTAATCTCAAGTATTGGGAAGAGAACCTAGCAAAAGTGCATTGTAGCTTTCCCCCCTTGGATATGTTGGGTTTTGGGTTTTTTTGAAAATGAGATTTCGAAAGTTATTATATTTATATACATCCCAGGTTCAGAGGGATATGATAGAACAGAGGCAGTATTTATTGCCTAATTTATTTTCTTGGTCTAGATTAACAGAGCTAATAAACGTATGGATCAATTCAGGTGGAAACAACTCTAAACGTTGTTTATCAATATAGTTAATATAAATAAACTTATTTTGTAAACATGGATTTATTTTATAAGAGTTGATGTTGAATAATTTAGGCTGATGTTGGAGCTGATTGTTTCCATAACTTCTCACAAATTGTTTTGCAAACCAGCGACAGGCTATTACTTTTGTTTCAGAAGCTGCCTATTGAAGACGAGGGTGCTCATGATAACATGTCCAGTGTTTCAGTGGACAGGAGCATCAGGCTACAGGACATTAAGAAAGGGCTGCAGTTTATACAGTAAGTACTTTGAGTAACTAGACATCTGTGTCTGAGAACTGTTGAGCCACTGCTTAAAACATGATGCAACATATTTCCTTCTTACATACATTGTGCTAAGTTTATATTAAAGATCACATAGCTTTGCTGTTACAAAATAAAACACAGGCAAACAAATTATCTTAGTGCATTGTCTCTCATATGTTGTGTTAAGTAGAACTCTTTAATTTGCATTTGATTGCATCTTTATTTTGGAATATCTGCTATACATGGAACTGCACATTCTGCCCTGTTAGCAATATTATGCTCCAATCATATTTTCTTATTGGTGTTTTTGGAGATAATCTGGATTGCAAAATTAATTCTTGTGTGAAGTGTGTAGCACGGGTACAAGCCATGATCGAGAATTTCAGTGGCAAGTGCCTTGGGTGTGCAAGATCCTTGAATGTGACTTTGATACTCTTATCTTTGTGATTTCTAGATCTACTCTACCCTACCCAGGGTCTCAAGAACAATATGAGGTAACTGATGTTTCTTTCTGAACTTCTTTACCTGAGGCATTGTGGTCTCAACAGTGGGTAGAAACTTCTAGAATCTTGGCTGTTGTAGGATGTGATGATTTCTCTTACCTTATTGACCCACATCAGCCATGTCTAGTTAGTGCTTGGTTGTTAGTAGCCGTTGTGTGGAAGTAGCGGAAGGACAATAGGTTTCAGGATTTTTTTACCACATGTTGTTAGATGGAACATTACTCCAAACTGATCTAAAGCTTTGCTATGCGCTGCTACCTGGAGTCCCTCCAGAACAAATTATTGATGATAGCAAAGCGCCCCTTGTCGAGCTGCAGAACTACCTGTGTGACTTAACAGAGGATTTATGTTTTCAGATCTTCATACGAGAACTTGTTAAAAACCTGTTTAATGAAGGAAACGATGCATACCGAGAAGGTGATTGGGAAGGGTCACTGAACCATTATTCTGAGGCTTTGAACATAGCCGATTATGCCAATTCTGAAGGAATCCACATTTCTGATGAGATATTAGAGAAACTGCATGTTAATCGTATAGCCTGTTACTCCAAGAAGGTAGGTGCTTCCTAAAAAAAGCTCATGGCTTATCAAGAACTAGGTTTCCATTTTGTAACCTTGGTGGGTGTGATGGAATCAGCATTTTATCAGCCCAGGAAGTTAACAGTATAGTACTAAAAACAAACACTATGATTGTTAACACAAATGTAGCAAAATACAACAGTTTCATCACCTTAAAATGGCAGCAATAATAGCAGTCTTGGCAATGAGCATTCTGAGATCCTAAGAGCTTAAAAAGACCTGGCCTGATGTACATTTTTTGTTTGTGTGTGCGGCATTGTATTGTCTTGGAATATGCTTGCAGCCTGAGATTCAAATCGCAAAATGCTTGACACTGTTCGTCCTTCATTCTTACAGGGGTCGCATGATAGAGTTCTAGAAGAATGTGGGATAGTTTTAAAGTTGAATGAAAATAATTTCAGAGCCCTTTACCGGAGATCCAAAGCTTTAAAAGAACTGGGAAGATATAAAGAGGCTTACGATGCTGTGGCAAAATGCTCTCTTGCAGTGCCCCAGGTACGCATGTCACATCAGCTAGTGGGCGGGGGTGGCGCATTAATAAGAGTTTACCTGCATGTGATTTCAGAACAAGAAGAGAGTAGAAAATTCCTCTAAAATAAAAAGATGCTGGAGAAGCTTGACTCCATTCCTATCTTCTTTGGGCTAGCAATCCCATGGCCTGGGAGGGAGTGAATGACTATATGTTGTATTATTTTACTGAAATGTTGCATGTGGCCTAGAATCATAGCTGACTGAAGTGATAAATGATGCATAAATGGATGCATAAATGTACATCATTACCTTGCCTGGACTCACTGCAAGAATTATTTAGGTTTACTGGCACCCCACTCCAGTGGCCTCCAGAAGCCTCTTGATGTTCAGTCCTGATTCAGGATGAGTCCCTACAGAACCCAGATCAGATGCAGGTGGCGTTGATGTACCTGATGCAGTTGTGTGACATTTCTGACAAAACCTTTGTTGCTAATGTGCATTGCATCCTGCTTTTATTTTAATTTCTAGGATGAAAATGTGATAAAATTAACCCAAGAACTTGCTCAGAAGCTTGGACTGAAAATAAGAAAAGCCTACGTTAGGGCAAAAGTAAGTGAAAATAGTTGTGTGCTTCTGTTCTGAAGTTTTTCCTAATGCGTTTGTTACTTACAATGATATGCTCACTTGCAGCCTTCCCCCAACGCTGTTTCTGGAGAAGTAGCAAAGGTAAGATTTTGTTCTGTTTTCCCTTTAGATCCTATTAGTGAAGTAAAAATGTGACGGTTCAAAGATACATGTCTTTCTTAATTTTTAAATATTCTAGTTAGAACCTCTCTCTGCTAGAGATTTGTTCAATTTAAATATCTAGAATAATTAGCTGTTCAATTTGAATGGTCTGTGTACTAGGATTTTTAGCTGAGATTCCCCTTTCATAACTGAAAATAGAAGTCAGATTTGCTTTTGAAAGGAGGTCAGCTGATTGCTGATTTCAAGTTTCCCATATAAACAGTACTGGCTTCAGTGGCCACTTTGCCAAAAGTGATTTGCAATTTATTGCATGTACAGTATATGCCACCTGACTCCTAGCAACTTTCAGTGGTTAATTGAAAGGATATCTGGTATCAAAATTGCAGGAGTATCTTGTCTTTTATTTAGCCAAGTCCGACACATTTTACAAAATAGCTGGCGTAAGTCTTTTGCTGCTTATACTTCTGGATGACTGATCATTTGTTTGCTTTCAGAGCTCAAATTCTTCTGTAGAAGACATTGAATCAGGTGAGGCCTCCTGGACTTAATGGGAGGAAGTTTTTGTAAACAACAGTATCCACTTTGTGTGGCTTGAGGTGGCTCTGTCTGTTCTTGCTGCTTTGAATTTCTGTGGGATGGAGAGACATTTCTCCCCTCCCAAGGTCTCAGTTGGGTCCCACTGGTTTCTAAGTGAGCAAGAGAGAGTCTGGGCTAAATGGTATCCAAGAATTTAAAAGGAGAGGGAATATCCCGCTGCAGCCTCGCCATTCAACACATGCTGCTTGTTTCTTTCTTTCTCTCTAAAGAGGGGTAAAGAGTCATGCTTGCTTACATTTTGGACAGTCACACTTCTCCGGATCTTCTGATTTGTTGCACAAGCCTTGCCTCTCTTCTGGGGAAAGCATCCATTGGTACTTTTTTTTTAATCAGTGGGGGGCCGAGAGAGGATGTGGCAGCCTCCAAGCCCTCCTCCTTTGAGAATCTCTGCTAAAAGCTCTCTTCCCCAACCAATATCTCTTTCAGATTTTTCCAGTTGGGCGGAAAAGATTCTTTCTTCCTCCTCCTCTTCCTCTTCCAGTTTTGCTCCTGAACTGCCAAGTGACCTGCCTCCCTTAGCAACCGTGTCCCGCATGGCTCTCCCGGCAGAGAAGACCGCGTGTTCTGCCCCTTCGCTGGCCAACGGAGGGCCCTTCTCTATCCCGGACGGCTGCTTGGACTGTGAGGACGGGGACGACATCATTGGAGATGAGCTGGACGAATTGCTCGATTCGGTGTCTGATCCGGGGGATGGTGGAATGGTCAGTTCTCTCGCTTTAGGGAATGTGGCGGGTGGGGGGGCTGCCTTCTCCTCCAGGGCTTCTCACAAGCGGTCCGGGCCCTTCTCTGTGCCTTCTCTTTCCTTTGGGGAGGGGGAGGTTAGAGCTGCAGTGGTCATCACATGAAGCAGAATCAATCTCAGGAGGGAGTGAAATTTGGGCAGGGACCTGGCAAGAATTAGCCTTTTTCTCTTCCCTGCTTAGCCAAGTGCCATCATCCGAGGAGCCATGCCAACAGCCACCATTGCTTCCAGCATCCCGTTTTCTGCCCCTTTGCTTGGAACATTGTCAGTTGGGGCTCGATTTGTTCCTGCCGCCTCTCTTTCCGAAATGTATTCCCAGCCCTTGGTTTCTGCCCTGGACAACTTTTGTTCCTCTTTAAACAGTTTCTCAATCGGCGACTCTAAAAGAGGTAAGATCATTCTTAAGCAAAGCCTAAGAGGAGAAGCACTTCTGTCAAGGCTGCAGCCCCAGGAAAGCAGTGCCATATTGGGGCATCAATTTCAGGGGGGGAAAAGTTCTGACTTCCCCACTTGAAATCAAAGGTGGTCTTGAGAGGGGACTGGAGTCTGACAGAAACAAATCCCATCCCCTGAGTGAGGCCATGGCCCGCTTTGCTTTGCATGCATAACCCATCTGTACCAAACTAATGTGTGCTGTTCTTAATTCCAATAGATATACCCAATTCTCTTTCTAGAGACGTCAACACAGCATTAAACAGCAACTCCCCTCTTCGGCTTGTGAGTATCTTTCACAAACACTTTGCAGTTCTAATACCGTTGTGTGCAAATTTTAGATGAGTTTGTTTTGGTCATGTCCTTTTTTTAATTGGAATTGCAATCTCCATACATTTTAAAACAAGTAGGGCGACTTGAGGCCTGGATTCAGGTCTCTGTCAGGCCCCAGGATGGCCTTGGGGTCAGCTGCCAGTTTGCAAAATGGTAGGAATGATAAGAAGGAGCAGAGGAAAAGACCCCCAAAGAATTCCCTGGGTTCCTGGAAAAGAGGGCAGGGTGTAAAAATGGATTCCACAGCTGCAGTGAGACTGTCTTCCAGCAACAATGTGTCTGTCTCCTCCAACAGATGAACGGCCCCACAAGTTTGTTTGGGGCTGAGTCCTACATGGGGATTGCAAGTCCAGTTTGCAGCGACTATTCTGGCATGTTCAGCAGCACACCTGCCAACATGCCTGTGCCAACGGTGGCATCCTCTTTAGTGGCAAGAAACCCCCTGGAAGGCACCCACGAGCTCAGGCAGGCCTGCCAGGCGTGCTTTATCAAGAAGGGTGAGGAGCTGGGGGGAAGGGGGCTCTGGGGGTGGCCTGGCCTTTGACGTGGGGGGTGAAGGCAGCTTCCCACATTTCAGGCTTTTTCTGAGAACAGAAGGGTCGTCGTCCTTTCTGCCCCTCTTCCTTTTCTTCTTTAGCTTCAACTCTTCAATTGCTCTTTCTTTTGGTTCCTAAAAGCATCCCTAAAATACAGGCTGACTGTGTAAGAGGACATTTTGGTCAGCATGTGCAGCTGTGTGTATGAAGTTTGCTTTCTGCGCATGAAACCTGCCGTTTGAGGCTTTATAACTCAGCCACAGGACCTGTTTTTTCCCCCTTTCTTTCTTTTTCAGTATATATAACTGGTAGCGATTACCCTACTGCCCATGTGTTAGTTTCAGAGCATTTCAAGAGTGAGACTATAGAATGTAAAAATTTGTTGCTTTTGGAAACTAAATGATCTCCCAAGAGATCAGCCTCCCCTGACGGAGACCCAACACCTCTTGCAGACCCCGTTGTGCTCGACTCAGCTTCCTCCCATCAGATCCTGATAACATTAGCTTCCAGATTCCCCCCTTCCAGCATTTGGCAGCTAGAGAAAATCAAGTGGGCTGGGAAAAAATGGGACAAGCGTCGTAACCTCTCTCCTGTTTCCTTTAGATCCCAAATCACTGGAGTACACTTACCATCTGAACTTAGAGCATATATGTAAGAAGGACATCTTAATTGGTAGAATAAAGAACTCTGAAGATAAATTCTGGAAAAAAATAAGGCCAAGACCAACGAAAACCCAGTACGTGGGACCCTATTATATATGTAAAGGTAAGGGTGCCCTTTCTTAGATGCCTGTTTGAGAGCCCCATTTCCCAGGGGGGGGGGTTTGGGGTGGGAGCAGCATTTCCTTATTGACTTATTGGAAGGACGTTCCCTGGGAGGCCCCTGGTTTCCCACAGGGGAGACTGAACTAGGACCAGCCGGGGGCTCCAGCAGCCTCCTCTCTGCCTCACTTGCTGTCTGGTGGTGCTGCAGATGTGGCCGCGGGAGAGGAATGCAGATATTCTGGCCACTGCACTTTTGCCTATTGTCAAGAGGAGATTGACGTGTGGACCCTGGAGCGGAAAGGGGCCTTCAGCCGCGAAGCCCTCTTTGAAGGCAGCGGAGAGATCAGCCTGACCGTTTCCCGCCTTCTTCAGGAGCATCACGGACTCTTCATGTTTCTGTGCGAGGTGCTTTTCTTCTTAGGCCGCATGAGGGAACTTCACCGTAGAGGCCCTGTGGCTTTGGGGAATGGTCCCATTAAGGGTGGGCTGATGGTCCTGGCTTTGGCTGCCATTTTGTCAAGTGAGCCTTTGAGCCACATCAGACCAATTCATCCTGGCAGCAGTGTGGCCCCTACAAGGACCTTGGGTAGGTGTCTGGGAACAAAAGGCATAGCTGCCGGCAACCTGCCCCTCATAAATTCTAGTTGCTTTTCTGCTGGTTTACCAAATCAATAGAAGGTAGCTACTCAAACAAGCCTCAGAAAAGGAAAGCCACACTTTGCCCTCCCGCCCAGAGCCCCCCAGCAGCAGGGCAAAAGGCCAAGGTCTTTTAGCCGCCTTCTCTGTTTTAGCATCTCTTGGGCTGTAAAGCCAGTTTTCTCCTCTCCCTGGGACAACGATTTCCTCCCCAGAGTTATTCCTTCTACCCAGATCTCTGGTCTTGACTGCCTTTGGGTTGGTCCTTGCAAACAGAATTGGTCAGGAGTGGGTTGCCTGTTTTGCTGAAGCACCTTGGTTTTGCATTGCAGAAATGTTTTGAGCATAAACCCAGAATAATCAGCAAGAGGAATAAGGATAACTCCTCTTCCTGCTCTCACCCTGCTATGCACGACTTTGAGGAGAACAAGTATGTCCCTTTTCTGCCTTGCAATTCAGATAAGATGTGCAGCTTTGTTTCTGGTGTGCATGTATGCTCCTTCTCCAGGGCTCCCATTGTGCCCCCTTCCCCGTTGAGAATGTGAGTGTGGGAGGAGAGGGTGGCTGCAGTAAGAGAGAAGAGTGCAAATGTGTCACTTAAGTGACCAGGTGTTGCTAATGAAAATGGTTTATACGATTTTCAAATACTTCCTTTACTTACACTGGACCTTTCTCTAACCTGCCCCCCTCAACAACATAACCTAGGTGCCTTGTCCACATTTTGCGAGAAACGACCGTGAAGTATTCTAAGATACGACCCTTTCATCCTCAAGGTCAGCTAGACCTGTGCAGGCATGAAGCTCGCTATGGCTGTTCGCGGGATGATGAGTGTTTCTATGCTCACAGTCTTGTCGAACTCCAAGTGTGGATGATGCAGAGTAAGACAGGTGAGACTATGCTTTTAGAAAGCTCTCTCAGCCCTCCGGGAGTTAAGCAGGCAGTTTCTCACCCAGCCATCCATATGCTGTAAAACACAACTTTTCTAAATGTGCTCGCTCTTTAAGCAGAAATCTCTCAAGAGCCAAATCTTTTCTTCTGCTTTTGGTGTTCTTCATGTAGCAGTATGAAAGCAGAAAATAATTTGTGTGTATAATCACCTGTGGTCTTCTGCTTGTGTTACCTGAAAGTAAGCCCTTGCAGAAGGGGAAAATCAGCGCCTAGCATTGCTCTGCTCATATCCCTGGGCAAGACGAAGCTGTTTTGAAATACTGCATCACAATATTGAACTGTTCATGAAGTAGTCTTCTTCTTCCTTGGCTCTTTCCCTCCTTGCAGGTATTACTCAGGAGGCTATTGTTCAAGAGTCAAAAAAATATTGGCAGAATCTGGACTCTACTACACACGGAGCACAGGTATTTCTCTCAGACTGCCTCTCAAAGAGATGAAAATATAGTACTGGGGTTTTTTGGGGGGGCGGGGGAGTGGGGAACGACACCCAAAAATCCCTCTCCTGAAAGTGGCTTTATTTGCTGAAGGAATTAGGTTCAATTCCTGTAGATGTTATAGCCATCTCTTGCCTCAGAAATACTTAAATGCCAAAAGCTAACAAGCCCTCTTAAAGCTTAAACGGCTGTCTTCACTGCATTGGTTCCCTTCACTGCTTGCTGAGGAAGATATTCCATAAATGCCGCCAGAGCTCTCTCCACAATTGCCATCCACCAGGCTGCTCCTGCCGTTGCATTCAGTTGGGGGGGGGGAGGGTTCTGAACCAAATTTTAAATTTCAGGTAGAGCCACGTTGGAGAAAGTGGCTTTTATGGCTTTGTCTCCTCCCAAAGAATCATTTTGACCCATCTAAAATGCCTTGTTGTGTTCTGTTGTGTCTCTCAAGGTTCTCAGCAGCCAGGTGAAGCATGGCTCCCTGAATTTGAAAATGAAGTTTGTCTGTGCTCAGTGTTGGAGAAATGGCCAAGTTAGCGAGCCAGACAAAAACAGAAAATACTGCAGTGCAAAAGCCAGGCACCCGTAAGTCTTTTCTGCCTTCAAAGGTGCAGGAGGGAGGCAGCAAGTTACGTGGGGGTTTCTTATTCACGTAGTGACACTTGTATTCACCACCTGAGGGAATCTGTGGCCCGCTGTGTTTGCAGGCTGACCCTTAGCAACGATGTAGACTTCCCTTTGGTCAGATCTGGTTGCCTGTCTGTCTCTGTATTGCCTGACTTGGCTGACAGCAGAGCTTCAAGCTGTGAGACCAAGCGTGAGTCTTTCCTTCTGCTATCTGATCCTGAAAGCTGCTTCGCTGGCCCCTCAATAAAGTCCTCGGCTCCACAGAGGGCCTCAGAGCCACGGCAGAGCTATAAAAGCGGCAAAGCTCTTCGGCAGTGCTTCTCAAATTCTTGAAGGAGAATTCTGGGAATTGTAGTCTGCACATCTTAAAGTTGCCAAGGTTGAGAAATGCTGAGCTAGATAAGCCCCTCTCACCTCAAAGCAGGTGCTGTTTAAAGCCCCAGAATCTGCAGTTAAGATGGACTCAGGGAGGAGACTTTAGGTAGGCAAGCTTCTGCCAGGATGACGTCCAGGTGCTTTCAGGTGGCAAGTAGTTGTTGGAAGCCAAGTTACAGCTCTGTGATGTCCTTCTGTTTCGGAGGAGGGTGTCAATGGTGAACTCCCAAGTTTTGTTCAGAGCCACAAGCTGAGACGCTTCCATTTTGTTTCGGAGGCTGCCATCTTGAGGCCGCCAACTTGATGTAGCAGAGGGGGCCTTTCCTTCACAGGTGGACCAGAGATCGCCGCGTCATGCTGGTGATGTCAAACGAGCGCAGGAAATGGAACACAATTCGGCCCCTTCCTGCAAAGAAGCAGGCACCTCTGCAATTCGATGTGAGCAGGTCTTTATAAGCCATTTCTTTCCTTTTCCTAATGGGTCCTTCGTTAGAGAAATAACTTTGCTTGATTATCCGAATGTTATCCAAGTCAATTTGTTATCCTATTTTAAAATGTCTTCAACCTTTTTTAAAAAAAAAATTTTAATCCTAAATTAGGAAAATAAGTTTAAATTTTACCTTAAAGGAGTGGATGTTTTCTTTTTCTCTGAAAGTATCCAAGGTGCTGGGCTGAGAGCTTGGCCACAGGGGCACATGCCAAGCCCTCAGTGCCCTAGGGACTGCCCTCAGAATCCTCTGCAGGCCAGAACAGGCCTTTCCTGATCTCGCCAGGCTTTGGTTCCTTCATTCCGTCCTCCCCCCTGGATTGCCCAGAGCTCTTTCTCTTCCCCCTCAGGTAGAGCAAGGCGTCACTGACTTGTTCCTTTCCTTTGTCTAGCTGTGCAATCATATTGCATCAGGCAAGAAGTGTTTGTATGTTGGGAACTGCTCCTTTGCTCACAGTCAAGAAGAGCGAGAAATGTGGACGTACATGAAAGAGAACGGCAGTAAGTAAACAATCCCTGAGACTCACAGGAAGGCCTTCTGCCTTGGTGGCTCTGCCTTCGAGTGTGCTCTCCCTCCCTTTCCCCTTCGTTTAGTAGGTGTGTCTGCCCATTTCTGTCTCCTCTTTCTGGGGATGATCTGGTTAACATTTGGCTTCCGGTAGTCCAGTTCCCAGAGAGATTAAAGATATGAGAGAATAACCCCAGGTTTCTATGACAGAATTAAGTTACAATAATAAGAGTCCTTCAATTTATTCTGCTAGTAAGTTAATGCCCCCTCCGAGAGTTTCCTTGCTCAAATGTCAATTGCTGTGGACTTTCTTTCAGTTCAAGACATGGAGCAGCTGTATGAAATGTGGCTGAAGAGTCAAAAGCCAGAAAAAGGAGAGGATCCAGCCCCTCAAGCAAACAAAGAAAATGGGAAACAAATTCATATGCCAACCGATTATGCTGAAGTCACAGTAAGTCACAGAGATCAATCTTGCTGTGCAATGCTGGCTTGATGATTGTTTGGCCTTTGGGTAGAGGAGAGTGAGCTTTGTGATGGTCTGAAGTGCAAGAGGTCAGGATGTCCAAAACCTTCTGTTCTGGGTATAACCTAAGCACGCCTAAAGCCAGCTCCGGAGGGCTACTTGCTGGTTGGTAGCAGCACCTGGCAGCTGAAGCCCATGGCTGTTGGAAGGAGCCAGCAGGTGTTGTGAGGAATGCCTTGAGGCATTCGCAGCCAGAAAGCTGCAGGGTTGGCTCTGTGCAAATGGCTTAGATTCACACGTGTGGCCTGCCCTGCAGTTCTCCTTTGGGTTTGTATCAACAGGTGGACTTCCATTGCTGGATGTGTGGCAAAAACTGCAACAGTGAGAAACAATGGCAAGGCCACATTTCTTCCGAAAAACATAAAGAGAAAGTTTTCCACACTGAAGATGACCAAAACCGCTGGCAGCATCGCTTTCCAACTGGGTATTTCAGCATTTGTGATAGGTAGGTTCCTTCTGAAAATTTGGGATCTGCTATCGTATCCACAAGCCGGCTATGCCGCGTTACGATTCCTTTAGGCTCCCAGTTGAGCAGAGTTGTAGTAAAAGGGTTAATCCATTTCACTGTCTCTACAATAAATAAGCCATCCCCTCCCCCGCTTTCATTGCCTGCTGAGAGAGGCCCAGCCAGGTTGGAAGCCAAAGGCTTTGGGCATTGCATTGGGTCCCTGAGGCCATGCATTGATGTATCCGAGGAAGAAGAAGGTGTAACTCGCTTGTTCTTTTGTGCAGATTTATGGCTGGTTCGTGTATCGAGGGGAATAACTGTAAATTTGCACATGGACCAGCTGAACTCGGTGAATGGGAGGAGCGGAGACACGTCCTAAGGATGAAGTTCAACAAGGCCCGAAAAGACCACTTGATTGCTCCCAATGATAATGACTTTGGAAAATATAGTTTTTTGTTTAAAGATTTAAACTAATGATAACAATGCATTGTGTTGCCAGATGGAAGCATAAAATCAGAATTTGACAATAATCCAAAGCATGTGACAGAAGCTGCAGATTTTCTGCTTTTATTGGCCCGTATTGTTCCTCCTGAAGAACAAAATGTAGTAGATGTGTTAGGGGGAGTAAGTCGGCAGGTCTGTCTGTGCTCTCATGAAACAGAATGGTGAAGTTATAATAAAAACCACAGCCTGAAGTCTTACATGCTTATTCGCCTTCTGTTGGACAGAAGAAATTGGAAAATAGCCAGAGGAGGGTGTTGTAATGCCAAGGGAGGCCCTCCGGCTGGCCTTCCAGCTGAAACCTTTTAAGGTGAAACCTTTCTTCAGACAGAGGGTTTGAGCTCAGAAGAAAATGATGGATGAAATTCTTCAGATGTTTTAATGGAAGGGATTTCTTTAAAAACCAGTTTGCTATTTATGTCTGTGTAGGTTGCTTAATAAAAGGATTTTCTTATTAAAAAGATTTTAAGCAAAATAACCATTTGACGACAATATATGTTGAATGGGGTATTTTTCTCTATTTGTATGTTTCAATATAACTTGCCAAAAAGGATCTTGGAAGAGAGATACTCATTACTTTTTTGAGAATCAAGTAGTTAAAAATTGTTTCTTGGTCGTTACTGTTAAATGATGATTTTGAAAGATTCCGCTTGTATGTCAGTATTGTGTATTGTACGGACCAATATTGCCTGTAATAAAGAGAACTTTACAGAAAGACTTTCCCTAAAGCGACCTCGGCCTCCCCAAAGGGCCGTTCAGGGGAACCTGCTTAAGGGAGGCCCCGAGGATGTGACACCTGCCTGCCCGGAGGGGAGGGGGGGCCTCTCCCGGGACACCTGCACCCACGCCAGCTTCCCCTTCCATTGGCCCGCTGATGGGCCAATGCCCGCGCAGGCGCCTTCCCATTGGCTGGGGCGCCGGCCCAGCCGTTTAAAAGGAGGGGTGCCGGGGCCCTCGCGTGGGTGCCGCTCTTGCTCCGAATACTCGCGGGGGGGCGAGGGCTCCTCCTCACGTTCCACCTTCCCCGTGTCGGCGCCCGGACGGGACCCCGAGGAGGCGGGCGCCCCTCCCCCGATAGATTTCTCCTGGCGTGGCGGGCCATGGCGGCGGAGGGCGGGTCCGAGGAAGCGGAGGCCGGGCATGGCGCGCCCCCGCCCCGTCACGCCGTCATCAGGCGGGCCAGGAGACGTGGCGGCGCCCCGTTCGGCTTCCCGGCGCGGGCCCGACCCGGAGGCGCGCTCGGCCCCGCCTCAGGCAGGCAGGCCCGGCCGCCGGGGAGGGGATGTCGTCGGCCAACGAAGGCCCCGCCGCCCCGCCGCCTCCGCCCGCGCAGGAGAGCGGAGCGCCCGCCGTCCCCCGCATGGCCCGGCGGCCCGAGGTGCTGTGCGGCGCCGCTGTGGTGTTGGGCTGCGCCTGCCTGCCGGCCCTGCGGGCCTCGTGCAGGTGAGGGAGGTCGGCCGGGCCCGGGCCCTGCGGAGCGACTGGGCGGGGGATGCCAAGGCCTGGAAGGGGCCGGGAAGGCGTGCGGGGACGAGGCCCCCGGACTCCCGAGCCTGGGCTGTGCGGGGAGAGGTGGCCGGGAAAGGCCACGAGGCTCGCCCCGCCACGTCCCGCTTCCTTTCTGGTCAGGCAGGGCAGGAAAGGGCCGGTGGAGGCGCCGCGTGGAGCCTCGGGGAGAACCGCGTTTTCCCGAGGGGGAAAGGCTGAAGGGAAGCGCTTGACCGGCCCGGGGACCTGCTTGGAAGCGAGCAAACGGGGCTGCGGGCGTGTGTGAATGCGAAGGGCCGGGAGCTCTAGTGCGGGCCTTCCAAAGTGACCCTGCGGGGTCCTCTGGTCCAGCCCAGGAGGCGCCGGTTGAAAACTTTCCCTCAGCACGTTTGGAATCGAGTGGGACTAAGATGAGAAAGGCGGGGAACGTGTGGAGGAGCTGAGCCCCGGCTGGCTTCACCCTCTGCCTTTTCCTTCTCCGGCCTTGGGAGGGTCCTTTTCGGCTTGGAAAGGAGGCAGGGGTTTTCCCTGCTTTGTCTATAGTAGGGAGAGGGTCTCTGAGCCCCCTTCTCTCCCCCTGCCAGCCGTGCAAAAGATGTGACGATGCCTGCCAAGCTGCCTCTCAGCTTCTTCCCTTCGACGTCACCAGTCCACGATCTCTTTCTTGGGCAGCTGGATCAAGCGGAGGACATTCGTCAAAGTTCAGAGATCTCGCTGTTTTTTTTTTATGCTCCCTGGTGCGGCCAGTCAGCCATCGTGCGGGAAGAGATCGAGCGAGTGGCAAAGAGCCTCGCCGATCAGGTAAGGGAGAGGGGTCAGCACAGTGCCAGGCCTTGGAGGGGCTGCCAGTTGGGATCCGCTGCAGATCCTTTAATGTGCAGCCTGCAGCTTGGGATCGCATTGATTACTGTGCGTGTCTCAAAAAGGCTTTCTGAATCGAGCCTTTCGTGGTCGCCTATCTTACGGTTTTTTTTCCGGTAGGTATTGTTTGTAGCCATCAATTGCTGGTGGAACCAAGGGAAATGCAGAAAGCAGAAGCATTTTTTCTACTTTCCCGTGATATACTTGTACCATCAGAGGTGAGAACTTCCATGAAATGGAGTTGGGGCTGTAATGGGAGGGAAAAAGTTGGACTGACCTTTGCGTAATCCCAGAGGCCTGAGCCAAGTGAAGGAAGTGGGACTTGAGGGTAGTTCCAGTCAGGCTCTTTCCAGCTCTGGTTTCACCTGCTGTATCTTCTGCCTGTCTGTTGCAAGCCTTTTGCTCAGTGCTGCTCGACCTTTCCAGCAGCTCAGGCTGCTCTTTGGGGCCAGGCAGGGAGTTTCGGTAGGCTGAGGAGGGCATCAGGCCGCCAGTGAGCTCCTTTCTTGTTTGGGGTGCCCACGACCTCCTTCCCAGCCAGCAGGGGCGGGCTGTGTCTTGAGATCAAAGAAAGCGATTTTCCATTTATGTTCAATTCTTTGGCAGACCCTCCTGGCTTTCGATGCTGAGGTTGTGCCTTTGCCAGCTCCAGCTGTTCTCAGCAGAGGAATTTGATCTGCATTGGCAGATTCTGACAGATTCTGTTTTCTTCCATGGCAGTTTTGGGCCCATCGAATACAAAGGGCCAATGAATGCTGTTTACATTGAGAAATTTGTCCGTCGAGTGATGACTCCCCTCCTCTACATCTCATCTCAGTCCAAACTGCAGCGGTTCCTCTCCAGTTACGAGGTAACCTGATTTGCTCTGGGGGTGCTGGGCCTCTGGCTCTGGCTGCTTTCAGCGGCAATCCTGCCATCCCTCACTGCCAAGAGCTGTTTCTTTTGAGGCTCCTGAAAAGTTTCTCATTGCAGCTTTTCAAAACTAGAAACTGGTTGTCATCTTTCCTAATTGGCTGAGTCCATTTCTTTCTGATAAAGTTTGGAAAGAGGGATATGGCTGTGGGGGGGGGTGTCAGCATGACATTCTGAAATATCTGTACCCCTCCCAAAGCCAGAAACTTGTGTCAATTAAGGGAGTTGCTGGAGGAAGCTATTGCCTCTCTGTTCTCAGAGCAGAGACTTTAAACCCGAGGATGTGTGTTCCGTTCAAGGAATGGGGTGTTTTTTTTTTTTGGTACAGCACAGCTGGCAATAGCTCACAAGGAGGCTCATCTCTGTGCAACGAAGGGGAGGATTTCTTTGCGGGCACTGCCTGCCCTCCCTCCCCCCCTCTGCCCGATTTTGAAATTGCGTTCTTATGCTTTTCAAAGTAGACCAGTTGAATTAGGCAAGGGAGGAAGAACAGGAAACAAGTATCACCTGGCGGCGTTCCAGTTGCTGCTTCTGTTTTTAACGCCTGCCTGCCTAAGCAGAGATTGTGCTCTGATTGTGGTTGGCGGCTTTTCTCTCTTGCTCCCAGCCACCAAAGGCTTTTCTGCCCAGTCTTTGTAGCTGCTTCCCTCCCCCAAATAAGTTTGCCCTAGTCAGGTGTTAACCTTCCCTGCTCTTGCAAAGCTTGGGCACTTGCTGGAAGCTGCTGCCGTTGCAAGTCCCGCTCTTTTTGTAAACGGGGTGCTTGTAGTCTATCTTCCCTCGGCCCATCATGGCAGGCAGCAGCGAGTCCGGCCTTCTCCCTTCCGCGAAGGGCATCCCCGTGTTCACTTTGCCCCGCCTCTCCTGTGCCTGTTGCAGCCCGTCGTCTTGGGATACTTTGAGTTCAACGCTTCTCCCCAGCCTCCCGGCTACCTGACCTTCTTCGCTTCAGCGCTGCACTCCTTAAATAAAGGTCAGTGACGGGGCCGCCCTTTCGGCTGTGGCCTTTCGTGGGAGACGAGGGCAGGAATGGCCCTTATGGAGTCTCTGCTGCTGCACCACTTCAGGTGGTGGCTTGCTGTGTCCGGAGGGGGCCAGCACTGCTTTCCAGGAGGTTCCATTTCTGGCCTCCATGGCAACAGAAGCAGCCTAGGCGACAAAAAGCGCAGCTGGTTGCTCACTCCTGGGGGCGGTTGGGGGGTTGGGAACGGTTTTCTGCAGGGACTCCTTGTTAACCCTGTTTGAACCTGAAGACAGGCAGCCGTTCTTGTGATTGAGGGCAATAGTGGAGCTTAGGGAGAATCTGCCCGTCCTGATCTGTCCAAGGGCTGCAGGGGTCTTCCCGCAGCCGCCTAGTTCCATGACAGGCGGAGAGCAGAGGCTGGGGAGGCCCCATGCTTCCCAGTTGGCTGCTGCGGTGGCTACACCAATTGCAGATCTGGGCAGGAGTCCCAGAAGGCTGGAAAGCCACCTCCCTGGGTGCGTTTACTCCTTTAAAAATGCCTTGCTGCTGCTGCTGAGAAGCCGCCTGGGAAAAGCCAGCAACAGAGGGGAGGATTTCTTTGCAGGCACTGCCTGCCTTCCCTCCCCCCCTCTGCCCGATTTTGAAATTGCGTTCCTATGCTTTTCAAAGTAGACCAGTTGAATTAGGCAAGGGAGGAAGAACAGGGGACAAGTATCACCTGGCGGCGTTCCAGTTGCTGCTTCTGTTTTTAGTCTGCCTGCCTACGCAGAGATGGTGGTTGGCGGCTTTTCTCTCTCGCTCCCAGCCACCAGAGGGAGCCAGCTGGAAATGGGAAAAGCCAGCTGTGGTTTTCCTGACGGGATCCCTGATATATTCTGACAGATTACCTGGGAACCATTCACTTTGGGGTGATCACCGATAGGCTGCTTGCCAAGGAAATCGCGCTGACTGACTCGGGCACCATCTACCTGCATAGACATGTCAACGCCTCCCTTGTGAGTGTTGCCATCCCAGGTCTCGGCCCGAAAGGAAGCCAGCGGAGCCCCAGCAGCCCCCAAGAGATCCTCCTGCTTGGCTTGAAGCGCTGCCCTCCCCTGCGGGCACCAGCCCCAGCGGCAGTTTTGCTGAGCAAAGGCGGCGCCTAAAGAAACGCAGCTCTGTCCCTCTGGAAGAAGCCGCTTCCACCAGTCCGCAATCCCATTCTGCTCAGCAGTTCCCGGGCTCGGAGCTGTGCCTTCCCTGGGACCCGAGGGATCCTGCTGGGAATTGACCCCGTCCCTTGTATCAGCCACAGCAAAGCTTGCCCCTCCCTGCATTGGCTTCCTGGGGCCCTTGCAGAGTTTCGTGGGCAGGCCGGCCTGGGGTGCAAGAGGTGGGTGGTGGGAGCGTCTGCTGAGGGGGGTCTGCATCCCCTCAGGGGGCCAGTCCAGCTGCTTCTTCTGTGAGAACTGACTCTCTCCCCGCTTAGCTCTATCCCCACGAAACCCTGAACTTCACTGCGGAGAACGTCTGGAAGTGGGCCCTGGAGAACCGGGAGACCTTCCTCCGCTGGCTGCGACCCCACGGGGGGAAGAGCCTCCTGCTGCAGAACGAGCTGAAGAAGGGGCCGGCCCTTCTCCTCTTCCTGCCCTTCGATCCGCTGGCCGAGAGCCACCCCCTCCTGGATGAGGTGAGGGAGGGCTGCCCCTAAGCAGGGTCACCCTTGGGGAATCTACAGTTCAGAAATTTGGGGTCCAAGCCATTGTTTGGCCAGGCATCCCAGAACAAGCCCAAGGAGGAGAGGAGGAGGAGGCCTGGCATGGCTGCTGACCAGCCTAGATGTCCTTTGGGATCCTATGCCCTGCCACAGCTGTTGGGCCCTCGTGCTGCCAGGGCTGTGTCTGCGGCAGTGAGGTTCCCCGGTGGGGGCAGAGCTTATGGTTTGCTCTCCTGTTCTCTTCTCTAGATCTCCAAACTGGCTTTAGAGTACAAGAGCTGCAACCGAGGCCAGCAAGAGGACGTGGAGCCCCAGGATCCCCTGGGGGCTGCCGGCCTCCACCTCCCCACAGCTGAAGCTGCCTCCAGCCCCCCCTGCTGCAACACGGTGTTGCTGCCCGCCCAGTGGCACGGCCTCTCCCGGACCCACAACGTCTGCGAGCTGTGCATCAGCCAGACGGATGGGGTGCAGCCTAGCCCCCTGGTGCGTGTGCACTGCAGCTTCGTGGCCATCAAGGCCGCCGTGGACTCCTTCTACCTCAAGGAACAGGCCTCCTTCCACGTCGTATCCAAGACGGTTTCCTGGTGCAGCCACTTCCTCAGCTTCTACAGCCCTTTCAGCTCCTACACGGCCTGCTGCAGGACAGTGAACAGGGACCTGCTGGACTTGGTCAGGGCCAAAGGGGCCTCTTTCCACCCGCAGGACGTCTCCCTCGCTCCCCTCGGAGAGAGCCCATCGAAGGAGGAGGAGGAGCAGGCCGGCCTCTCTGGTCTCAGCTGCAGGACCAACAAGACCCTCAACCTCTACCTGTTGGACTCCAACCTCTTCTGGATGTACGCGGAGAGGCTGGGGGCTGCTGGTTCTCCCCCAGTGAAGGAGTTCGCTGCCATCGTGGACCTCCAAGAAGAGGTGCATTACGTCCTGGGCCAGAAACGGGCCCTCTTAAGAGCCAGCCTCGGTACGGCCTGCTGCTGCCCCTCCACCGGCTCCACCTGCGTGACAGGGGCGGTGGGAGGAGGACGGCAGCCAAGAAAGTTTGCCCGGGGAATGCTGCAATTTCTCTCCTTTCCTGCAAACCTTTGAGGCTGCACAAAATACCAAGGAGACCCAGAGCAGATCTCTTGACCCACTGACCCCCCCGCCTCTTCCTTGCAGAAACCTTCATCCGCAACTACACTGTGCCGTACAGCCCCTTGAAGAGGCATCTCGTCGGTGACCCCAGGCCCAGCCAGACCCGCCTGCAGCAGCACCTGGTTCAGGAAGTCACCACCAGCACTTTCCACGAGCTGATCCTGAGGAGCCCAAAGGTGAGGATGGCGCGATGCCCAGAGCTTGTTCCGGGGCTCCTTTGCATCCCAGCTGCTTTAGGGCTTGGGGAAGGCTGCCAGGACGTTCCCATTCAGGGATCTGCCTTTGGGGGGGGGTGGGGGGTTGGCCAAGGCTGCCCCCACCCTCCCATGAAAGGTTGGGGTGACTGACGCGGGGTCTCCTTCCACCGTCTCCTGACCTGCCTCTCCCCATCCCCCCGCCAGGCTGTCCTGCTGCTCTATTATGCCCCCTGGTGCGGCTTCTGCGCCTCTCTCAGCCACATCTTCATCCAGCTGGCTCGGATTCTGCCCCCCAAACGCTTCACGGTGGCCAGGTAGGCAGGCGCCTCCTTCCTGCTCCTGGAATCCGAGGGGATCGTTTCCTGCCCCCCCCCTCTGCCTTTGGGGGTCCCAATGCCACTTTGGAGCCCAGGAAGCTCCAAGAGGGCCAATGGGGCTGGGCACCTGCCCGGCTTTTCTGTCTGCAGCCGAGGCCCCTCCTGCCTATTCCTGGCCGTCCACGCTAGGAAAGTGACGGGAAGCGTCTCCTGGGGTGCCTCGGCCCCCCTTTCCCCATGCCTTTCGAGGGGGAGGAGACATGCGGGGTGACCCCTAGTTGGCAGGTGCTGTGCGTGGCTCAGTGGCCAGAGGAGAGGTGCTCTCTAGAGGTGGTTTCCCTGGTGGTTTTGCTCGTGTTTGCCAGGTGTGACCTGAATGCTGGAGGAACAAATCCCAGTTGTTTAAATCCAAATGAAGCCATTTTGCTGTTTTTGTGTGTCAGAGATTTTGAGGAGAGCTTGCTGACGCTTGACTCATCCCCCGGCCAGTTGCTCTTCCCCGGGAACAAAGGGGGGACACCTTTGGGACACCCCTCTACCAAAGCCTCCCGCCTGTCACCCCCTTCCCTGTTTTAATAGGATTGACGTTTCTCAGAATGACCTCCCCTGGGAATTCATGACGGACCACCTACCCAACATCCTCTTTTTTCCTCATGATCGGCAAGTAATACATTTTTGCATCTGGATTGTGAGGTTTAAGTAAAATATATGTATAATATGGGAAGGAAACTTAATTGTGACAATACTATGTTGGATTAAGTCTTGAGTATAAGCCTTGATTATCAGAGAAAAAATGTATTGCAATTGTACAAGCAGGATAACTGAAGATAAAACAGCAAGCAGATTCTCAGGCTCTCAAATATTCATGAAAACAGTTTACACCCTAGTTTTATAAATCATTAGCATAAAATAGTTTTTTTTTTTCAGAAAGCAGAATTTCAATGCAACAAGAAACCGATTTGTATCTGAAAGGGCTGCTTAAAAGTAACATTTTTTTGTTGTCGTTCTTGCCTCCAAATTAGTGTTGATTCCTGGATGAGCAGTTTTCTTGGCAAGGCCCTTTCCTAGGGTTGAAAGGAAGACTGGCCCAAGTCTTGGCACAATTGGAACTCATAGTCCCCTGGTTAAACAAACACCTCCCAAAGCCACACGGTCGGTCTGGATAATCGAGCCACTCCTTAGCCTTGGCATGACGTCATAGGCCAGACCTGCTTTCTCTAGCAAAGTGAAGCGGCCATTAAGTGGGTGAGCAGGTTGCCCGAGTGTTTCCTGCTCCGTTTCTTCCCACACCTGCCTTCCAGATTAAACAAGAGATATTCTGAGGCCTAAATGAGGCCCCCACAACCCGCAGAGCACAGGGGGCAAAACTGGGCAGCAGAGGTTGCTTCTCCCCCCCCCCCAATTACAGTAATCTGAATGGGAACGCGGACTGAATTTCAGCTGCAATTCATTTAATTGTTGCCTCTGAAGAAAAGAATGCTGTAAATGCCAGCTCACTTGTCCCCACTTGTGTTTTGCACCTTGGTGCAGTTCCTGGCACGGTGCAGCTCAGGGGCCGTTTGGAATCTCCCAGACCCCAAAAGGTCTAAGAAATCAGGCTGATGCAATTGGAAGCATCAGGGCCACCTTTCCTTTCCAGTCGGGTTGGAAAATCAGGTTGGAGTTTCAGCTATTGTGAAGTCGTAAGAAGCGCTGGCCCAGCCGGATTGTGGCTTGGACCTGCAGAGAGGAGGGATCTTGGCCCAGATGTTGGGCAGGAGGAACAGCTGCTCTGCTGGTTTTCTCAGTATTTCACAGCTGCTGCTGCCGCTGCCGCCCAGAGCCTGCATTTCCTGCACTACTGCTCTCCTGGGACAGAAACTGGCAGAGCAGCTTCCTAACCCTGCCGTCTCCAAATCCTCGGGTAGATTCTTGGGAGTGTTACAGTCCGGCACCAGAAGCCAGACTTGCTCCAAGCCAAGAACACCCCCCCCCCCACTGCCCTCCTAACTTAACCAAAGGAAAGGCTGCCTGGGAGGGACGAGCCAAAAGGGTCCAGTCGGCAAAGAGGGCTTCTCATCAGCAGAAGGTTGTCCAGAAGAGATTAGGTTGGACTAGAAGACCTCCAAGGTCCCTTCCAACTCTGTTATTCCATGATTGACCCCCTGTGCCCAGAAAGGCTCACCCCTCTCTTTGCTCTCCTAGGAAGGACCAGAGCTCCAAGTTCCCTGCAACTTCTCTGATTAGCGTGCCCAGCCTCCTGAAATTCATCCTCTACCACTCCAGCCCACCCTTTCCGGCTGCGGGTTGGGGGCCCGGCCTCTGGCAAGAGACCAGTCTCCAGCAGGCACGCATCGCCCACCTGGAAAAGGAGATCGGGCTGCTGAAGGCAGAGATCCAGGCCCTGCACCAGGCCCAGGGGCAGCTGCAGGGGCAGCTGTCCGAAACCCGCAGCGAGAGCCAGCGGCTGCAGCGAGAGACTCGCGCCCTGAAGCAGCAGCAGCAGAGCCACCAGGAGCAGCTGCAGGGGCTGTGCAGTCAGAGGACCTGGCGGCTGGAGGACCTGGCCGAGAAGCTGCGGAAGCTGGCCGAGGCCTCCGAGACTCTCCTGACCGAGAACGCCTTCCTGAAAGTCTTGCTCGCCATTGCAGAGAAACACCGGGCAGCAGAATCGGGCCCGGAACGCAGCCCTCCTGCCGAGGACCCCACAGGCCTCCTGTCCCCCGGGCGTGGCCACTTCCCCCCGGTGGAAAAGGAAGGGGCTGCCCCGCTGGACTCCAGGGTCCCCGCAGAGCACAGCAAGGAGAATTGGACCGAGTAGCTCTGCTGAACCTGGGATGACCAGACAGACAGACAGACAGCCGAGTCTGGAGCAGAGAGGCGGCCTCTAGGCAACCTTTATTGAAGTGTCCCTAGAAAGCCTCCCCCCTCCTCTTTTGCTGGACCGGAGGGGGCTGTTTTTTAAGAGCGTCGTGGACCCAGAGTGGCAGGTCTTGGGATTTGTGAAATTGTCAAATTGCAGGGATTGTTCTTTGCACTTTAAAATTGCACTAATTTGATAAGATTTTGTATCCGTTTAACCTAAATTAAACAATTTGCAGGGTGGCCATATGAGGCGTCTCTTTCCCCACCCATAAACAAAGCAAGATTATTCCATTGGGGGCTAAAACACAAAATGTTCAACCTGGTTACCTTCCAGATTTGTGTTTAGAGAACTTCCAGGAAGGTCAATTGTACGGTTAAGGAGTGGGGGGAGCAAGGCGTCCACCCCACCGTGTCCCCCTTCTCTGCCCCTTCTGGCTGGGGGAGCCTCTGCCGTGCCTGACCTGCTCTGGGAGAATGAAGCAGCCTTGGGGGGGGTTGATGAGAGGCCGTCTGTGGCAAGCAACACTGAAGCGGTTGGGGGCAACTGGATGGGGGCCACCAAACTGCTGGCCATGAACAGAGGAGAGGGAGCTCCAGGCAAAGCTGTGCAAGAGCCCATCCATCCGCCCCCCCATTTACCGCGTTTCAGCAGAGGGGCTGCAATGTGGGATTCTAAGCTGCTCCCCCCCCCCCCTTGCCGTTGGTTGGAGAAAGTGCTGCTTAAGCCAGAGAGAGAGAAAGGAGGGGGGGCCTTGCCAAGCGTCAGGGTCTCCCTGTGGCCATAAAAGCCCACGTGGAAATGAGCAAAAGGGAGGGTCGCAGATGTTGGGAGGCAAGAAGGATGCTGTCTGGTGCTCGGCCGGGAATTCCCAGAAGCCCCTTGAAGAGGGTGGGTTTAGCTACAAAAATACACTCGCTGGGAACAAGAGCAAAGC
Source organism: Notechis scutatus (assembly GCF_049901735.1). NCBI lineage: Eukaryota > Metazoa > Chordata > Lepidosauria > Squamata > Elapidae > Notechis > Notechis scutatus. Next base: position 16,928,580 of record NC_142020.1, on the reverse strand, counting down.
CCCCAGCCCACTCTGAGAGCGGAACGCAGTGCATCCGCAGGCAAGGAGGAAGTGGCCAGTTACTCAAAGGCCTTTCCGCCCTTTCGCTGCACTCCCAGCCGCCTTCAGACTGCACCCCAAAGGGAAAGCCGTCATCACTGGCTGTTGGGGGGGGGAGGGGCTGCTGTTGCTTTCAGCAGTCGGAAATGCCTACTCCCCCTAGACCCCCCCCTTCCTTCAGGGAGAGCAGACTGCCATCCTTCCTGGGCAGCATTGCCAGGGCCCTCAGAGGTGGTGGTCCCATCTGCACATTAAAGCACACCAACGAAGCAGCCGTCCAGAACTGCAGCATTTTGCAGCTGCAGCTGCCAGTGCAAGCACCGATCTGTCCTGGAACACGAGGTGCAAGGCCAACATCACCCCCTCCCCCACCCCCGGCTGGTTTTGGAGAAACCCCTGCAGGAGTCATGCAGCGTCTCCTAAATCCAAGCATGGCACACAGCCAGCAGGTTGCTCTTTCCCAGTTCCTGGAGAGGCTCACATTATCTCCTCAGGGCTCAGTGGGCGATTCAAGTAGCAGGTTGAGTGAGTGGGGTTCACGCTGGGCCTCCACCTGTCCATGGCTGGCAACAGACCTTGTGACGGAGAATATGCCCCCGAGCAAGGAGGGTCGTCTTCCCTGGCAGGCATGGCTGCCAGTGGCCAAACGTTGGGTACGGTGGTAGGTGCAGCCCTGCGTGTCCTTCACAGTATCCATGGATTTGCAGCCGGTGCAAATCCTGCTAGCCGTGTGCCTTGGGGCCACCAGGGCTGAGCTTGGGCTTCCTCTCCGTGCAAGGCCCCCGCGCAGAGTACTGGACCAGGAGGAAGGGCTCCTTGGTTTCGCCTTCACCCACGATGCTCTCCTCGTCCTCCGACTGGCTGATCCGCTGGAGGCGCAGGTAGCACCAGCAGCCCAGAATCAGGGCGCCCAGGGCCGCGATGGCGATGAGGATGACGATGACGGTCACCACCCCCGTGGTTGGGCTGTGGTCCATGATGGACATGGCGAGCGGCCGCAAAGGGGCCCCGGGCCCTGCTGGGGGACGCTGCTCCCTCCCTCGCGAGAGGAAGGGGCTCAGCGGCTGCAGAGAGAGAGAGAGACCGGTGAGGCCAGGAAGCCCAAGGAGCCCAGGCCTGCTTCAGCTGCACGCCGGGGCCCAGGAGCCGGAGCAGAAGGGAGGCGCCTCTCCCGGGTGTCGCCCCAAAGCCCCGGGCTCCTTCCGCCCCACGTTGAGCGCGCCCGGGCCTGCTCTCCACGGGCCGGGCAGGAGCCCCAAGCAGGCACTTCCAGGCCAGCCTGCCGGCTCTGCCTCTTGCCCCGGCCTGCTCAGAGAAGGCGAGGCCGGCCCAGCCGGAAACGGTCTCCGGTCTCCCAGCGCCTGAGCGGGCATTGCCGGGCGAGGAAGGCGCCCGGTGGGGGCGGGGCGGCGGCTTCAGCGCTCGACTCCGCTGCTCAAAGGCCCGCGATGACAGCCCCCCCGGACAGGCAGCGGCTGCGCCCTCGGCCTCGCTGCCCTCCGCCGCCTCCCTTGGCAGGAAAGGCCGAAGCGGAGACGGGACGGGGTCAAGTCCAGCGGTTCCTTCTCCCCGGCGGAGGGCAGAGAGCACGTGAGGCCGCAGACCCGGGCCAACTGCCCCCCCGGCCTGGCTTGCCCGCCCTCCGAGCCCGGGACCCGGGAGCAGCTGCGCCGGAGCGGCCGAGCCGAGTGCGTCACGGGCTCCGGGGCAAAGGCGCGCGCTCGCCGCAGCCGAACAAAGGAGGCCGTCGCGGGGCCGACGCGGCCATCGGGCGGAGGGGCTCGGCCGAAGCCGAGGGGCGGGCCCGGCGCAGCAGCCTCCCTTTGTCCGCCCAGCGCGGGGCCGGGGAGGGCGGCGGTCTCTTGTGCCGCAGGCGCCGTTGCAGGGCCCCCGCCCCTCCTCCCCCGCCCCCCAGGCTCGGCGGCCCCGGCCCTGCAGCTCACCAGGGAGGCGGCGCTTCCAGCCGGGGAGGCGTCGAGCTGGAGCGACCGGCCGCCGTCCTCCTCCTCCTCGCCCGGGCCCTCGCGCGCCGCAGCCCCCACCCGGCCACCATGCCGGAGCCGCGGAGCGCCCGCACTGGCGGCCGCCGCCTCGGCGCAGCCTTATAAGGAGCGGCGGCGGCCAATCAGCGCGGGCGCTGGAGCCCGCTTGGCAACGGCGGGGGCGTCGCTCTCCGGCCCCGGCGGCTCCCTCGCCGCGTCGCGCCCTGCCGGGTGGGCTGCAGCTCAGCCCCGGTGGAGCCCGTCGGGGTCCCTGCCCCGAGGCCTTGGGAGCTCCGCCGCAGTTCGGGCGCTTGGAGCCTCCCGGTGCCTCCTCGCCCTCCTGTGGATCCTTCCTGCGGATCTCCTGCTCATGAGGCCCCCAGCACCGTCTCTCCCTCTCTCCGTGGTCTCTTGACCTGGCGGAGTCCAGAGCTTCCTGCCCATCCTCCGCTCCCTCTTCCGACTCTCAGGAAAAGCGTGATGAGAAGAAAGGCGGAGAACCGAAGGCAGCCCCCCGCAGGGGATGTTCAGGGCAGGGGTCCCACAGGCCCAGAGCAAAGGGGAGCCCGGTCCGAGGCCGGTGGGGTCCGTCCCCTCCTCCCTCCCTTGATGGGTTTCACTTTCCAAGGCACCTTGGAATAATTTGAACCAGGCAGGAAAACTGGCTGGCTGTGACACACCTTCCCGATAACAAGCCCTGGCTGCTTTCTGAAGCCATCTTTGCTCCAGTCCCTCCATCTGCTCCAGGGGCGGCAGCAGCAAGGAAGGGAGCTTTCCTGGAGGGTCCCACAGATCAAGGCAAAGGCTCCCTCTGGTATTCCGAGCTAACCTCAAGTAGGATGAGTGCAAGAACCCCCCTCCCACTGGCAGCTCCCGTGGAACTCATCCCACGGAGCTTCCAGTGCTGGAGGGAATCTCAGAGCAGGGAGGTGCAGAGTCAGGGCTGACCAACGTGAGCCGCTCAACCCCTTTGCAAGCTGATGGCCACCTGGGCCCAACCGTCCAGCTTCATAGCTAGGGCTCTCCATGCTCAACCGTTTCTCTTTCTGGCTGTGCCAGTCTCTGCCCAGGGAGGCTCGATGGAACACTGGAGAAAAGTTGCTTCCTCGTTCTACTGGTTTGCACCCCGTGATGTCAGAAGCCCTGTCACTTGCCCTGGTAAATGCTGTGTGTTGCATTAGGGAGGGACCAAATCAGATCCAAAGGTAGAGAGAGACCATAAATAACTTACCAACCTCACCTGTGTTTAGCTAGAGGCGGTCAAGGCATCTTCTGTGGTGTATTTATTAGTGGCTTGTTTGCTGGTCCCTCCTTGACTTAGAATATTACTAATGTTGGCAGCTTCTCATTAGAATGCTTTCATGTAGCTCATTTTGAACAGAAACTGTATTTTAATTTCTCTGCCTTGTGAGCAGCAGAGATTTGACTGCTTTTAGCAGTTTTATATTTAGAAAATTCCTGATGTGGAACTGATTGTGCAATGCAGAAAGAGGATTTCTCATTTCACAAGTTTCAGGGGAATATTCTTGATCAGCAAGCATTGGCCTTTATTTCTCTCAGCCCGTCTCCCTGACTCACTGGGGACCCCAAAGGTATCAGGGCTGCCATTGTCAACTCAACAGTGCTTAGATTTTCATCCTGGTCTGCTTTCCCAAAGCAGATTCCATCAGGATTAGGAAGCCCAGGATTAGGAAGTCACATAGAGGGAGGGATCTGTCCAGAATTCAACCCCCAGGAATTCTGCCCACTTTGCTAGTCCAAAGGTTCAAGTCCTGGGTCTCCTCTCATTGCCTCCTTGCAGACTCTGCCCCTTTCTGCAGGCTCAAAGCATTTTCACCCTTCATAGCAATTGCAAGAACTCCAATCAATGTTCCCGCAAAAGGGCACCAAAAGAGTAGGAGGCTCGGGGGGGGGGGGGGTGCCAAGTCCCTTGCCCAGGAAGTGCCCTCTCTGGAGTGGGAGGGTGACTTGGTGCTGTCCTTGGTCCTTATCCCTGGAAAGAAGAGGTCACTGAGGGGAGGCTTTTGCTTTGGGACGGAAGGGGAGACATCTTGGTTTTTGCTTCAACAGGATACCTGGGTTGACCTCATCCGTATTTCCTGTCTGTAAGAGACAGAGAGAGGAGTCTCAGCTGACAGACCGATGGTTTTCCCCTGCTTGCTTTGAAAAAGGATTGTAGGTGGTCATTCTAAAACTGGTCAAGCAAATGTAGTGCTTAAACCAGCAGCCCCTAAATCCAGAAATATGTTATTGCAAACGGATGGAACTGCCATGATGTAACTTGGAGTTGTGCCCATGGCGGGATTGATTGTAAGCAAAAGTGGCCTTCCGCCCAGGGAAGCCATGCTCAGTAGCTTCTCTCCCACCCACGCACCTGTCTTCAGGTATTGTGCTGGTCACTATCCTCCATTAAGGCCTCTTGATGCTGTTTTCGAAGGAACCTGCGGCATTCGCCACGGCTCTGCTCGCCACAGGAAGGACCATCACTTCCTGCGCGCTCTTTGCAGCTTTGCAGCAGATCCAGGAGGAGCAGTTTGCACTGCCTACATGCTCAGACCTTCTGCAAAGCCATCTAAGAAAGAGGTCTGTAGTGCCACCCCATTTTTAGAATCATTTCCTGGCCTTCTTTGGGACCCTCCAAAGTTTGTGGGATTTTTGTCAAAGTCTTCTCATTCTTTCTCAAAGGATTGGCTTGTTTGCTTCCTGGGGAAGACTTTTTAAAAATACTTTTTGGTTAACATTGTCAGATTATATTATATTTTTATACTAAGCTATTTTTGCATGCACTGCTACTATGGAAAAAAGTTAGTATGGCATATTTAAAATAAACAAACGGGGGGATGGGGGGAGACTATAGCTGCACATGTCTCCTCTCTTGGCAGAGAACACCAGGCAGCAGTGGAGAGAAAGGGAGTCCTACAAAATCTGGTTTTGCAGGTAACAGCATCACACAAATGATGACCCTGGACACACTTGCTTACATAAACAGACCTAACTGGAGACGTTTCCTGGCTTCTTTGCTTTTTCCTGTAATGGAAGCTTAAATTATTTATATCTTCTCTCCAGCAGAGCAGACTGGGAAGAATTCCCTCTCTGCATCCAACTTCTTGGTGCAGCTGGGAAACCAACATGGCTCGTGGGGGGAGCCTTCCTTTGAGAGAGGAGGCGAGACAGCTGCTCCTGGCCCCAAAGGGTTCGGGCTTCATGACTGACCGTTGGAGTGAGAGAGCCCTCAACTGCCTCCCTGTGATCTCATGCGCAGGAAACTGCAGGCAAAGTATTTTTAGAGATGGTTGACATGTCACGATGCTCACAAGTAGACAAAGGGGTATTTTATCTGCAGAAAATGCAATGGACAGCAAGGAGACACCACAGGTTCTTGGCCCATAAATGCTCTTTAGCAAACAGGTAGAGAATGTCAGAAGCCAAGGAAGTAAATTTCACTGACTGAAGTGAATTTTGAGCAGCCCGAGGGAAGATCTGGAAACACCACCACCTTCAGCCATGCTTTTTCATTGAGTTCCTGCCCAATGTTTCTCCGAGTTCTTAGCTGGCGGCGGCTCTCCTGGACTTATCCCTGAAAGCTGAACTGGGCTGAGTTCACCCCGTGGCCCTGGGGTGGCAGAGCTCTTGGCCTGGGGGGTCCCTTTTGCCCCCCTCTATGCATTTCTGCAGCAGCAGCAGCAGCAGCATCGGGGCAGAGCTCCCTGACTCAGAATGGAGGCCCCAGCATCATGGCTTTCACTGACTTTCAGTAAGACCCACCTGGCTTGAAACGCAGCTTGGGAAAGGAAGTGCCCTGCTGCCCCCCCCCCTGCAACCTCTGCCGGAGAAGCAAAGACAATCTCTGGAACAGAATTAAGCAAAGACAGTGGCAGAAGGGCCGTGTCCCTCTGTTCAATGTAAGGTGGACTAGAGACTCTTCAGGTGTCCCACCGAGCACCAGGTGTTTTGGGAGTCAGTTCCTTGTCTCCAGTTTCAGAGGGGAGGGGCTGGGGGGGCGGTGGCAGAGGAGGCGGCTTGACTCCCATCCTTGCGACCTGCAGGGTGCTCTGGGCCATCTCTTCTTTCTCCTGCCGGCCCTTGCAGGACCACCACCACAGCCAGTCTTCCCAGTTCAGCATGGTCTCTGGGACCATAACCTGCAGAAGGGGAGACGGGGATGACCCACACTCACCCTCCCCATCTTTCTTCCGTGAGGTGGCCTGTGATGGCGGGGGGCAGGATTGGGTCCAGGGGCTGCGCAGCCAGGAAAAGAGGGAAACAGGTCAGTTGTCAAGAAAGGCAGGAGCTTTAATTAGCAGGACGGATCTTTTTATGGAAGTCTGAGCTCAGCAAAGGTGGGGGGGGAAATAAATGGAAGAACGGAGAGAGGAACAAGGGTGGGGGAGGCAGAAATGAAAGCAGGGGAAGGGGGGGAGCCCTTAATTGTGGGGGCCCATTTTAAGCCAGGCTATAGCAATGAGCTGCTCTTCCCCCTCCCTGCAGGTGGTGACCTGTTGACATCCGGAACATTCAGAAACCTTCGGGTCCTCCAGGGGCCCAGATTGCCCGGATGGCCGCTCTCTGTGCAATCCTCCACCCCCGTTGCTCCCGCTGAGCCTCGGCTGCTGAGGGCTGTCAAAGCAGAGAGGCCCACCCCGGGGCCTCCAGCACATCTCCGGGAGGAACCGAAGGAAGCCTGCGACCCCCAGGCGGCCACCCTGCCAAGCGGACGAGGCTGGCTCCGGAACACGCCTAAGGGCAGCCATGGCTCCCCGCCTGGGCCCTGGGCAATGCCACCTTCAGTCCGGGTGGGCATGGGTGGAGCGGCCCGGGAGCCTCCCTGGGCGAAGGCTGCCGGCAAAGCCTTGGTTCTGCCAGGCCGGAGAGCCGCCTGTCCCCGCCGCCTCCTCCCGGGCCGGCTCCGGCAGAAAGCCCTCGCTTGCTCGACGGCTCGCAAAGCCCGACCAGAAGAAGAGCGGAGCGGAGAAGCCGGGCCGGGGGCGCCCTTCGCCCGGCCCGACCCCGGCGCGCCCCTTCCTCTCGGCAGCGCGCCCCGGTCCCCGAGCGGGCGCCCTCGGCGGGCGCCGGCGTCTGGGCCGCTTTGACAAGCGCCGCGCGGTCAGGAGGGCTCGGCGGCCTGGCAAAGCACCTCGGCGGCCCTTTCTGGGCTTCCTGCCCGGGGCGGCGGCCCGCCCAGCCGGCCGGGAGCCCAGCGAGGAGGGCTGGGCTGGGGCGGGCCCTGAAGGCGCGGGAGGGGCGCGGAGCTGGAGGTCCAGCAAGGCGGAAGAGCCCGACGGCGAGCAGGTGAAGCGTCCCTGGCGACCGGGAGGTAAGGCGGCTCTGGCCCGCCGGGGCCCCGCGCGGGAGGGCGCGCCGGCTGGGCCCCTCGGGGACCGGCGGGGAGGGACCGGGAGCTCTGGCCCCGCGGGGGCAGCGGCGGCGCGGGCAGCTTTTCCGAAGCGCGGCCGCTGCTCCTTCTCGGCAGCCTCCGCCTGCCGGGCGCGTCCGAGCCCCACCGCGGCCGGGGGTTCCCACCTGCAGCAGCGCCCCGAAGAAGCCCGTGGCAGAAGGGCGAAGCGGGCGGCTTCTGCCGGACTCTCGGCTCGCCTTCCCGGGTGGCTGGAGGCCCATCGGGGCGCCGCGGCGCTTCTGCCGGGGAGGGGAAGGACGGGAAGGGGAGGGGGCTCCGGCGCCCCCCGCTCCGGCCCCCGGCTTAGGAGCACAAGCGGGAGCCGCTCGGGGAAGGGGCGGGCTGGAAGGGGGCTTTGCAAATGAGGCGGGCTGGCCTCGGGAGACCCCCTCCCTCAACCCAGGGGGTCGGTGCTTGGCTTTGGGGGCAAGAAAGAGGCCCCGAGCCCAGGGCAGGCAGCCGGCACAGGCGGCTCTTTCAGTGCTCGGGCCTCAGGCCTTTGGGGGACGAGTGATGAGGAAGGTAATGGAGGATAGATGCGACAGGAGGCAGGGCAGCGGGGCCGTAGCACACGGAATGGTTAGAATCACAGAGTGCAAGGACTGAAGACATTAGAGACCATCTAGTCCAGCCCCTGGCCCATAAGGAGAAGAGGGAAAGCCTTTTTCAGGCTTTCAGATGGACCATTATCCTCTGTCCCATTATCCTGTGCTTTCCTTCTGAAGCAGAGTTTCTTTTGAACCCACATCCGGTTTCCTGGTGGGGCTGGGCATTGAAACTTTCCACTCGCTCCTTATTTATTTATTTATTTATTCATCGCATTTATGAAGTGACTCTGGTGGCAGAGTTTAATCATCATCATCCTGGCATCCTGAAAATTGCCCCACCGGTGAGGCTTCTTGGCACAATCACAGCCCTGGGTATGGATTATGGCATCGCCCCTGGAAAGCAGCCCAAAAGCAAAAGGCAGTTTCTCCCTCCCGTCTTCTCTCCAGGCCCCGTTGCTACAGCAGCCCCCCCCCCGCCCCCAGTCCTAGCACCGCTTGGGACAGCTGACCACTTCCCCACACACTGGGATGGGGCAGGCGGTCATGGTGGGTGACCATTACTCACACAGGAGGTGACGGTGTAGGGCAGCGTTGTGACCCCAGGCAGGTGAGCTGCTTTGCCCCACAGGCAGTCAAAGGGGCTGCCCTCTCTGAGGCTGGCATAGCTGTGGCTCCTTCTGACCTCACAAAGGCTGGCTGCCCCCTCCCCCGCTTCTTAGGGGCCTGGGCCTCTCCAGAGCCACTCTGGGGCCTCAGCAGGTGCGTGTGTCTCTTCCCCTTGAGGAATTCTAACAGCAACTGGCTTGGCTGAGATGGAAATGCCCTCCCCTCCCCCCAGGTCCTGGGCAGGGGGGGCTAGCTGCTCCCCTTGCAGAATGGGACCCCTCCCCCCACACTTTGCAGGTGCTGCCTCCTCTGCCCAGGCCTCTTCGCTGGGGAAGGGGGGGGCCCAGGAGGCCATGTGAGAGCAAGTGGGGTGGGGCAGCTTTGCTTCATTCGGGGAAGTGTTGGCAATCAGGCCGAAAGTCCCGGTTGTGTAACCAGAAGCATTGCAGAATGGCAGCCTGGGGAGAGGCAGTTCCGGCTTCGGCTTTGGGGAATGGCAGGGTGGGGTTTGGCTGTGTGGAGGCAGAGTGGCTGGGGCTGCCTGCCAAAGGTCTGGTTTGGGGGCCCTTGACCAATTGTCCCTCGGCCCCTGCCTGGCTTTCTGACACCTGCGTGGCCCTTGAAGCCCTGCATGGGGGGGGGGGCAGCCAAGGTCAGCCCCCAGGAGGAAGGCAGTGCTGAGAGCAGGCTGCAAGGACCAGCAATGTTTTTGCACACTTACCAAGTTGTGCAACCTCTTCTCAAACTCCTCCTGGAGCCCCTTTCAGGGCTGGTGGGGCTGCCCCCTTCCTGCCAAGGGCCCTCCTGCCACAGCCACCCCTCACTTCTAGCTGTTTGGGTTTTGTTCTGGCTGCTCAGACCTTGCAGAATCCACTTCCCTGAATGAAAAGTTTGAGACCAAGTTGGGGTGTGTGTGCGTGTGTATCTTTCTCTGAAGTTCTTCCTTTTTCTTCTGAGTCATTAGACGCCCCCCCCCCGCCCCCCCAGCACTTTCTTCCTCTTAGGGACCCTGGTGACACCACCTGGTTTGGCAGCCTTCTCCCGGGGCAAAGGAGATCTGGGCTAAGGGCCTGCTCTGGGTGGCAGCATTCCTGGCACAAGAGTGGCAGCCCTGCGAGGTAGGCCGGGCATGCCAGGAAGGCCAACTGAGGGCTGTACCTCTCTCTCCCCCCATCCGGTACTAAACCAGACCAAGATGGCGTTGCTTTGTGTCTTTCTCGTGCCCCCCCTTGGCTGTGCAGCTGACTCAGAGCTTCATTGTTTGACCTGTTTTGTAAATATTGTTGGGGGAGGGGTGGCGTTTAATTCCTGGAACAGGAAACAGACGCCTGTTTTCTGGGAATGCAGGCAAGGAGCCTGGCGGGGGGATGACCAGGAGTGCGGAGCTCCTCTGGGCCGCTCCTGCTCCCCCTCCGCCTGGCAGGGCTGTTCCTCCAAGGGGCCGGCCAAGCACCCCAGCTTCCTTTTGGCCTCTCTCCTAGAAACATGGCTGCTCCTCCCTCAGCTCCTCCACCGTCTTACGAAGAATCGGCCAGAACCAGTAATCCAGTCCCGTTTCCCTACCCGCCTGCAGGGGGAATTCCTGCAAAGGGGGCACCGGCCACTTACCCAGCCCAGCCCCAGCCTCCGTTCCTTGCCCAGCCCTATGGCATGCAACCCCAGCCGGCCCCAGCGATGCCTCCAGGTGAGTCCCAGCGGCGCCTGCAGGAGGCTGCCGGGGGCTGGTCTTGGGGCATCGCAATGGGCACCCGGAACCTCCCGCCTCTCCCTCTCTCTCCAGTGCCCCTACAAACTGTCTACATCCCGGGGCCCCTCATCTTCCTGGAGCATCCCATGCAAATCTGCTGCCCTGCCTGCAACCAGATGATTGTGACCCGCATCTCGTACCAGCCCGGAGCTCTGGCCTGGCTCTCTTGTGGTGGCCTCGCCCTGCTGGGGTAAGTTGGTCCCATGGGAAGCAGGGCAGCCCCCCCCCCCGCACAGCTGGAAAGCAGCAGCCACGCTCTGCTTTCTCCCGCAGGTGCTGGCTGGGCTGCTGCCTGATCCCCTTCTGCGTAGACGCCATGCAGGACGTCCAGCACTTCTGCCCCTGCTGCAACGCCTTCCTGGGCGTCCACAAGCGCCTCTGAGTGGGTCTGGGCCCCCGTGCCAGGAAGCCAAAGCCCCCTTGGCTTCGCCCACGTCCCCCTGGACCGAGCCTTGCGGGGCCCGTGCAGCCCCTCCTCAAGACTTTGGAGCAACGCAGACCGCCTCTCGAGCCTCTGCCCCCCACCTCGGCCTGCCGCAGCCTGCACAGAGGCCCGTGGGGAGCAAAGGGTCCCGCGGAGGCTGCCCCTCTGGGCCCAGCCTCCTCTGCAGGGGGAGCTTGCGGCAACACCTACAGAGGCTGATGGCAGGACGCTTCCAGGGTTTGACCCAAGCCCTGCAGGGCTCCCACCCTTTGCCTCTGGGCACACGCCAAGTAATGGAGCCACCGATGTGGGCGGCAGAAGGGCCTGCTGTGATGCCAGGGCTGGGTGTTCCCTTCGGTCTCAGCGTTTGCCCCAGCCCTCCAAGCGGGAAGAGAGAAGCACAACGGGTGCTGCTGGCCCAGGGCAGCCTGACCCCAGGGGGCTCAAGGGGGCTTCCTGCGGCCAGGGAGCAGGGCCTTTTGTCCTGGGGATTAGTGGTGGGGGGGGAGCAACGTAGCTGGAGAGGGAGGCGAATCTCTGGAGCACTTTAAAGATGTTGGCTCTGCAAGTCCAACTTTATTCTGATTTGCTTCCAAACGTTAGTCCTGACTTTTTCAGCTTTTGAAATAAAACTGCCTCGCAAAAAGAAAGAGCTGCAGGCGACCCTAGTTTTTCCAAAGGGAGAGACCTGGCCCAGCCCTCCTTGCCGTGGGGAAAAAGCGAGGCTGGGCAGCCGCAGGGAGGCAGGGGGACTGGGGCCAGGCAGCCTAGATCAGGGGCACCACTTCACCTTCAAACGGACTGGTGGAAATGTGGCCCCCGAGACCCCCAAGCCGCTTGAGAAGGAACAGAAAGGGTCGTGTTCCAACCAAAAACAATTTACTACAAAAATAGCAAAGAAAATTTCAGTCTGCTCAACTTTAGAGAAATTTATTTACAAAAATTAAATAATTATCTTCTATGAAAAGAGATGTCTAGGGTGTTTTCCCTTAAAAAAGGTCCACGTTATTCAAACAAATGTTTCTAATCTCCCAAGCTGGCCGAGGGCTTTTCCTTCACTTAAAATGGGACAAGGCAAATGCAAATGCCGGAAGAGATGCGGAGGCGCCTGGGGGGCATAGAAACGTTGCATTTTTGCATCATAACAGCATCTGACCTTCTGCAACTCTTGAACGAAACTGTTAAAAACCTGAAAGGGCCCTTTCTGAAACTCCTGCAGCCGAACCTACAGCTTCTCTGGATCCTTTCTCCCACCACCAGAATAAGATAAAACATACATTTTTGGGTGCAGATGGAAATTCCAGCAAGATTCAAGTCAGGGGAGCCCCTTTCTGCGCTCCAAGCAGCCATGCTCCCCACCTCCAGCGAGGAGGAGGAGGAGGAGGAGGAGGAGGAGGAGGAGGAGGAGGAGGAGGAGGAGGAGGAGGAGGAGGAGGAGGAGGAAGCAGCTGCCTTACTGTCCAGGTGCCAACAGCTCTTTGTGCAAAATGGGAGCACAGGCAACTGCGAATCCCAGCAGATGCTGCCAGCTTGCCTGTGCTTTCCCTTTTGTGTGTGTGTGTGTGTGTGTGTGTGTGAAGGCCGGCTTCACCTGGTCAAACCAAGCCGGCATCTTTGGCCATGTTGCAGAAGATGCCTCTCCTCTCGATGAGGTCAGCAGGAGCCCCGCACTCCACGATTCGGCCTTTCTCCAGGACGATCACCCTAAATGTACAACAGCCCCGTCCATCACCCTCTTCCCTTCCCTCCACCACAAGGGCCACCCTGGGCCAACCCCTGCCAGCAGTCGATGCCCCCGCAGCCTTACCGCGTGTAGTCCATGATGGTGTTCAAGCGGTGCGCAATTGTCAGGACCGTGCAACCCTCAAACTGCGTCCGGATCGTCGACTGGATGAGGCTGTCCGTCTCAAGGTCTACCGCGGCGGTGGCTTCGTCCAAAACCAGGATTTTGGATTTCCGCAGCAGGGCCCGAGCGAGGCACACCAGCTGCCGCTGACCCACGCTTGAAGACAGAAAGGGTAACTTTGTTTCCTTTGAAACAAAGCAGGAATTTTGCAAACAGAGGCAATGGGCGTCCTTGTGCCCGTTTCCCAGTCACAGGCCGGCATAAGGTGCTCTGTGTATTGTGTGTGTGTGTGCGTGTGTATCCAGAGCCTGGCTTCTGTTTATCTCAAAACTGACTTTTCACAGCTGCTCCTGAAAGGGTGGAGATGTTTGCCCGGATCTGTTGGACTTTGATAATTTCAGTCGCATTTTCCGGGGCCCTAGCAAAAACTGCCCCTGATTACAGCCCGTATCAGAAACCAATTTCCTTGAATACTTAAGGCGTCCGTTGCATCCTCCTTTTGCAAAAAGGCTGCAGCCAGGAATGGGCAGCTCCCTTTTTTGCAATGAAAGAAAGTGAAGAAGAGGACCAGAAAAAAACAGAAAAAGATCCAGAGGAAAAAAGGAACAGCAAAGAAGAAAGAGAACTAAATGTATTAAGGAAGAAGAAATGCGTTCTCTGTTATCCAACTGGAAGTATTAACTTGGTACAATATATAAAGACGATCTTGTATCAGTTGGGTGTGTGATCCTCCATAACAACACAATTAGGAGAACACAACTATCTCTAAGGTCTCTGAGTCAGCCTGTCCTTGAGTTGGTGACTAAACAGGCAAACTCTGAAGGACTGCGCCCCTCCCCACCCGCCAGGAAAGAGAACCAAGCAGGTAAACACCAGGCACTGTTTTACTCCTGGCGCTGTGTGGGGCGGAGCCAGGGCCACCTGCTTCTTCCTAGGTTCCCAAACAGCCAGAATCACACCTGGTTCTTAAGCCTGTGAATCAGTCCTGGAGGGAGAGCTGGGCTCACAGCCAGAGAGCAGCCAAAACTGATCCAAAGCTGTGCAACGCCTGCAAAGCGGGCAGATGCTTCCTTGGCAGTGCCAGCGTAACGAGGGGCCGGCAGAGCCAGAGTTTAGAGGCAAGCAAGCTTCACGGAGCTCAGCATCCTGTTCTTAAACACGTGCCTGACATGCGTGCACCTTTGTGCGTGGTAAAAACTCTGGGGCTTTTGAAGCCTTGTTGCCTGCATACCTGAGGTTTTCTCCGCCCTCTGAACATTCGTGGAGGAGCTTATCGGGAAGGGAGGAGACGAAGGCTTTCAGGTGAGCAAGCTCCAGCGACATCCAGAGGTCGTCATCGGAGTACTGCTCGAAAGGGTCCAGGTTCATGCGCAGGGAGCCAGAAAACAGGATGGGATCCTAGGTGGGCAAGAGGAAGGGGGACAGAGAGAAGGACAGGTCACAGAAAGGGCCCCTCAGCCGTTTCGTGGGGCAGCTTCTCCCCGCTTCCTGAAACAGCCCTCTGGGTGGGAAGCTTAAAATCTCCAAAGGGCTTCAAAGCTACAAACGCACCACTGAGGTGGATCTGGGCGTTGCATTTTCCATGGGCTCAAATCCAGGCTCTGCTTGCCTGCCTTCCCTCCCAGGGGATTCCCTTCAATGGGACTCCAGTTTGGGGGGGGGGGGGCAGGAGAAGGGGCCTTGCGGAGAAGGTCAGGCCCCAAGGCAGCCCCTACTGACCTGGGGGATGATGGTGATCTTGAAGCGAAGGTCGTGCAGCCCGATTCTGGCGATGTTGACCCCGTCAATGAGGATCTCTCCTTCCGCAGCCTCTTTGATCCGAAACAAGCCCAGCATCAGGGAGGACTTGCCAGCCCCCGTCCGTCCGACGATGCCCACCTGCCGAGGCCGGAGAGCAGAGATGGAACGGCCTGCAGCCGAGGCAGCTGCGAAGGCTGGAGCTGGGGCAGAAGCAGGGCCCCGCCTTCCAAGAGGAGCTGAGCCCATTTGGGGGGATGTGTGGGCAGCACCGGACGGACATTCAGGAAACCCTCCCAACCTCTGCAGGCAGAGGCGGCTCTGCTGAGGGACCCTCGGTGGGGGGCACGGTCTCTGTACTGCTTCCCAGGTCCAGATGGGCATGGAAGGAGCTCCTGCCTTCACCAGCTTCTCCCCCCGCCCCCCAGGGCCAGCAAACCTCTTCTCTGCCACCTTCCATCCTGCTTCCAACCACCAGCACTGCCCGGAACTCACTTTCTCCCCACCACGTATCACCACGGAGACGTCCCGCAGCACAGGGTCCATGTCGCTCCGGTAGCGAAGGCCATAGCCCCGGAACTCCACCCGCCCTTCCTGAGGCCAGCCGGGTGGGGCAGCCACTTGCTCAGAGGTCCACTCGGCCTGCAAGAGGTGGGAAATTAGGCTCTCATGCGCCCCAGCCATTCCGTGGTTTGGGGACCTTCCAAGACCATCCACCGGCTCAACCCTTAGGCCCAGCCCCCCTGCCCAGCACTTGGCCTCTCACCCCCCACGGGATGGTTTTCTGGAGGATGCAAACGCCGTGTAACAGGCGATCCCCAGCAAATGGACTAAGGCAAACCATGCCACCACTCTTGGCCACCAGAGGGCACTGTTGCTCTGCAAGTGGAGTGGCCCGGAAACTGGATGGGGCCCCTGTGGCCCCTTTGCCCTCTGATGGACAGGACCCAAGCTCAGGCAGAGTGAGCAAGCCAGGGGGTGCCCGGGCTTTGGTCTTGAGAGGCTTCTAAAGAGAGGATTCAACCAATTGCGGGGCATTCCGAAGCATTAGCCAGGCGGAACCTTCTCGTTTAGGCGCAGTCTATCTTAAGGAAGTGAGAACAGGAGAGGGCGCAGGTCTTTCTTACTGGTGGACCAAGGAATGGGGGGGGGGCGCATAGGATCTATTCTAGGAGGGGTTCAGGGGGCTGACCCCCCACCACCCTCTCCAGGCTTTGGGGCCCAGCAACCCATCCCAACTGTGAGCAGAGACTGGCCTCCTTTTCCTTCTCCGAGTATTCCTTGACTCTTTCCACAGCCACGATGTTGGTCTCCATCTCGGAAGACATTCGGACCAGCCAGTTTAAGTAAGTGGTGATCTGCAAAGGCAGGGCGCACTGGTCAGGCCCGGAGGAATCGGAGCAGGAGGGCACCATCTTGGAGGCAGCCGCCAGCAGGGACGGTGGGCCATTGAGGGCCCCGATTTAAGGTGAACGCAGCCCACGAGAGGCGGCAGGGAAGGGCTCCTGGCCCAAGGCAGGACCGGGTCTTAGGGGCCAGAAGAAGCAGGCTGCCCCTCCTCCTGGCCAGCCAATGCCCTCTCGTGCGAGAGGCTACGGCCATCGCATCTATGCGATCCTAAAATCCCCCCTTTGACCGGAATCCCTCCCACGGCAGGATGCCTCCTCCCATCGGAGAAGGGTTGGCTCACGAGGGGGCAGGGCTCAAACCCGCCAGGCCGCCCTGAAGCTGTCCTACCTGCAGCGAGTAGGAGATGGACAGGCCCACCAGACCCGGACTCAGGCTGTGGCGAGCGATGACGGCAAACAGGGCTGCGAAAAGGACGATGCAGTTGCCCACCGACTCCAGCCGGACGGCCAGCCACCTGCGCAGGCCAGGGAGAGCAGGGTTAAGGGTTAAAGGTTAAAGGCCAGGGAGGGCTTCCCGGTCCTCTCCCCAACAGGGTTACCGGTTGGCCACGATGCTCGGGTAGTAGGCCTTCTGGTTTTCATCCACTTTCAGGTCACTCTGCCTGATGAACCGTTTCTGCTCTCCAAAGGCTCGGATGACGCTGACGCCCAGGAGGGTCTCGTTGAAGTGCGAGTAGACCGGGGAGCGGCTGACCGACTCCAGGCGCTTCAGCTGGCGTGAGGTGGCAACGTAGAAGCGCTGCAGAGAAAGCACGAGAAGGGCTGGCGGTCAGAGGGGTCCCCAGAACCAGGAAGGGAGCCCCATGGAGAGCACGCGGGGCCCCTACCTGCACGAAGAAGTAGGTGAGTCCCAGGGGAGGGATAACCACGGCTGCAATCGGCGTGGCCAGCAGGATGATGACGCAGGCGCCCAGCACGTTGAAGAGCGAGCCCATGAACATCTTGATGACCTGCGGCAGGGTGGAGTCGATGGTGTCCATCTCCTTGGAGAAGCGGTTGACCAGGTTCCCGCTGGGTGTCTGCTCAAAGAAGCTCACCGGGCACCGCAGGACATTGTGCAGCAGGTCGAGGTGGAGGCGGCGGGAAGCGAAGATGCCCCCCACGGAAACCGCCATGGAGTAGCCAAACACGGCCACACCTGCGGGGAGCGAGAGGCCAAAGAGAGCGTGGGTCTGGCTGGAGCCGCCCAGGAAGGCCCGCTCAGCCCTAACAACGAGACCTGGGCCATCGGGGGCCCAAGAGCATTCTGGGAGGTCCCAGAGGCTGCCCGTGGTCGCCCATCCCAGCGAAAGAGGCTGCCTTGCCCGCTTCCCTTGCAGGGGATGCCTTTAAGGGCGCCAGCCGATGGGCCTCAGACCCGATTCCCAACCACAGAAATACCCCATTCAGAGCAAGAGGCCGCATGGAGCTGGCACAGATACCAGCTTTGGGCCTCCAGCCACCCCAGAGCAGGGCAAGGGCCCCCAGACCCTACTCGCTGGGCAGACTCTGAAGCCCCCAGGGCAGAGAAGGGAGGAGGCGAGGCCAGCGCCCGGCCCATAACAGCCTCCCCTCCATTCTTCCTCTCCAGTCCC
Organism: Notechis scutatus; assembly: GCF_049901735.1. Lineage (NCBI taxonomy): Eukaryota > Metazoa > Chordata > Lepidosauria > Squamata > Elapidae > Notechis > Notechis scutatus. The sequence continues at coordinate 16,911,273 of NC_142020.1, read as the reverse complement.
TTCCGTCTCATCCTCAGCAGACCCGGAAACTTGGGGAGTTCTGGGCCAGCCACGTGCAGGATTCACAGCCGGGAAGAGTCCCCTCCCTCCCTCCCTCCCTCCCCAGGTGGGCTGCAGGCCAGGAGGAGAGAAAACCCGCCAGGGCCGCGGGGGAGGCAGACCTTGAGAGATCCCCAGGGCGCCATACACCCTCAGGCGCAGGCTGGTGTGCTGCTGCGTCCCGTTGAGGACGGGGTCGTCTGTCCACAGGCTGAGCCAGTAGTTGGAGGCCAGGGAGGCCACGTGGTTGCACAGGAAGAGGAGGATGCTCAGGAAGGAGATGCCCAGCCCGATGGCTCTCATGTACTCCCAGTAGACAGTCGTCTTCACCTGCGACACACAAGGCGGCCCTCAGAGCAGCCCAGGAATCTGCTGCCTCCACAAGTGGCCCCCTTTTCTCAGGTCGCAGAAGGCCCCCCGCTGCTCCCGCATCCAGTTCCAGCTCTCCCTTCCCCCCCGCCCCGGACGGCCAGGGTGAGAGATGGTCCCAGCTCACACCGCCTCTCCTCCTCCTGGGTCCGCTCTCAAGCGGGGAGGCTCCCCCTGGCTGATCAGGGGACAGAGGCAACGGCGCCCTTTCCGTAACATCCCTTCCCGGGGGTGGGGGGGTGGGGGGGGGCTTGAGACAGGCCGAGGGAGTCCAGGCGGGCCGAGGGAGGGCAGCCAGGAATCGTTGCCGCATGGCCAGTTCACAGCCTCCCGGTGGGGAAAGGCAAACAGACACGACCTTGGCGGCCAGGAGTTAAGGCCCTGAACTTGACACTGGCACCGGGGCTGCGGCCAGCTGGCCAAACTCCAGCCGGGAGCCTTTTCCAGAAGGAAAACAGCCAGTTCAGCCCCCAGCCATTTGCTGTGACCTCATTCAAGTGTGAAGTGCTTGTGATCAGCAGCTGGCTCTTTTTTTTTTGAAAGGAGAGGACAAGGCCATGTTATTGTTGACATAAATACTGCTAAAGCACTTTATCCCTGAACAAAGGAATGCATCTAATCTCTGAACTAATCCCCAAATAAAGGGACTGGCAGCCCTTCCAAGGCCGGCCAGGGAAGCCAAGAAGGCCACTGGATCCCTCTCGGGCACATTCACGGAATCTGGGAAGGGATCCGCTCTGCCAAACTGCCTGGACTTTCTTTCTCACACTTCCCTCCCCCCTCCCTTCATCCAGCCCTCATCTTCCCCACTGAGGGTCTTTTCTGGGCAGAGGCTACCATGGTCAGCCCCCAACTCCGAAGCCCTCTGCTGCCGGTCAGGGGAGCCAATTTTACTGGGCTAAACGGGAGCAAACTGGGGGACCCCGGGTGGGTGGGCAGTGGCTGGGCCCTTACTTTCCCTGTCTGCGCAGTGTCCGCTTCGGTTAATTTCCAGGCGTTCTTCCCATCCGGTGCCGCCTGCGCCTGGGCCGGGGACTTCTCCGTGTCGCTGCTGTAGGTCGAGGAGAGGCTCAGCTGCCTGCAAGGCCCACGTGCCCTGCTTGAACCGGGCTGCTTGGTGCAGTGCCCCCTGCAGGTGCCCCACTCCCCCAGCCGCCAAAGACCTCCCACCGTGTGGGCACCCCGTTGGCTCCGATCCAGGGGCCGGTTGCAAAGGCCTGGGACCACGGCAGGCAAAGGCAACCGCTGGCAGGGCCCTCCAACAGAGCAGAAGCCGCTGGGAAGCAGCCCTTGGGCCCTCATCCCTTCTAGCGGGGAAGATCCAGGCTGAGCAGGAATCCCCTCCCTGTGCTGGAAGAGTCTGCCTCCAGGACAGAAACCCCCCCCCCATGAGACCCCCTCGGCCAGCAACCGAAGGGCCCCAGGTGGGGTTGAGGCACCTGCTGATGCCAGGAAGGCAGCCAAGGCAGGGAGGGGGATCGTTCCTGGCCACTCCCTTGCCCACCTCCTCACTTGGACCGAGTTTTCGCTGGCGACGACCCCATTCTCCAGCAGCTTCTCTTCCTTTGTGACCAGACCGGGTGTCTCTGCAGGAATTAAAGAGAGGCAGACCGAGGGTTGGTGCAGGAAACGAAACAGCCAAAGTGAAAAAGAGATTCCCCATTAAATCCGCGACCATCCAGGACTATCCTCCACTCTGGACAGGGAGGTTTGTTTCTCTGCAGGTAGTTAAGAACCGAGGCTATTAATTTCAATCGACTTGCTGAACCGCCGCTAAGAATTTGGGCCATTAGTTTTCCCCTAGTAAAGAATACAAGCCATCAAAAATGTGTGGATTTTAATAACTTCTCTCCACCCTCCTCTGCTCAAAGTGCTTCTTATAAATCCAAAGGAGAAGGAGGAAAATGAACAAAGAAGAGGCGAAGGTGGTTTAAGCTCTTCCCGGTTGCCCCTTTTTAGCTTATGCTGGCTTGTTTAAGGGGAGCAGAGTCTGCAAAGTGTAATTCAATCTGGCTGAGTTAAACAAGCGATTTCCAGAGTTCCCTTCATCCTTTCCACTTCCCACAATCAAGTAAAGTTTTGTTAGCTTTGAAAACGCCCAACGAAGCAACTCTGTTCTCAGGGTATTAGATGACCCGGCCTTGTTTCTGCAGTGCCAGCTGGCAAGCCCAGAAGCTTTTTGTCCCGCAGAGCAACGATTTGGGCCATAACAGCCGAGGAGTCCTGGAGGCTGTTTCTAAACCGAGATACCCGAAGGCCGGGGCTGGCTTTGAGGGAGCAGCTCCAGCCCTTGACTGGCACCGAACCAGGCACCTACAATCCTGCCCGAGAATGAGAAGCAACCCAAATTAGGTTTGGGAGCAGCCACACCAGTGGCGTCCCATGGCAACTTCAAGGCTTCAACTCCCAGAAGTCCCCAGTGGACACTTAAGAGGAGCCAAGTCTGAAAACAACGATTTAGGAAGAAGACAGATTTTTTTCCGACTCAATGTCTAACAGCCAGAAGCTGAAAACCCCTCCGGGGTTGGGCCTCTTCCCCTCTTCAGCCTCGGAGGCTGCATGCTTAGGGCCCCCATTCACACACAACATCGCACAGCAACCGGCCAATCAGACAAGCCTCAATAACAAATGCCTGGTCAATAATCACTGAAAAAGGGCAGAGACAACAAACACAGGAGCAGCCCCCCCCCCCACACACACACACACAAGCCACAGGAAGCATCCGAGAGACAGGTCGAAGGGAACCTCCAGCTCTCAGCCACCCAGGGGGTCCTGCCCACCTTTGCCCGGGCTCTTTCCCATCTCAGCAACCCAAGAGGGCGCTAACAGGGCACGGAAAGAAAGCTGCCCACGCAATAGTGGCCGCATCTACATCCGCCGGGGCCCGCTCCTTGCCTTCGCCAGCCGCGCTGTGATCCACCCCGGCGTACGTGCGCAGGAACTCCGCAAAGGCCCCGTCTTGCTTCAGCAGCTCTTGGTACGACCCCATCTCCGATATCTTGCCCTCGGACAGCACTACGATGGTGTCCATCAGCGGCAGGTAGCTGACCCCGTGCGTCACCAGGATCCGAGTCTGGGCAGGAAGGAAGAGGCCAAGCAGGGGGGTTGGGGGATGGAGGAAACGGCGGGCTTGCCGGGCCGGCTGAAGGCAACCGATGAAGCTGCCTATCAAAGGGCGAGGAGATCTGACCCCCCGCCCCCACTGCCCTTTGTGTCCCCAGAGGGCGAAAGTTTCCCCCAGGCCTACTTTGTGTTTCAGGAGGCCCTTCGGCCCGATGACTTTGTCGAAAATGTGCTTCCCGACATGGGCATCCACGGCCGACAAGGGGTCATCCAGCAGGTAAATGTCCGTGTCGGCATAGACGGCTCGGGCCAGGCTGACCCTCTGCTTCTGGCCGCCTGACAGGTTCACCCCCTGCAGAAGAGAGCAGCGCCCTCAGGGCTGGGCAGGAGCCAGGGGCCACGGGGCCCCCACAGAAGAGGGCGTGGGGGGAAGGAGAGCCTGAGCTCTGGGGTGGCGCCCATGGAGGCGGCCCCCTCCAGCACCTTCTCGCCAATCTCCGTCTGGTCTCCCGAAGGGAAAAGCTCCAAGTCAGGCAGCAGCGCACAGGCCTCGACCACCCGCTGGTAGTGCCTCCCGTCCAGCTCCCGCCCGAAGAGAATGTTCTCCATCAGGGTGGCGTTCTGGATCCAGGCCTGCTGGGAGACGAAAGCCACGGAGCCCTGCAGGAAGAGATGCCCCCCCTTGAATTTCCCTTGCCTGCTGCTGCCGCCGCCCTGAGCGCCCACATCCCCCCCATTCCGCTTGCCTGCCCCTCCCCAGGACTCCCCTGGCTGTAGCCCACCACAGGGGGCGCCCAGGGAAGGGAGGCCCCCTCTACTGGCCAGCCCAGTCCAGGCGGGGGGAGGGCTGCGGTGGCCCAAGCATCAGAGAACCCTCCAAGGGCCCCCAAGCCCTCCTGCCCACCTCAGGGGCCCCGCCTGCCCCCGCACCCTGAGAGAGACGTGCCCCTCCTGCTTCTCCATTTCTCCCAGAAGAGCCGACAGGAGGGAGGACTTGCCACACCCGACCTGGCCCACCACGGCCACCAGGGAAGAATCCGGGATGGCCAAGTTGATGCTGGAAGGAAAGGAATCGCCAGTTCAGCCTCGGCCCCCAGAAGGCCCAAATGGGGGGACCTCAGCAATGGCAGGTGCCTGCAGGGCCCGAGAGGCCAAGAGCCACCTCTGGGGCCCAGCTGGAGATCAACCAGGGGCAGCGGGTCCCATCCAGGGTCTTACCTGTTCAGCACGGGGGGCTCCGTCCGTGACCAGCTGAAGGAGGCACCTTTCACGCTGACGCTGTTGCTGCCCGCTAGCCAGTGGCAAGAGGAAAAGGGCCCTTGAGCAGGGCAGAGGCGGCCAAGGGCAGCACCTGCCAGAGGTGGGGACCCCTGGCCCTCCCCAAGGGGTGCTTTTCTGTACCCCCTCCACTGCAGGCCCCACAGCGCCCACCAGGCTGAACGTCACAAACCTGGAGCCCTGGTGAGGGTGCAGGTGTTGGGGGTTCCAATGAGCCCTGCTGAGTTTAATGGGGGGGGGGGAGAGGATCTGGCAGCTGCTCTTGACACCGAGGGCCCCCTTGGCCGACAAGGCTCCACTCACCGTTCCTGAGGTTGCCTCGGACGACACTGTCGGGATCCAGCTCTTCATGGGACAGGAAGACCCGGAGACGCTTCAGGGACACGCTGGCCTGAGGGCCGACCCCAAGGGGGTGAGAGTGGGCCCGTGGCCCGTGGCCCTCCCCAGAGGGTGCCTGCCTCAAGGGCTGAGGAGACCGGGAGGGGGCCTGGAGGTCACCCCTTGGAAGCAGGAGGCCGGCCGGCCCAACAAAGAGCCCACCCAATTCCCAGCTGCCCCCAGTGCCGCCCCCGAGGGAAGGGCCCCCGACAGAAGACAGGCCTCTCCTGAGCGCTCTGCCCCTGAGGGACTGTCGGGAGTCCCTCCTGCAGGGCTCTCCCTCCCCTGGAGACCCTCTAAGCCCAAGGAGGACCCAGCCTGCCCGGCTGGTTGAAGCTCCTGCTGAGCCCTGGCCAGACCTGCTCCCCCCGCTGAGTCCCCCGGACGGCAGAGCGAGGGAGCCTCACCTGCACCATGCTGCTGACGACCATCGGGAGGATGTTGAGGGGGAATCGGAGGATGTTGAAGAGCGCCAGGGACACGAAGGCCTTCTGGGCATCCAGGATGTTCTTCTCCGAAACGGACACATAAACGGCGAAGGTGGACAAAGCAACCTGGCGACAAGCAGGCCGGGCAGAGTCACGCACACACGCCCGGAGGGGCACCTGGCCAGGTGTGCAGCAGGGGGCAGGCGCAACCCCCCAAGGCCACAGGAGCCAGGCAGCCCCTCAAGGGCCCCCGAGAGACGCACCAGGAACGGGGCGCAGACCCAGGTGAAGGTGCCGATGGCCGCCAGGTAGGCCGACTTCTTGAGCACCCTCAGCTCCTCCTGCCGGATCTGCAGCACCTTCCGCTTGAAGGCCAGCTCCCAGGCGTACAGCTTCAGCACCCGGATCCCGTTGAGGATTTCGTTCATCAGCTTGATGCGGCTGTCCTTGCTCTTCATGTGAGCCACCTGGAACCGGCCACGCAGGGAGCCCGTCAGACCCCCGCACAGTGGCCCAAATCCCGGGCTGGCTGCAGCTTTGCAGCCTGGCCCACCATCCTCTGGCCACCTGGGACTCCGACTCCCATCAGCCCCACGCAGTGCCCATTTCCAGCACCTCCAAACAGCCCAGGGCATTTCATTGGCGTTTAGCGACTGGGTTGTTCCTGCACTCCAAAGGGGAGTCGAGGGGTCGGAGGCAGCGTCTCCCAGCTTCTGCCGCTTGAAGGTGAGGCTGGCCGGGGGGTCCTGGGAGTTGAAGCCCAGCCACCTTCAAGGGGCCGAGAACCGTGGCCTGGAGAGGCCAAAGACTGTGGGGAGGCAGGCAGTGCCGCCTCCTGGGCTGTGGCCAATATGGGGAGAGACGGCAGCCCCTCCTACGGCCCTTCGAGCGCCCCGGCAGAGCCTCCTCCTCCCACCTGGTAGGTCTTGGTCTTCATCGCTATCACGGCGTTCACGGGCACCAGGAGCAGCATGACCGCCACGCCAGCCAACACGGAGGGGCCCAGGTTCTGAGGAGACCATCGGAGGCTCGTCAGGCCTCGCGATCCAGAGAGGCCTCCTCGCGGGGAGCGAGCGGCGCCCCCCTCAGGCAGGGAGCTCCTTCCCCCAGGACCCAGGTGCGCTTCCTACCTGCCACAGCAGGTAGAGAGCCAGCATTACTTGGAAGGGGGCCGACCACACCATGTTGATGTACGTGGCCAGGTCCATGAAGCGCTGGGCATCCACCGACATCAGGTTGACGATCTCGCCCACCGTGGACGTCTTCCGTGCCGAATTGGTGATGACCAGGGCCTTGGCAGGAGAGACAGCAGACAGGGAGGGAGCCCTGAGCATCGAGGGAGTCCCCACGCCAAGCATGAGCCCACCACATGAAACACGGAAGCCGGGTGGGAGATCAGAGCTGGAGGCCCCATTAGCCACCACAAGCCTTTCGAAGGCAGCCCGGGGCTTATAGTCCCTGCGGTGGCTACGCCAAATTCCCTTGCTCTTTTTGGGGGTGGGGGTGGAATTGGGGCAAGCAAGTGACATTTCGTCCTAATTAAGTTTTAGTACAGTTTCAAGACAGCTAACGTGAACCATCATTCAGGGCTTGAGTATCGTGGGATTTCCTCAGCTTCATCCCTGGGCCAGCCTAGGGGGGGACACAGGGAGGCGGCACGACAGAGCCAGGATCACAAGCCAGGCCTTGCTCTGGGGAGGGGCAACCAGTTAGGGGCCGATCGAGCCCATCATGAGCCGCGGATGGGCCCGATGCCCACAGAGCCTCCCACCAAAGGTCCCCCAACGCTTTGGCAGTTAATGAATTGCCAGATCTGCCCCCAGAAGCCACATCCACGAAGCGCCACCCCTGCCTGCGCCAGAGGAGGCGCCTTCCACAGCCAGTGCTGGCAGGGACACAGAGGGAAATGTCCCTCGGCCCCTGGGAGCTCCTGCCCTTCCGGCCTCGGGGCTCACGAGGCTTCCTGTCCCGCCAGAGGAGCAGCTGCCCCTTCCTTCGGGGGGACAGTGGCGTCTCAGGCTGTGGCTGCAGCTCCCGGTCCCCGTGTCCAGCCAAGGACGGAGGCGCCTCCCCCCCCCCGCAAGCAGAAGGCAGCCGCCTCGCCGGGGGGTTGTGCCCGTTGTCCCCGCACCTTTCGGTAGATGGCCCCGATGACGGCCGTCTTGAGCCGCATCCCCGTCACAAAGCAGATGTGGAAGTACTGGTGCAGGACCAGCGTCTGCAGGCTGGCCGTGAAGAAGAGGAGGCCAGTGTAGAGGAAGCCCTGCCAGCTGGGGGCGCTCTTGTCGTTGACAAAGTTAATGAGCAACCTAGGGAGGAGAAGGTGGAGCTGCTGCAGGAAGGAACCCCAGGCCGGGCTCTGGGACTGGCCGGCCCAAACATCCCCCCGCCCGAGGCCAGGAGACCGCAGGCCGGGCGCTGGGACGCCCGTAGGACAAAAGCGGAGACACCTGCCAGGTTCACAGCAGCAAAGGAAGCCCGAGAAGAAAACGGCCTGCAATTCAGGACATCAAAGGGCAGAGAAGTTGCTAGCCAGGGGTGGCTGCGCTCAGCCTCTTGACCTCCTGGTGTCAGGCTGCCCCCAGGAGGAGCCCCGGCAAGGGAGCAACGGAACAGTCAAGCCACCAACCGTGCGGTGAGGGGCAGGGGGGGCGTCCGGCACTCACTTCAAGAGCTCGGGCCCTGTGAACATCATGAGGTCGTGGGAGGCCTTGAAGAGGAAGCTCATCAGGAAGTAGGGGCCGAAGGTCTTGTAGAGCACCCGGAAGAGCGAGGGCTCCCGGCTCCTGGGGGGCAGCCCGAGGATCAGGGCCTCGGCCTCTTCCGCCACATCCGAGCTGGAGCTGCTCCCTTGGGCCGGCTTCTTGGGCGTGTAGAGCAGGGGGCTGGGGAGCCTGCGGAGGCAGAAGGATGCTAGCACAGAGGCCTCTTCAGGGCCCAAAGAGCTGCTCAGGTCACCCCAACCGGCTATCGGGTGGCGTGTGGGACTCCCCGGGACCAGGACCCCTCCAGCACCACCAGGCTCCTGGCCAGGAGACCACGGCCAGGATGAGAGTTGCGTCTCACGGCACCCCGGAGGCATCAGCCGGGAAAGCAGCCGCAAGACTCTTTCTGCCCTGGGAGGAGAAGCCCCCCGGCCCCAGTTAGCGCTGGAAGACCCCGGGGCTGCTGGTCATCGCCGACTCCACTGAAGGGCCCCAAAGGAAATGGCAGGCCGAGGCAGGAGTCACTCCCGCCTCCCGCCCGCCCGCCTCAGCCTCCTCCGTGGAAGGAGGGGCCCTAGAGAGAAGCCCACGAGCAAAGGCGCTGCCGGGCCCTCCGAGGCCCCCGCCGCCTGAGGTTTCAAAGCAGAGCCGAGGGCTCCCAGCCGCTGTGAGCAACACGCACCTCCTGGCCCGGGCGTACTCCCGGGCCCAGTGGGCAGCCAAGCCAGGCACCACCTCCTCCGACGTGTCTTCCTTGTTCAGAGACCACAGATCTTTGGCTTCCAGCGGCTGCCGGTACCCGTGAATCATCAGCCTGAGGGGAAGAGGAGGTTTCGGCCTCAGCATTACACAGAAGTGGGCACTCTGCCCACCCCGAGCCGAGGGCCCCAGGCCCCTCTCGGAAAAACGGTACGGTGGCACCGCAAAACACCCCACAGAGCCCCCAAAGGGCTAGTCGGCTCAGCCGGGCTTCTTCAGCCTGGTGCCCTTCAGGTAAGTGGGACTACAACCCCCAGAATCCCCAGCCATCCTGACCCATGAGGAGGTGCAGTCCCCTCTCAGCTGGGAGGTTTCAGCCTGGAGACTCAAGAAGCTCATGTCTACAGAAATATCTGTCTTCTTACCCCGAGATCCACCAAAACGTGATCCTGGACAGGAAGGACGCCCCGGACTCCGGGCAGGGATTCTGGATGGGGGTGGGGGTGGGGGCAGAAAGGATTCAGCTGGTTATCGAGGGTCACCGGCTTCTAATGGCCTTCAGACAGCTGGGGGGTGGCGGGGGGGCAAGCACGAAGCAGGGCAGCTGTGTCCAAATCGCCAGCTCAGCCAAGGGCAAGCCTCTCTCAGAGCCCCTTGAAAGCAGCACCAGTTTTAGGGTTCAGCCCCTTCAACAGGATGGAAAAACCTAACTGGGTCACCTCCTGAAGCAGGAAGTTGGTGATCCCAACTTGGCTGCATACAAGGAAGAAGGGAACGTGCCTTGGGAGCAAAGGCTGCCTGCGGTGTGTTTATTGTTAGGGAAGGATCCCAGCAGAATCCACCTTCAGCCAATTATCCAGCTCCTTCCTGGCTTTGCAGGTGCGGCTGCAGCCACTGAAGTCACTGAGGCCTGAGTGGCCACCAGCTGCACCACACTCTAAAAATAGTCCATAAGTGGGAGCAGAATTAGGGGGTTCAAGCCCATAATCCAAGAGACGATGGAAAAAGCCTGCTGGCTTTTTGAAGCATTCCTAAGCATTGAAGCATTCGCCCTCCCTAAATACTCCGCAATGGGAAGAAGAGGAATCTCTTCAAAACATTATTTACAGAGGAATCTCTGTAGAGAAGAGGAATCTCTACAAAACATTATTTGCCCAAAAAGAACAACCTTTTGCAAAACAAACAACTAACCCAAACCGCAGCCAACAATTGTAGCGCAGGCTGGACATTCAAACAACCGAGGTTGGACAAACGGTTGCTAATAGATAAAGTTCTTTACATGCAGTTGGGCGGAAGATTAAAAAGAGTTTCGTTAAGCACACACATTACTTAAATACCCAAGTATGACTCATTCAGCCAATTGCTGTGATAACACTTACCGGGCCATGAATGTTTTCAGAAAATAGAGGTGGCCGTTCAGGGAAACAGGACAGAATAAACTGAATTAGCACCAAAGCGAAGTAGATGTAGAAAGTGGTATAGCGAAAGGCGTCTACTTCCGCATCCTGGGAAGGAAAACAAGGATGCCACAGTGACGTTTGTGGAATTGCCCTAGATTGCGAACATCAGCCCCTTTCTTCCCAATGAGAGAGTTCAGTGCTGTCCAAGAGGAAATTCTGGTTGAATCTGCCCAGGTGCTGAATTAATCGAGGGAGCTCACCGCTACGAGATGCACATTGTGCTTGCCTCGTCTCAGAGTCTTTCGTTTTGAAAAACCCCGCAGCAAAGTCTTCGAGTGATCACCACGGAAGGATTCCCCCACCAGCTCTGGCCTCAACCGCCGGCCACAGGGTGGGCAGAGGGGTCTTTCTTCCCAGAGGATGGGCCAGCTCAAAGGGAGGCTTGGGTTAGCCTCAAGTGAGACCCCCAGGGGCCAATTTATGGCCTCTAAAGCCACAAGGCCCCTGAGCATTCCGCCCGCCATTAACCCCAGCCTCACTCATTCAGCTGCCTCTCCAGCTCGCCAAGGATTCTGCCCACAAAAAGCTGGCACTCACCGGGCACAAGGCGTGCATGGTTTTGGATCTGAATAGGACGACTGCGCACAGCAATGCAATCAGCCAGAAAAGGAGCATCACTCCTGAGGATTGGGCCCCTTTGATCCTCTCGTACTGTATCAAAAACGTGGCAAGCAGCTACAGATAGGGAAGTCAAAAGAATAGACTGTTACTGCCTATGGAGGCTCTCCCGGGATCACAGCTGCTCACTTTGCCCCGGAACAGGCCAGATCCAAGATTTGCTTCCCAGCTCCGGTCCTGGGCATCACGGCCGCCGTCTGTGGTTACAAGGGAGAAAGTTTGATGGATAAAAATGCACAAAGCCCAACGATCCCAGTTACTCTCACTCACCATTGTTATGCCCAAAATGGTAGGGCTAATTAGAAAAACTGGAGCTCGCTCAGTGTGGTGATTTCTTTCCCAGAAAGAGTAGAAAAGGTCTGTCCAGCAGACGAGCCACAGGAAGAGGCCCAAGGCCTGCAAGACAAGAGAGGTGATTTTTCAGGGGACAGAAAGGACACCAAGAGGCCAACAGAACTGCAGGGGAGCAAAGTCGGAAAAACTCAGGAAGGGGAAACCTGCATTCCGATCAATCCTTCCCCGATTCCCCCTGGGCTGCAACACAGTCTCCCAGCAGAGGCCTCCAAGGGGTGGCGGGGGGGTGGGGGGCCAAAGAAGCTCCTTCCAGCCCCCCCAGCACTAGGGTTCCCAAGGGAGAAGGGGCTTTCTGGCTGCAAAGGGCTGGCCCGGCCCAGACTCACCGTTTTGGCTTTGTTGAGGTGAGACATTTGGATGTAGCCCCGGTCATGGCGGCGGAGGTAGGCGAAGTAGATGGGGAAGCCCACCCAGAGGTAAAGGCAGGGGGTCCAGGCAAGGACTGTGTTCTGGAAGCAGGGGTGAAGTCCGGGCGCTTCGTGTACCATGTCAGATTCCAGTCCTGCGGAAAAGCAGAGAGATCAGGCAGGGAAGGGAGGTGAGGCCATTTCCCTCCCTCATCTGGAAGACTCCGGCCGGGCATCGCTTTGCCTACCTTTTGGGGAGGGGGTTAATGCGCCCTGAAGCAAGCAGCATTTCAATGACGCCCCTCCAGCTGGGAAGGCAGATCAGTTGGGCTCCAACCTCAAGGGGAAACTCCTGTGGCAGCCTTGAAGTCCGCCTTGTTCCAGGAGAACCCCAAACCTGCTTGGGGGGCCCTGCCTGGAGGGCCTCGGATTCCCTCCTAGCTTCACTTCCAAAGGAAAACCCTGCCTGAACTAGCAAACTGCAGTTCACCCAATGCCCGGGTAATGCCACAGGTGCAAATCCTGCAGGGCCACCTCTTTCAGAGGGCCAGGTGGTGCCTCCCCCGCTACTCCAGAGGAGGGGAAGGAAAAAGCTTGGGGGTGGGGGAGGGGAAGGGGAGGGAGAATGCTTCCTTGTTGCCTCCTTCCTTTTCTCTGCAGCAATCCCAAAAATGCGGTAAGAAGATTAGCTCAGTCCTTTCTCTCGGTGGCCTCTCCAGAACCCCAGCAGAGAGATTATTAATGGCTAGTTTTAATTGGGAAAGGAGGGTGGCAACAGGGAAGCTACTTGAATGGCAAAAGATCCCACCAATTTAGGAATTGGCCAAGGGAAGGGGGGAGGCTGTCAAGGAAGCCTTATGAAAACCTCCCTCTGCCACACCCCAACCTTTCCCCCTGATTCCCCCATTGGTTTCTGCAAGAAAGGTTCAAAAATGTTTCTGGGTCAAGACATGGCTGCCCTGCGCATCGTGTCTGGAACCGCCCAGCAACCAAGTCAAGCGGTGGGGAAGGGGCCAACACTGGACCGCTCTTTGGGGGAAAGCCCTGGGCCATCCTGGGGGCCTGGCGTGGCTCTCCACGCCAAGACTGAGCCTGGCAGGAGGGCTGGCCAAAATGTCCTCAAATGAAAGGGGAAGGGGCTTTAAAGGCAGGCAAGCCAGAGAAGGGCGGAAGAGGAACGCCAAGGAACCTCGGCCCCACTGGGTTCTGGGCACACAGGGTGAAGGGAAGCAGCGCCCTGCCAGGTCTCCCTTCTGGGAGCTCGGAGGAACCGACCATAACCAGGAGAAAGTGCCTCACGTTGGCCGGCTTTCCGGGGATGACCTGAGGTGACTCGCTTAGCTTCCCAGCCGCCAAATTTAGCAAAGCCTTTTGCACTCAGCCACTCCTCACCCTACCCGGCTCCTGCTCCCAAGTTTAGGCCAAGATGAGTCAGGAGGCAACTGGCCCACTCCCTCCACCCACCCGGCCCACAGCACCCAGGGGAACTCCAGCAGCTTTCATGCCCCAACCTACAAACCCACAGCACAGCACGTTTCTCCCCCAGTGACCAAGCCGGGACCTGGCAGCACCGTTTAAGCGCCAACAGCTCCGCAGCTCTTCGGCGGGTCCCTCTCCCACTGACTAAGCGGAGAGCAACACCAGAGCTGCCCAGGACAAGCAAGGAAATCAAATCCTGCTGACTGCAGGGCCAAATGGGCACTGACCACCCGTGCCAACTCAGTTTCGTTTGCAAACGCCTCTGAACTAAAGCCCCACACAACCCAGGCCCACAGACTGGCTGTTTGGCCTGAAACCGTTTTGCCTAAAATGCAGTAAACAAAAGTTGGTGGTGCTGTAATTCAACTCTGGTGAGCCAGAGCTACGATTTATTGTGTTGTATTTTGCAGACAAAACAAATGTAGCTGTGAAAAACAGGCAGCAACGTCTGGCTAAACTTTTAAAGCAGCAGCAGATCCATGGGAAGCCTTTTCCCATATAGACAATGTGAGATTTTGTGCCGTTGAATAATACACACGCCTACAAGTTGAGGACAGTTGATATTTCTGGATCAGTGATTATTTGACAACCAAGATCCTCTTTCTCTACCGCTTATTTTTAATACTGGGAGTTCACCTGCCACTCTGAAAGCTGCCCACCCTGCCAAGATTTCTCAGAATTTGGGCCTCAGAATGTGGCTGTCGTTCATTTTTTACACTGCAAAGCCAAGATCCTGCAATTGTTGGCACTCTTCAGAAGCACGAAAGTGTTTGCCTGAATACTTAAAAAATGACACCGTTTTTCCAAGCGAGTCAGAAGGCAGGAAGCTCAATCATTAGGGTGAGGCGAAGCAAACCAAAACACTTGAAAACCTATTTTGTCTAGAAACCAACACCACATTATGATCCCAGATTTCCACAAGGACTTAGTATACAACCAGAATAGCCTTCAACGGGCTATTCTGTTCTGTCCCACCGCTGATATAACTGGCTTTTTCCTGAAGAGAGGAAAGTCCTGGCTGGGTCCCGTCCCACTCCCAGGAAAGCCACTTGGCCAAGAAGGATCCTTCCTCACCCAGACGGGGATCTGGGATCAGAGGAAAACAGAGCGACTGCCATAAACAAACAGCGGGCACAATTCCCCGGCAACCATCTGCTCTCCCGCTTCAAGCCGAGGGAATCCTTGCAGGTCGAGGCCTGTGGCTAGATGTGCCACGTTCAACGCCCACAGCAACGGCTAACGGATGGGGTGGGGAAGCTGGGCATCGGGAGAGCCAGCAGGGTGGCTGGCAAGACGCAACAGGTTTGCTGGAGGGGGAAATATGCAGCAGTGCATTCTCTGAAGGTGAACACCGAGCAACTGGACACCCAAACTTATATTGATCGCATGGCTGCCTGCAAACCAAACAGTTGCTAACAGTCCTGGCCAGCTTAAAGGCCAACGTGCCGGGAAGCCAAGGAAAGCGCCAGCCCCACGAGTGCCGGGGAAGGGATGAGAGGAGCCGCCCTGAGTGTGGAGCCCCTGCGTTGCCTGCAGGAGGGTCCAGGCCTGGTGCACCTGGGCTAGAGGGCACCTAAGAAGCAGCAGCAGGGAGAACACCCCCTTTCAGCCCCAGCGTGCCGAGCTCTGGCTTCATCACAAGCAGCACCCTGGGTGCCTTGCCGGCCGAGAGCAGGACACCGAGGCCGGCCGAGAAAGGCGCCGCTGGGAAAGGCTCCCTCCCTCCCTGGCAAAGCGGCCCTTGGAACCCGAGTGGGGCCCGAAAGTGGCTTTTCCGGCTCCTGCCGCGGCCTCGGGTGTCCGCCCGTCACGCCTGCGCCTCTGCGGGGCGGAAGGGCCGCGCTCAGCTCACCCGCGCAACCTCCCCGGGTGACACCCGCCGCCCGCCAAGGAGCGCGCCCGCCGGGCAAGTTCACGCGCGCCGAAGCGGAGCTCTGGAGCCCGAGCGCTGCCCCGTTGGCCGAGGCCAGACCCGGGCCTCGGAGGATGCCGGGGCCGCCTCCCCTGCGCCCTTTCCGGGCGGGCGCTCCCAGGCGACCGAGGCATCCCTTCGCGCCCGGAGCAAAACAAGAGCCCGCGTAGCGCCAGCCGCTGCAGCGCGACACCCGCCCGGCGGCTCCCGGCGGTGGCCACGCGGCAGCCGGCCGGCTCGCGGGATCTCGAGGCGCGGCCCGCTCTCGCGGCCGGAGCCGGCCAGGACCCCCGCCCGGGACTCTTACCCAGAAGGGCCCGTCGCAGAGCCAGAGGGCGCCCATGGAGCCGCTGCCCGGGAGGCGGTGGCGGCGGCGGCGGGGCAGGCGCGGCTCCGGGCCCCTCCGCACAGCCGGCAGCGCAGCAGATGGTCGGCGGAGGCAGGAAGGGGGCGGAGCGGCGGCGCCGGGGGCGGGCGCTGCCTGGGCGCGGCGGCCGGGGTGGGGATGCCCGGCAGACCGGGGGCGCGGGAAGCCCGCTCGGCCCGCCGCTTCTTCCCGGGGCCTCCCCGGCCAGCGTCCCGCCCGCGACCCCCGCCGGCCAGGGGCGTCCACGGACAGCGCGGGAGAGCGACGCGCGGGGTCCCCCGTCCCCGGAGGAGGCTGCGCGGGGCGGGGAGGGGCCGGGCGGGGGAGCGCGATCCCGGCGGCGGCAGAAGCCGCTTCGCCTGCGGGGGAGCGCCCGGGAGGGAACCGACGGATGCACCGCCCCCTCCCCTGGCTGAAGCGAAGCCTCCCCGGCCGCGGTCCACCACGCAGGGGGCGTCTCGCAGGAGCACGATGAGTCCAGGCGGTGCCGCCAGAGGGCGCCGGCGAGCGAGCGAGCCTGGCCGCGTTGACTCAGCATCCCCCCCGCGCTCGCTGCTGAGTCAGGCCGCGCTACGATTGGCCGGGCCGGGCCAATGGAGGCGGTCCTCGGTCGCTCGGCGTCTGTGTTCCGGCCCCGCCCCTCCCAAGATGGCGACGGTCGCCGAGCTGAAAGCGGGTAACGGCGGCGGGCGAGGCGGGGCGGCCGGAGCTCCTCGCTGGGCCCGCCCGCGCAACGGCCGGGGGTGCCAGGAGCGGGCGAGCGGGCGAGCGGGCGGGCGGGCGGGCGGGCGGGCGGAAGGCGGCGGTGGGGCCGCTCCTGTTGAACGGCGGCGCGCCTCTCTCTCCGCGCAGCCCTGAAGGAGGCGCTGGCTCGGAGCGGGGCGCTGGGGCAGGTTCGGGCCCGCGTCCGGGCAGAGGTCTTCGCCACGCTGGACGACCCGGGCGAGCCGCGCCCCGCCGCCTCCCGCGAGACCCTCCTGTTGAACGAGCTCATCCGCGAGTACCTGCAGTTCCACCGGTACAACTCGAGCGCCTCCGTCTTCCTGGCCGGTGAGGAAGGTTTTTTGGGGGTGTCCGAGAGGCCATCCATCCGGCCACCTGCAGGAGGGGCGGAAGAACCATGGGGTCCCGGAAGGCTGTGCCGCCTTTGCAGAGAAGGGCTCCGGGAAGAGCCCGGCGGGCGGAACACCGCCCCCCCGCGCCCCTATCAGGCTAGGGAGCCCGGGCAGCCTCCGGACAAGCCACCCCGCCAGACCGGTCCCCGCATCTCTATCCGGCCGTCCTCGGAGCTGAGCCCCCCCCCCCGTGTGTTGCAGAGTCCGGCCAGCCTGAAATCCCCTTGGACCGAGATTTCCTCGCCAAGGAGCTGCACGTCGTTGAAGACCCAAGCAGCAGATCCGTGTAAGAAGGCGACCGGCTCTCCCTAGGTTTTTCTCCCTTGGTCAAACATTGGCTGCCTCCTAGTCCAGCTCCCAAATCATTTGCAAGCGGGCAGTGGTCATTTTTGCAACCCTTAAAAGCAACCCTTTTTCCAGCTGCAGGTTGTTATTTCTGAGGTTGCATGTGGGCGCCTGGCTGGCTGTTGCATTTAGAGGCTGATAAATCCACCCCAATGTCCTCCTTGTGCAATGAGCCCTGCTGGATTTGGAGAGCTTGATTGCTGAGTGACTTACCTTGTGCCTTTCTTTCTCTTCCTGGGGGGGTCCCTCTCTGCAGACCCCACTGAAGTAGGCAGCTGTGAAGGAACCCTTTAGAAGAATCTCCTCTTTAAGGGTTGGGGTTCTTCTCCTTTCTCTTAACAGGCCCCTTTTGTATGGAATTCTAACTCAGCTGTTGCGAGGCAATGAAGAGAAGGGCCCCCCCACATCCCCTGGAGGCCCCTCAGTGGCCCCTTCAAAGTGGACTACCAGCAAGCCATCTCATTGAAGTCATTAAATGGGTACAGCATCCTCCAACCGACAGATGTGTGTATATATTAATAATAGTTTATTACAAATGTGCTGCCTGACTCTCAGTGACTTTGGGCAGCTCACAAGTTACAGGGAAATCAATGAACGGTGGAGTCAGCCAGGGATCTTCCTCACCAAAGACCTGGGTTAAGAGCCAAGTTGTCAAGGCTCTTTTAAACAATGCTTGTCTGCGTCACCACATTGCAACCTGTGCTTGGATACTAAGGCCTTAATGGCTTTATCTTAACTTTCAGAAACTGTTGCAGACTCGGAACATGGTGAGACTTTTGAAGATATGTGGGGTTCACAAGGCATCCATGAATAAAGTATAACTGCATTTTTTATGAGGAGCAGCTGTTTACATTTATTATTGTGGTAATCTCCTGTTTGGTCCGATAAAAACGGTTGGCTCAGAAGGCCCACAATCATCTATACGTTCAGTGTTTCAGATCACTCAGCAGAAGATCTCTGTACTAGGTAAAAGTTGACTGTGACTTAATGGCCCTTAACTCACCTGGTTGTTTAACAGCACAGTAAAAGAACCCAATGCACACCAGTTCCCCCCCCCCTTAGAGGAAGGCATACCTCAGCTGTGTGAGGGAGGGGAAAAGTCAAGTCTTTTGAGAAGTGTGCGACATCTCAAGGCCACACTGATTTCCCAGGCCTTCCTCTGCTGCAACTCAACTGACAGATCTGGCACGCTCACGAGGCAAGGGACGTGGACAGAGGCCGCAGGTCTCTTGAAGGGGAGCCCCAGAGGGACTCGCTTCAGCACTGCAGCCGTCCTGGGATGGCGCGGCTAGCTTTTCCTTTCCGGCCATGAGGCAGTGGTCACTGCCGGTCCAGAGCTTCCCCACCCCCACCCATCAGGACAGGGCGGTTGGGCCTCGTGATCTGCTACTTTGGCTGGAGGAGAGTAGCTGTCCTTCGATAGCTTCCAGCTTGTTTCTGACATCATTGGAGTCCGGTCAGCTGCCGTGATGCATGTTGGTCTCCTCCGTATGTTTCCCTTTGAGGCGAGTGGAAGCCCCGCTGCAGTTCCTGACGGTTTCTGCCCACCAAGCGTCCTTCTTCTGCAAGGTGTCCTGCAGCCGCCCTTCCTTCCCCGCTCCAGCTCCGTCCTCCTGCCCATAAATCATCCCTTGCTTGGCATTCTTGCTTGTCAGCCAGCCGCCTAAAGGCCAGGAAAGGGTTTCCACTCCTTTTTAAGCTGTGGCCATTGAGAGGTGCAGATATGTATAAAACAGCTTCGCAGCTCTTCCAGTAGGGTCGGCTTCCCATCTTCTGCAAGGCGTGTCACCCTCCAAGAAGCACCCATGAGAGCCGGTGGCTGCTGCCCGGCCACCCGTGTGCCTCCCTCGGCTTTCCCTGCCAGGTCTCTCTCTCCCCCTCCCTCCCTCCTTCTCTATCTCCCTCCATCTCTCTATATCTATCTACCTCTCTCTCTCCCTCTATCTCTATATCTATCTACCCCTCTCTTCCCCCCTCTGCGTTTGCCTGATGAAGAGACGTTGCTCTGTCCATCACTGCGTGAATTGCTGGGTGCCCCAGAGCCTGAACCTGCCCAGCAAGGCCAGGGTGGGACTTGCTGCCTGGCAACACCTGGCATGGCTTGTGGGGCACAAGTAAAGAGAAACTGGGCTCACCCACATTGGGGCTGCTGCTTCAAAAGGGCATTGGCCCCTCTAGGATAATCTCTGAGGTCTGGGACCCCTCTTGGCAAAGGGTGGGCAGGGGGCCCACCGGGCAAACAGTCTGATGTCCTGTGAAAGCGGAGAGCCTGCTGCCCTGGCAGAGCCCAAGGTTTGGGAGGGGCAGTGGAGTTGCTGCACAGCTGGAGAGCATCAGGCCAGCCTTGGCAGGCAAGCCCCCCCCCAGTCAGGCTTGGACAAGACTCCTGTCCCCAGGGCAGCAAGTGGGTCAGCCAGCCTCCCCCTCCTCCCCTGCCTGCCTTGGGCTCCATATTTAGGCTGCTGCTGTTCTGCACATCTGCAGAGACATGGTTGCATCTGGAATGTGGACAGGGATTGCTGGAGGATCCTGGCATTCCCTATTTGGGATGCCTGAGGACCCTGGGCCGGCCAGCGTGTGGGGCCGGAGGCATTAGGGGGCTCAACCTCCTCCTGCAGGACCTCTTGCCTCTTTCCCTGCTGGGCCCAGGGAAGCCACTCCGCCCCTTCCTCCCGGTGCCCCAGGCCTTTTAACGGCCGTTTTTTGCCATTTAAGGACAGAGAGGCATTGGGGAGGTTTGCAGAGGTTCTCGGGAAGGGAGCACCAGGCAAGGTTTCTGCAGAAACAGCTGGGCATAAGCTGGGAAAAAGCGATCCCTTTCCTCTCCCCAGAGACGGGCCAGCCCAAAACAGCCCAAGGTCCCCACATGTTACATAAACAGGCCAGAGACAACACACAGCTCTGTCCTCCTTGGGAACGGCCGCCCCCACAGAGAGGGGCCTCTGTCTTAAGCTCTGCATCAAAGCCGGGGCCAGATAAGAGCGTGCTGAGGCCAGGGAGAAATGGGGGAGCTGCCTCTTATCTGCCCCGCCCCGCCCCCCCATCTCCCCTTTGCTGGCCCTGGCAGCGCATGAGAAAGCAGGAAGGGTTAAGCAGCTGCTCATATCTCTGGACCAGATGAAAGAAAGCTCCATTTTGGGAAATAGTGTTGCAATGGGAAGGCAGATAATTTCCGACCCATCCCATAATGCCAGGACACGAGTTACTAGGGGAGAAAAGGAGAGGGAGGGAATGGGGGTGAACTCTGGCTGCAAACCCATTGCTGGAGCCCTCTCCCCTCTCTCTCTCCTCACCCCCTGGCACAAGTCTTCATATCTGAGCCCTGGAGACTCTACTGGGGGGAGGAATATCTGTGGCCCCTCCCCTGAGCCCGTCACCTCTATATAGAGGGGACAGACTGCATCGGGCTCGGTCTGCCCAGCTGCTAGCAAGCACCCATCTGGACACGCTGCATCTTCGGCTTCCCTCCTGGAGTTCTGTAAGTACCCTGGCTGGCCAAGGACCCTCCTGCACCACCCTGGACAAGAGCCGCTCCCCTTCAGGCTAACGGCACCTCCTGGGGAAGGCAGTGAAGGAGACGCTCCCTCTGGGGTGCAGGCGGGCGAGCCAGTGGCAGCGTGGCTGGACCTGTCCTCCTGCTTCTAAGCATTGCCTGAGTTAACTCAGGCCAGGACGGAGGGCTTGGGATTATTGCCTTGCTGTCTGAGCACCCAGGAGGCAGAGGCACGGGGAGGGGGCCAGTGCAGGATCTGCACATCGTAGCTTTTGAAGTGGAGGGGACCCCCAAGGATCAGCTAGTCCCACCCTCTGCAGGAGTACCAGTTCCACCATCCTGGGAAGTGGGGTTGCACACCCTCTTTTTAATAATAATTCCAGAAATGGAGACCCCCGTAGGTGGACTGAAGTCTGCTGCAGTCCAGATGTTATTGCCAGGAAGTGTAGAATAAATGAAGTCAAAATGCAAAGCAGAGCTAATAACTCCACCTGCACAGAAACTCTAAGAAACCAAAACTGCATTCAGCACCAGAATAAATTTGCACTGAAGACAATCCCAAATAGGACCAATCCATTGATGAAATGATCCAAGATCATTTCTTTCAAACAACTTTTATTGTTGGTGTATGCTACAACAGACTCACATTTAAGGCATCTTTTCCAATCACCTTGGAATTCCTGAATGTGATTACTTGCTGGCAATTAAAATACCTTTTCTGGCCCGAGTCTCCCTGCGGTTGCTGTGCCCCCCACAACCTCAGGGTCTGCCCTGGGGCAGGTGAGCTGGGCCAGCTGCTCAGCCTCTCAGGGCTGAGGAGTGTTGGGTCACTTGTGGCAACACCCTGGTTTTAAAAAGAAGCAACGGGAGCTGGTTCGGTGGAGGCTCAATAGCTTCCATTTCTCTGATGAAGCCCAGGAGGCCTTCAGAGGAGACGCAACTGCTGTGAGCAATGAGGGAAGAAGGGAAGCAGCAGGGAGCAACCGAAACGCGCGCTCTCTCCTTCAGCGCCTGCTGCAAACCGCTCAGAGTAAGGGGGTCTTCTTACCAGCAAACCTGGAGGCCAGCTGAGCTCAGCATTGACAACCATGGCGGCTTTTGAACCACAGCCTGTCCTCTTTGCACGCTCCGCATTTAGTAGTGCCATAAATCATTTGCTTTGACAGCCCATCCTTGACTGCATCCCTTCCTCCTTTTCTTGTGAAGCAGAGAGAGCCTTCCGTGCAGGTGAAGGAGCCAGGTGGGGGCTGCTCCCCAAGGCAGGCTTGGTAGGAGGGTCTCATTTCCAGGGCTGCTAAATCCCCACCCTAGAAGCCGCAGGCAGCCTTCAGCCCCGAAGTGGCCGGTGTGGACAGCTCCTGCCGGCCTCCCTTCTCTGCGGGGATTGTGGTGGATCTGGCCTTCCCAGCAGAGCCATTGAATGTAAATGGCAACTTCTTTTCATTATTGTCTTTGGAAAGGATTCTGTTATGCCCTAAAAGGTATTTGTTTTGAACTTGTTATCATTAGGGGTTTTTTTTCTGTCTCCCTTCCTTTTTTTTTTTTGGCTGGATCTGCTCATAATGAGAAGAACGTGGCCATATATGGTAGCCTGCCTGCATTTGTGCAAGCAGAGAGCTTTGCAAAGGGCCGGCCTCTCTGCCTTTGGGGGCTTGGATCCCTTTGAAGCTCTCCGTGGGGTTAAGGGAGCTCTTCTGGCTTCTCCCCAAAACGCCCCTTTATTCCGTAAATGAGAGGAAGACGAGGCTAAAGATTTTAGAAGAAACAGACGAGCGGAGGGTGAATCAAAACGTGCTTGGAACCTTTCTTTCTGCCCCTTAAAGGTTCTGGGAACTTTTCAAAAATCTGCACTCTGGCTGAAAAGGGCAAGGATTGGGAAACAGAGCAGAAAGCTCCAAACTTCTCCGTCTTCATTGTCTGTGATGAATTCCTGTCTCTTGAGCTTAGCAGCCCACAGGCAGTTGCAGCTGGCAATATTTATATTGTCTGCAAATGTTTAGATCCTGCCTTCCTGACTCTGCAGTGCAGGACCTCCAAGGCAGCTAAGAAATGCCACTTGCAAACCCGCAATTAAAAGACAACGTAGCCCCAAAAGATGCCGTCAAAACAACCTCAATGAGGCAGATGATGCTTCACCAACTCAGCAAAAGAGGAAGTGACATGTGGAGACAAGGCCTGAGGTCTGCCAAGGCTGGGCCAACCCCAGGAAGGCCACGTTTGCAGTTCTGCTGGCCATCGGTGGCTGAGCAGGGCTTCCTCTGTGGACTCAGCTGACCTGTCATAAAATATCTTGACCAAAGGCCATAATATTTTATTATGTCATAAAATATCTTGACCAAAGGCCAGCCGGTCTTGCCAAACAAGCGATAAAAGTTTCCAGTCCTAATCTGTTGGTAACACAGGGGCAGAGAGACCCTCCATGGAATCTGAACATTTCCCAGGCTGTTTTCCTGGAGGAAAGTTTGAGTTGCCAAAAGCAAACAGGCCAGACGGCTGGTCACAGGCCTGCTTGGGTGAGAAGCTGACAGTGGGACTTCCAAGGCAGCAGATTTTTTTATTCCTGATGCTGGGAGTTGGCAGGAAAAGGTCTGTCCTCTCCCTGCTTCAACAGGAATTAATTAATATTCTCTTGAAAGAAGAGATACTGATCATTATCTCACGCATAAAACAATATCAAGGAGCTGGACTTCATTGCTAAACGTTGCCTTGAAGTTATTTTTCATTGCAAAAAGGATGCACTTTAATAGAGCTCGATCTTAGAATTAACACAACCTTCCAAAGGCAGTGATCCTTTTCTAAGTGATGGGTTTGCTTGGAAAGCCCCCTCTCCCCTAGCCAAGCAGCCATTCTTGCAACCATCCTGTTCATCAAAGCAGCACCCTGATCTCTCTGCCAGAAGTCCCCCCTCCCCTTTTTTTTATCCCAGGCTTTGCTTAAAATGTGGCCATGGGTGATGTCTGTCTGAATCCTGCATCCCTGCGGAGGGAGGTCCTGCCTTTAGCCTGGAGGGAGATGTTGTGCCAGCTCAGGGCTTCATGGGTAACCGAGTGGCATTCAGGTAACCGAGTGGGCTCTCTCTCCCCCCAGGTGCCCTTTGAGCCAAAATGGCACAGAAGAGCCAACTCAGCGACGATGAGAAATTCCTCTTTGTGGATAAGAACATCATCAACACCACGGTGGCCCAGGCCGACTGGTCGGCCAAGAAGCTGGTCTGGGTCCCTTCGGAGAAGCATGGCTTCGAAGCCGCGAGCATCAAGGAGGAGAAGGGGGATGAAGTGCTGGCGGAGCTGGCCGAGAACGGGAAGAAAGTGACCTTCAGCAAGGATGACATCCAGAAGATGAACCCGCCCAAGTTCTCCAAGGTGGAGGACATGGCCGAGCTCACCTGCCTCAACGAAGCCTCCGTCCTGCACAACCTCCGGGAGAGATACTTCTCGGGCCTCATTTACGTAAGTCTCTCGGTCCCAGAAGGCAGGGGGTCCATCGCCAATTGCCTCCCCAGCCCTGGGAACTCCAGGAGGGCGATGGCTGTCCTCCATCAGCACAGCCAAAGGGACAGGAAGCGCACCCAGGGCCCAACTGATCACGGCAGCCGGGCTGGGGAGGTTTTGTTTATTTGGGGGAAAAGGAAAAGGGAGATGGGTGGCTAAAGAGGGGCGAAGACTAGAAAGCCAAGAAGAAAGTCCCAAGCAAAACAACACACACACGCACACCCTGTCCTGCTGCCCTTTCCATCCGGCTGCTTGTCAGGGTGAGCTTGGCACAACTAGTTCGACAAAATTCTGCAGGAAGCCACTGGGCAGGAAGCCAGACCTCCCTTCCCTTTTCCCTAGGGGTTTCCTGGGACCTCGTGGCTCTCTTTTCTGTCCCTTTGGAGGGTCCACTTTCTGGGAAAGGAAAGCTGCTTCTTCTGCAGTCCATTCCCCCACCCCACCCCCCGCCAAAAGAGGTTGGCGCTTTGATCATTTGATCACAGTTGCCATATTGACTTTTTTGACTCCCTATAAGGGCATCTCCTGATTTAGATCTCTGCAATTACCCAGGTCCATATATATACCTCTAAGAACAGCAACTCCATTAATACGTAGCAAGACAATAAATATATTGGGGGTATTTGTGTCGTCTTGTCAAAACGTTTTCCAAACTGAACTTGCACCAAGGGGGGAGATGAGAAGGACACGACGGAGACTTCTCTTCTTTAGCACTTTACCTGCACATATTTCCACGCCCAGACTAACCTCCTTCACATCGGAGGTCCTGAGAAAGTGCCACTTTCCTCTGGGGTGGGTGGGTAGAGGATTTGTGGCTGAAGGCGGAGGAGAGGAAGGGGTGTGTGAGATTTGCACATGGAGGGAAAGGTTTATGTCCTTGTAAATCTGGGAGCCACAAACACAGATCCACAAGTGGGACATCATAAAGCGTCTTCCCCACATTTATGGGCCTCTGGCAGGCCTTGCGAGGAAGGGTGTTTCCTCCCGGTCATAATGACGATGGGTGAGGCTGCCGGGACTCCCCTGGCAGAGTGTCTAAAGGCAGCCAGGACCGGCCCGGGGAGGGGGGGAGGGGGGGCTTCGGCAGAGGCCGACTCGGGAAGCCATGATGGAGAAAAACACAGAGGACCAAGTTGCACCCCAACCAGTGCAAGTCCCCAGGAGGCTCCCTTTCCCATCTCTCTTGGGGGGACCCTGGGGGGACAGACCCCCCAGAAAGCATCTCATGCGTTCCCCCAGGTGCCCAGAAAGCCCCCCATCATCCAGCCAGCATTTCCATCCCGGAAAGCCCAGGCTCAGCCCCTGCAAGAGGTCCATTGCCAGAACAGCCGGGACCTGCCTTCTCTGGGTCGGCCAAGAGCCATACCGGGCGCTGCTTGGTGTGAAATCTTTGGGACATTTCCTAATATGGTCAAGAAGAGGAAATCCCAGGCCGCAGATTTCAGCCTGGCTGGATCTGAAAGGCAGCCTGGGTGCATCTCTGCAATTACGGACTTGGAAGCTTTAATAGCAGGTTTTGGGGTGGGGGGGTGAGGAACAGGCAGCAGAAAACACCCTTAGGGATGCTGCCTCGGTTGCCTTGGCCCCAAATCTGGGGGAAGAGGAGGACTGACCCCACCCTTCAAAATGGGGGGTTAGTGTGGAAAGTGCTGGGCATTTATAGGCATCCTGGGCTGATCCAGAACCCCCACCCCATTTCCCCTCCCATATAGAATAAATCCGAGGCATTCCCCTCCGTCTCCTATGAGCTCCAAGGGGAGGGGGCTGCAGAGAAGGTGCCAAGACCTGAGCAGGATGGGGAGGGGTTTTGAGCTACGGCTGTCGCGGCTGGGATGGAGCCTCCCTGTTCAGAAGCAGTCCGTCCCTGGATGCCAGACCCTGGGAAGGAGAGCTGCCCTTGACATCTCTGCTGCCTGCCCTCCCCTCCCCCCAAACGCCATGGTCCCTGCAAAAACCAGCCTCCTCCCAAAGCGTCAGGCGCCAGGGATGTGGTGGTCCCAGGTGAGGGGCCTGACCGCTTGGGGGTCTTCTCTTGCAGACGTACTCGGGGCTCTTCTGCGTGGTGGTCAACCCTTACAAGCAGCTGCCCATCTACTCGGAGAAGATCGTGGACATGTACAAGGGGAAGAAGCGCCACGAGATGCCGCCGCACATCTACGCCATTGCCGACACCGCCTACCGGAGCATGATGCAGGGTAAGGCGTCTGTTTCTGCCCCCCGCCTCAGGTGCTCCATCTGGCTGGCCGGCTCCTCCACCATGGAGCAGGGGTGCCGGAGCATTCTTCGCGGTCCTTTGGTCAGCTTGTGACTCAAAAAGGAAAAGCTCTCCGTCCACCCGCCCATGCCGGGGAATGTGGCCAGAGAGAATCCCAGAGCCTAGTTGGGCAAATAGGGGCATGGAGAAGGCAGGGCAGGCAGGCAGAGTTCCCAGTTGGCAATCAGGAGTCTGCCATGCCATCCTTCGCCAGGGAGATGGAATTCCTTCTGGAACCGTCTACTACTGGCCTGAATGGCACGCTTGTGGCAACCTTTGGGCTTGGGCAGCCGGGTGCCTGACAGTCGACCCCTAAATCACCCTCCCCCCCTTTGCAAAAGGGCTTCTGGTTGGCTGGACAGGAGTTGCATTCATGTGCAGCTTTGTGGTGCAGAGAGGATGCGGCCCCCCCACAGTGGCTTGTGGGTTCTGTTCTCTCCGTTGGGGAGCCGTTCTGAGCCCGCAGCCGGAGGGCCGTCGCTGGGCAGAAGCGATAGCTGCGCCTCTGGTTTCCCTTTCCGGCTGCTCCCTCTGACACACGCAGCTCCCTGTCGGCCATTGTGGCTGGAGAGCTGGTCATCTCTGGCAGCCCCAGGAGGTGTCGGCAGCACCTTTGCTGGCTCGTGTGAACAGATCCATGGAGTAATCTAGGATTTAAGCCCATTGAGATGAGGCTGGCAGGGCCAGGAGAACAGCCTGGGTCTGCAGGGGAAGCTTCGGTGAGAGAAGCCAGGGGGGTCTTGTGGATCACCGGGTATTTCTAATGTGTAAAAGAGCCAAGGTGGGGTTTGCGGAGACTTTGGGTTTTGGGATGGGCTGCCCTGGAAGATCCAAATGCTCTGAATTGCGTGGTCCTCCTTTTGGGTCTGATGTCTGAAGGGCCTCCATCGATGCTTCCGCCCAAAGGCTGGCCTGCTTGTTGGGTAGCATCCAGAGCCCCCTTAGAGCCCCTGAAGAGGCCTCTGCTCTTGGGGGGGCATTTGCTGGGGCGGCTGCGGAGGGGGGGGAGGGAGCAAAGGAGGCAGCTGGAGGGTTCCTACCAGGCACCACTGCCCTGTGGGGGCTTGTGAGGATCTGCTTACAGCACCATCGGAGACCAAATATCTCCGCTTAGACCTCCCTGCCCTGTTGCCTGCATAGATGCCAAAAGGACAGAAGAGCGAATGTATCATTTAAGATAGTTTACATGCAAATGTTTGCTTCACTCAAGCCGGTTCAGAAAGTGTCTTCCGGCTGATTTACTAGCAAATAATACTGTTTGGTTCCTGCCAACGTCACTTATGGGCTTCCAGCTGCTGCTATAAATCAACGGTATTGATTAAATGTTTATCTTCGGGAATAACAGGGAAAGGGAGAGGAATGTGGCGTGCAGAGCTGGTGGTTTATGTCAGCCTCTGGCAGGCTGAGCCCGTGAGGAGCTTTTCCGTGACTAAGCCGTAGGGAGGACCCAGCGCCCAAGGCAAAGGCAGGTGGTCAGTTGCCAGCTGCGAGTGGTCGCCTCTCCAGCCTTTCTGCAGAACTCTCCCTCAGCCGCAGCTGCCTCCCCCTGGCTGCCCTCTGGGCACACCTGGAGCGTAGGAGCCCTGGGGCCACCAGCCTGGCACCCGAGCCAAGGAAGCTGCTGCCAGCTTCTGCGGCTCCTTCCCGGCTTCTCGCTCTTCTTTCTCCTTTTATGGCCAAGCTGCCTTTTTGCAGGAAACCCACCAGTCCAGCAGGGCCGAAGCAGGACAAGCCTCCCTCTGGGATGGGAGCAGAGGCTGGGCTGTCAGGGAGGGAAGAAGTGCTGAGGGGGGTCTCAGTTCCACAGGCACAGGGTTCAGCCTCTCATTGCAGGGGGCCCAGGAGGGAGGGGGTGCTGAAGTAGAAACCCCAAACTCCAACTGTTTCTGGCCTGCATGACTTCCAGCTAAACGGAACATCCATAAGTGAAACTAAGAAACAGGCTTCCTGTAGCCACGGACCAGGGGTGGAAGCAACATGCTAAAATGCCTTGGAGATTAAAAACTGGGCCCTTCGTCCTTTCTTGGCCATTGGGACGGGTGTGGGGAAGGTTCCTCTCCAGGTTGCATGTAAACTGCCTCCCTCCCCTGCACCAGCTGTGCAGTTCTTTCCTGGAGGCCAGTCAGTTGGCAGTCCCGGGCTTTCTGCTCCAATTTCACCTGCAGGGGGGCAGCTGAAGCAGGTAGACACCCCCCCCCAGGCCTTCCTGCTTCCCTCAAAGCCTTTGCCAACTGCCTCCAACTCCACCTTTACTCTGGCTTGGGGGGGGGGGGCGTGTCTTTGGCTTTTCCCCTGTGGATTTTGGAGACCCTGAACCTCCGTGGCCCAAAAGGACTCTTTGTCTGGACCTCATCCACAAATAGCCCTGTTTGCGTCTCTAATCCCATTCCCTCAATCCTTTCCCTCTGGATACAAAAGCCGGGGATTGGCCTCCCTGTCGGGAAAACGGGATAAAAGCCAGTGCAGCAGTGATGGGTCATATGGGGGCACCGAGCCTGGCCTGCCTGTGCCAGATGGGAAGCGCCCTTGCTCCGCCTGGCACGCGGGGTGTCCCAGTTCACCCCCAACACCCCAGTTTCAGAGAGGAGCAGCAGCACTGGTGGCAGAAACCGCCTGCCTGGGCAAGACCAGCTCCAGGGGTCTCTGGACCCCTCCCCGAAATCTCACGGCTCCCTTTTCTGTCCACAGATCGAGAGGATCAGTCCATCCTTTGCACGTAAGTAGAGCCAGAAGAGTTAGCAGGCTCCCTTGCAGCTCCATTTTGGTGGACGTTTAAGGGCGCCCAGCTGGCAGGGGGTGGGGGCAGCCCAAGACAGCTCGGCTGGATAAAAACTGCTTTAGATCCATCATCACAGCAGCCCTCCTGCTGTGGACAACACCTGGGCCCTTTCCAGGTGGCCTCCTCATGGCAATGCCACCAGGCCAAGGCAACCTTCTCTCTCCCCTCCCAATCCCTCCCCCTCGGGTGGAACCCCTTAGGGATTCAGCCGGAAAGGGGCGGAGACCCTTTAGGGCAGATCTGGTACAGCAGCTCCTGCCCGGGTGGAGGGGATGAAGGAAGCTCCCAGTAGGGACTGTAGTGACAGGGAGTGATGGGGGTTGTAGTCCAGCACATCCAGGAGAGGCATGCTTGGAAAGAGGCTGGCTTGTTCCTGCCTTTGGGGAAAAGAAATGCTGCCGAAGGAGGGATGGACAGAAAGCAGGGAGTTCAAAGGATTTGGGGAGGGGATTTGTGGGGAAAGCTTTCTCCATCAGTGGCCTCCACTGGCGTGTTTGTCCTGGAACTCTTCCCAGAGCCCTCCGTTTGTATCAATCCACGGTCGCCTTTGGGGCTAGCCGGGCATCGGCTCCTGCAGCCAGAGGGGCCCTCGCAGGCACCAGAGCCCAGGAGAAGCACCTGCCCTCTGGCCTTGTCACCCGAGAAAGACTGGCTAGCCCTGCCCATCCACCCAGCCTCAGGGCCAGAGAGGCCAAGAGATGGACTCCCTCTGGCCAGGGAGGCTTCCTGCAAAGCCCAGGAGGTGCCAAGGCAGCTGGCCTGGGGGACCTGGGACAGAGGTGGGAGAGCCCCCTCCCCATGCACAAGTCACCTTGAGGCAGAGCACAGCTCAGCCACCCCGGCTGATCGGAGGGGATCATCTGGAAGAACAAGGAGTCCCGCAGGAAGCGGCTGCCTGGCCTTTTATGGCTCGCCTCCACCCGGGTCTGTCCTGTTTCACCCCCATCCATCATGGGGGAGAAAAGGCGCCTCCAAATTAGGAAGAAGAATCGGCAAGGCGGCTGGCTGGCGTGGGAGGCCGCAGCTCCACCACTGCCATGCCTCTCCTGGCAGTGTCCCCCCCCCCCGCTCTTAGCAGATCCCTCCACCCAGGAGCTCCTCAAGCCAACCCCTTCCTTGATGTGAGCCACTCGGTCTCCCAGTTTTCCAAGTTGCCACCAAAGAGATCGCAAAGCATCCTCCTAAGTCCGATGGACTCCGGATCCAGGATGGCTCTAGAATGATGGAAGGAAGGGAAGAAGAGAAGTGCCGCCTATTAGCTACTGCCCAGAGTGCCAGGCAGTCTGGCATACGTGGGCAGCCAGACCAGGGTGGAGATCCTCAGCTTCAGTCCTTCTGCCACTGTTCTAGTCCTCATGGAGCATAAGGAGGGGCTGGGGGTCCTCCTCCCCTCCCAGCAGGGCTGTCAGGCTGCCAACCCCCCAAAGCTCCCCAAAGAGGCGAGGAGGGAGCGCGTGTAGGGGGCAGCTGAGCATGCCAGCAGCCCTGCGGGAGAGCGGGAGTGCGAGGCCACCACGCCTGTGGCGCCAGAGGTGGGCTTCAGCGGGAGAGCAGATGCTCAGAGGGAGTGCGCTTTGGCTGCAGCCTAACGGCCTCTGGAGCTGCCCTGCGCTTCCCTCCTTCCGCAGCTTTCAGGCTGGGAGCCCCCACACTTCATGTCTTTCTCCTCCTCCTTCCCCCCCCCCAGGGGAGAATCGGGCGCAGGCAAGACAGAAAACACCAAGAAAGTGATTCAGTATTTGGCCGTGGTCGCCTCCTCGCATAAGGGTAAAAAAGACGTCAGCATCACGGTGAGCAGCCCCCGACCCTCCCGTCAGTCTAGTGGGCAGCCATGGGTGGGGGGTGGGGGGCTTCTTTCTCTGGGGACACCAGGTGGTGCCCTTTCAGACCAATTTTCAGCCACAGCAGGAAGAGGATGACAACGGGTGGGTGGGTGGGTGAGGGAGTATTTTTTTCCTGACTCATAGGTAACACCCACCATTGGCTCCCCCAACCCGACATCCTCTGATGATTTGGACTCAACTGAGGCCAAACTGGCCCAGCCGTACGCAGGCAGGAGTGATGGGAGTTGTAGTCCCTGACTTCTGGAGGCTGCCAGTGGGGCAAGGCATGTCGGGTGGTGCCTGCTTAATCAAGGGCAGGCATCGAGGCGCCCATTGCCAGGCTGAGGGGCCACATTTTGGGAGGCAGCACAGACTCCAGAGGCGAAAGACACACACTCTCACACACACACACACACACACACACACCCCTGGTTGGGTCAGATCTATTCCCCGCCCCGCCCCGTGGGTTCTCTGGGCCTGATGTTCTTTGCCTCGCACAGCTGGAGACGGGGGAGGGGGCTGAGGCGAACAGTGGCAGGAACACTTTGCCAAAGGGGGCCGTCCAGGAACCGAGACTAACGCTTCTTTTATGCCGTGTTGTTTGACTGCAGCAAGGGCCAAGTTTTGCTTACGTGAGTAACTGGATTCAGCGTGTGTGTCAAGGCACAGCCTGTAGATCTGCATGGTGTGGTTGCACTCCCGCCCCAAAGAGGGTCTGGGGGTCCCGAGGTGCCTGCCCAGAGCGCCCCGGGGCTAACCCGCCTGGTTGCCCACCTGCATCCCGGCTGTTTCTTGGGAGCAGGCCGGTCCTTCCTCCAGCTGCTTCCAGGCAAACAGGATTGAGCCGCCCGCCCCCCCACCAGCCAGGGTTCTTTCCGGAAGGAAGAGCACCACGGGATGAATGCTTTGTTTCTGGACCCCCTGAGTGGGCCGACCCAGAGGGGGGTGGGGGTGGGTTGGGGGCTTATGGAAGCCAGTCTTACTTCCCAGGTGACCCCCGTGTGCCAGCAGAGGGACTGATTCGATCTTCTTGGCTTGCCGTGTGCATCTTCCCCCTCCCTTGCCTGCCCTCCCGCCCTGGGGGTGGGGCTGGGGGGGGGCATTGCTGGGTCTCCTCCTGCATGCTGTGCATCTGGCTGAGCCTGCCAGCCTTCCTGCCAGGGAAAGGTTGGAGCAATTGGGGGGACGCAGCGGGGGCTACTGGTGGGGAGGAGAAGCTGGGACGGGGAGCGGAGTGAAGTGGGAGGACGTGCCAGAGAACCATCCCTGCCAATTTATCAAGGGGAGCAGAGACCCTTGGAGGGCAAAGATGCGTAGAGATGGGTGTGGAAGCCAACAGCCGATCAGGCGGCTTTTCACGACCCTCAATTTCTTCTTCCAAAGCCTCCATCAGCCTCTGCCCTTGCATTGAGGCGAGGGTGGGGCATCCCCCTTCCCCTCCCAGCTTCAACTGTGATGAGAGGTGAAGGAAAAGAGGCCGCTCTTTAGCATGGCTTGGAGGTGTGACTTGGTTGGTGTGTACCTGCCTGGGTGTTCCTTTTTCTGCATGCAAAAGTCGTCTTATTTTAAAATATGAATCATGCGTTGTCATAGCCAGTATTTAATCACATTAATAGACGCCGTGTAATCTGCTTCGGGCTGCATTAGAAGGAAGGTTGTGTGCAACCATTCCTTCGGCCCCCCCTTGCCTAATTTCTGTTGCCCTTGCCTTGCCAACTGAATGCTGCGGCGGCAATTGCCAACAAAATACTCCGTTTTGCTTTGGCCTAATGAATGTGCTGAAAAAAAGGTACGGGTTGCGGCCGATTGCCTCCGAGGTTGAAGACAATCCAGGATGCAGCAATCGGCCGTCTTGAGCAGTTTTACCCAAAAAATAAAAGAAGGACCAAGTCCCACAAAGAGTGGAACCGGAGGCCAGAAGGAGCCACAGGGAATCTCCGTGTAGGTAAAATGCATCTAAGTTGGCGGCGCTTCCCTGCAGCAAAGGCAGCTGGAGAACCCTGTGCCTCTCGGTGCATTTGGTCCAGACAGAGAGGTTTTCCCTGAGGGCAGCTTGAATCGCACCCCGACCCTTTTCGATTCTCGCCCTCCTCTGCCCGGCCATGGACTGACAGCCAAATCCTTGGATCAATTTTAGGGTGAGTTGGAAAAGCAGCTTCTCCAGGCCAACCCCATCCTGGAGGCTTTTGGGAACGCCAAAACTGTGAAGAACGACAATTCCTCCCGATTCGTAAGTTGACAACTTCTTGAATAGGGAAAGGCAGAGGGAGGGGAAAGCCCCCCCCCCCCTGAAAACTGGCAAATGGAGACTAGGACTTCTCGTCCCCTGGAAAGGGAAGGGAAGGGTTATAAAGGGAGGCTATAGGACCCCAACCCCACATGGACAACCACCTCTCCAAAGCCCCCCACCCACCCAGGCCGCCTCCTTTCTCCAACAGGGCAAATTTATCCGCATCAACTTTGATGTGACGGGGTACATCGTGGGAGCAAATATTGAAACCTG
Organism: Notechis scutatus; assembly: GCF_049901735.1. NCBI lineage: Eukaryota > Metazoa > Chordata > Lepidosauria > Squamata > Elapidae > Notechis > Notechis scutatus. The sequence continues at coordinate 16,877,974 of NC_142020.1, read as the reverse complement.
TATCCTTTCTCATAACCCCCCCCCCCCACTCCCCCTTTTTGCTTCTGGCAACTGCCTTGTTTTACCTCAATGTGGGCAAGTTAGTGAGTATTTATTTGACAAAATGGTTTGCTTGCTGAACCTTCACGGACAGATTTGCTGGAAAAATCTCGCGCTATTCGTCAGGCCCGAGAGGAAAGGACCTTCCACATCTTTTACTATTTGCTTGCCGGGGCCAATGAACAAATGAAGCGTAAGTCGCCTCCTTGGCCGATCTTAGGGGAGGGGCACCCCAGAGCAGGTGCGGTTTCTGGTGGGGGGAGCAGGTTCTCCCTCCCCCAACGGGTATTGGCACTGAAGCCAAGAGGGTGTTCCAGGAGGGGGGGGAGGGGACTTTCCCTTCAGCCCCTTGGTTAGGAGTGGGGCTGCCCAAGTGGACCTTTCAGGGCCAGGCTGGCCAGGGCGGAGGAGCAGTGTGGCCAAGAGGCCCCAAGAGTTTGGGCCCAGAGCCGGGGAGGGTCCCGGACGGCTCTTGGGCTCACGGAGGTTTTGCTCTGCCTGCCTTGCAGTGGATCTTCTGCTGGAAGGGTTCAACAACTACACGTTCCTCTCCAACGGCTACGTGCCCATCCCTTCTCAGCAGGACAACGAAATGTTCGAGGAGACCCTGGAAGCCATGACTATTATGGGATTCACAGAAGAAGAGCAGATTGGTAAGAGACCCCAAGAGGAACTCTGGCTCTGGGTGTTTAGAGTACAAGCGCCTCCCTCGGGTTCCAGGGCCTAGAGGCGAGGCATCTTCCGGAGTCCTGGCACATGGGGAGCCTGTGCAGGTGTCTTCTCGACCCGATCCTGACCCTCTCTGAGCTCAGTAAAGCCTCTGGTGGAACAGTGACGGGGAAGAAGGCCCCTGTGACCGGGAGGGAGAATCCAGCAGCTACCCAGAGACGTCCTTTGCATTTCTCTCCTTCCTAACCTCACAGCAATGCTGAAAGTCGTCTCATCAGTTCTCCAGCTTGGCAATATTGTCTTCAAGAAGGAGAGAAACACTGATCAGGCCTCCATGCCGGACAACACAGGTTGGTGCCAAGCATTGGGGGAAGAGTTGGGTCCCCGAGGAGTCCAGGTGGCCAGAGCAGCCTGGTCAGCCCTGGATGGTCTTCACGATGACGCCGCCTCTTGATTCCAGCTGCCCAAAAGGTTTGCCACCTCACGGGCATCAACGTGACAGATTTCACACGGTGCATCCTCACGCCGCGCATCAAGGTCGGGCGAGATGTTGTGCAGAAGGCTCAGACCAAGGAGCAGGTGAGGAGGCCAGCTTGGCTCTCTGGCCCTGAGCCTCGATGCTCTGCTGGTCTGGGTCCCCGAGAAGCTCAGCCCAGCTGCCCTTCCCTCCGTAGGCTGACTTTGCCATCGAGGCCTTGGCCAAAGCAACCTACGAGCGCCTCTTCCGTTGGATCCTGAGCCGGGTGAACAAAGCCCTTGACAAGACCAAGAGGCAAGGCGCCTCCTTCTTGGGCATCCTGGACATTGCCGGCTTTGAAATCTTCGAGGTAGGGCCCGGGGCGGTTCCAGGGCACTCGTGGCCGAGCCCTTTCTGGCCGGGAGGCCTGACCGGCGGCCCCCACTGTCTTTCCAGATCAATTCCTTTGAGCAGCTTTGCATCAACTACACCAACGAGAAGCTCCAGCAGCTCTTCAACCACACCATGTTCATCCTGGAACAGGAAGAATACCAGCGCGAGGGCATCGAGTGGAATTTCATTGACTTTGGGCTGGACCTGCAGCCTTGCATTGAGCTGATTGAAAGACCGGTGAGGGGGCCGGGCCACTTTTGGTGCCCAGGAGCAAAGAGGGCTGCCCTCCACCTCCCACCTTCACGAATGTAGGAAAGGGGGCAGGAAACGTGGAGCTTTGGGGCAATGCTGGATTTGGGAGTCAGGGCTTCCTGCCTGAGCAGGGGGTTGGACTGGAAGACCTCCAAGGTCCCTTTCAGGTCTGTCTGTCTGTTATTTCCCAGGATGCAGTGGGTCAGCAGAAAACCTCCGTTAAAATGCTGGTGACCTGGACAGGAGGGGATAGGAGGGGTTGGCTGCCTGGACGGTTTGAGCCCTTCCCCAGGGTAGCCCCTGTCCCCTCAAGGCCGGCCTCTCCTCCTTCTGCTGAGCAAAGCCACAGAACGGACGTTTGGCTTCTCCTCTGCCAACGAGTTGGGCAAAGGCTGCTCCGCCGTAAGTCCCCAGAACTTGCCTCATGACCCCCCCTTCCTGTTCCAGAATAACCCTCCTGGTGTCTTGGCCTTGCTGGATGAGGAATGCTGGTTTCCCAAGGCTACCGACACCTCCTTCGTGGAGAAGTTGTCTACCGAGCAAGGCAACCACCCCAAGTTCCTGAAGCAGAAGCAGCTGAAGGACAAAACCGAGTTCTGCATCCTCCACTATGCCGGAAAGGTACCAAAGAGGCCGAGTTTCTCCCTCTTCCGGGTGGCCTCTCCCTTGGCAACCGTCTCCGCGTCCCTTTTGGAGGAGGCCCTGCCTGCCCCGCCAGCTGCTCCCGGGTGGCCTTCTGGCCGCTGCTGGTGACCCCTGCGGCTCTTCGGTTCTTCCTCAAGGTGTCCTACAACGCCAGTGCCTGGCTGACCAAGAACATGGACCCTCTGAATGACAACGTGACGGCCTTGCTGAACCAGTCTTCAGAGAAGTTTGTGGCGGATCTCTGGAAAGATGGTAGGGAATAAAATGGGTGTGTGCCCGGTGGGAACCAGGGTTTTATTCAGCTACCAACTGAGCAAGGTCGGAGGTCCTTGAAGCTGCTGCCCTCCCCCCCCCCGCCCGAAAACTGGGCCTCCCTGGAACTGGGTGGGAGCAGCTCAGCGGTGGAGCCTCGCTGGCCAAGGAACCTGACCCTGCGCCCTCCCTTGTATGGCAGTGGACCGCATCGTGGGCCTGGACCAGATGGCCAAGATGACCGAGAGCTCCCTGCCCAGCGCCTCCAAGACCAAGAAGGGCATGTTCCGGACGGTGGGACAGCTGTACAAGGAGCAGCTGACGAAGCTCATGACCACCTTGAGGAACACCAACCCAAACTTCGTCCGCTGCATCATCCCAAACCACGAGAAAAGGGTCCGTGCCCAGCGGGGCTTCCCTCAGCCGTGCTGGACTCCAACTCCCATCAGCCCCAGACAGCCACGGGAGTTTGGGTCCGACACATCTGCAGACAGAGAGACTGGGGAGGGCCGGCACAGACCTGCGCTCTGCTTCCCTCCTTAAAGCGGGGCTGGGTCTCTTTTGGGGGGAGGCAGCGTTTCATTCCAGGCTCTGGAGGCGGAAGGCGACGCATTCCAGGCTGCTTCTGGGTGGCTGTTTTAGGCCACCTCAGGACTCCAGGGACCGAAGGGCCCCATCGACCCCTCCCTTCCTCCTCCCCCCTTCCTCCCCCTCCAGAAGGCTCACCCCCTCCCCCCCACATTTCTTCCAGGCAGGGAAGCTGGACGCCCACCTGGTGCTCGAGCAGCTGAGGTGCAACGGGGTCTTGGAGGGCATCCGCATCTGCCGGCAGGGCTTCCCAAACAGGATCGTCTTCCAGGAATTCCGGCAGCGGTAAGGGGGCTCCTGCCGGAGGATCCTGCCCCAGAGCCCATCCAGACGGGCAGGAGCTGGGGGCCCAAGGGAAAGCTCTCCTCTGGGGAGAGGGAGAGGTGGGCAGCTCCCCCCAGAGAGCCGGGTCTTCGGAAGCCTTGCGGAGACCAGGGAAGCCCCCTTTCGGAAGAGGGTCCGGGGGCCTGAGCCGTTCTGGCCGTAAACCAAGGCTGACCCAATGGATTCCCCCTCCCCCTGCGTGAGCAGAGCAGGTCTGTGGGGTCGGGGCCGTCTGGGGGGGGAGTTCTGGTGGTTTGGGGAGGGGGCTATTTCTAGGTGTTTCTCCACGACAGGAGCAGGAAATGGAACCCGGCAAGAGTTCAGGCAGGCTTAAGGCCGCCGTGAAGAGGGTGACGGCGGGTTTTTGGGGTGCTCTTTTCCCCACAGGTATGAAATCCTGGCTCCCAACGCCATCCCCAAGGGCTTCATGGATGGGAAGCAGGCCTGCATCCTGATGGTGAGCATTAAACCCTCTCCCCGCCTCCTTGTAGCTCTCGGAATCTGCTCTCTCGGAATCCCAGTTTGGAATTCATTGAGACCGGCATGAACGGATTGCGCTGAAGTTCAAAAGTCCATGGGATAAAAACAGACGTTCACTTCCTTCCCAATGAGGCTCTTGTGCCTGAGTAACAGCTTCTTGGCACCTGAAGCGCAAACTCCACCTGTTGGACTTCCACTGGCCAAGCAGCGCCTGCCCTGTTGGGGAGGAAGTGGGAGAATCCATGAGCTTCTCCTGAGAGCCAATGGCATATTGCACCTCCGCCTCCTCCCATAGATCAAAGCCCTGGAATTGGATCCCAACCTGTTCAGGATTGGCCAGAGCAAGATCTTCTTCCGGACCGGCGTCCTGGCCCACCTGGAGGAGGAGCGAGACCTCAGGATCACAGACATCATCATCTCCTTCCAGGCCCAATGCCGGGGCCACCTGGCCAGAAAGTAAGGCTCCCTCAGGGCAGCCCCGCACGCCCAGCCCTGGTTTGAGTGCCAAGGGGCTCTGAATGGAGGGAGGGGCAGGTTCCTGGGGGTGCAAAGGCTCCGTGCTCCACTTCCGCAGGGCTTTTGCCAAGAGGCAGCAGCAACTGACTGCCATGAAGGTCATCCAGAGGAACTGCGCAGCTTACCTGAAGCTGAGGAACTGGCAGTGGTGGAGACTCTTCACCAAAGTAAGTGGCGGGTCCTTGGGGAGACTCCCGGAAGCCAGACCGCCCTGGGGTGACAGGGCAGGCTGGGAGGGCTGCATCCTCTCCGCTCTCCGGCCCTGGCAGGCTGAGCCCCAGAGGGGCCCCACCAACTCTCCTTGTGCAGGTGAAGCCGCTGCTGCAGGTCACCCGGCAGGAGGAAGAGATGCAGGCCAAGGACGAGGAGCTGAAGATGGTGAAGGAGAGACAGTTCAAGGCCGAGGCTGAGCTGAAGGAGCTGGGGCTCAAGCACAGCCAGGTGAGCCCGCCTGCTCCTCCTCAGCCCCAGCACCCTTGGGGGGCAGCTGCTCCTGAGCTCTTCTGCCCCGTGGAGGGGTTTGGATGCCCAGGAAAGGAGCCGCTGGCCGACCGGCCCGCTTGCCTTCTCAACCTCTACGGCACAATCCGCTGCATTGCTGGGAAACCCTGGAAGCCGGAAGGTGGGCGCTGCGGGAGGTGCAGGTGTGGCGTTCTGAGCCCAATCCTTTGGTGCCCCCCCCGCTGAATGCCCTCCTCTCCCTCCGGAACAGCTGAGCGAAGAGAAGAACCTGCTTCAGGAGCAGCTGCAGGCCGAGACCGAGCTCTACGCGGAGGCCGAAGAGATGCGGATCCGCCTGGCTGCCAAGAAGCAGGAGCTGGAGGAGATCCTGCACGAGATGGAGGCCCGGATCGAGGAGGAAGAGGAGCGTGGGCAGCAGCTGCAGGCCGAGAAGAAGAAGCTGCAGCAGCAGATGCTGGTACCCAGGCGGGCTTTAACCCCACCCGCTGCCGGCTTTCCTGGGTGCAGAAGCTGGATCCCTCAAGCCCCACGAGGCTGGGAGGGGAGCCAGGGAAAAGCCACTGAGAGCCATGCTGGCACGGTTTCATCTAAGGTTCACCTCTGCGAGGACTAGTGGCTTGGAGGGAGCGGAGGAGCCTTAATTCTGTCTGCCGTGTGCAAGGCCGAGTCGGGGGCCCCAGAGACAGCTCAGCCCGGGAGCTTTTAGGGGTGCCCAAAAAGCGAGCGCTTCGAGCGAGGAAGAAGCCGAAGGTGGCTTCAGGGCCGGGAGGCGTTAGTGGCCGTTGGCCCTCCCCCCTGACGTCTCCTTCTCCCACCCTTGTGACCCCCAAAGGACTTGGAGGACCAGTTGGAGGAGGAAGAAGCTGCGAGGCAGAAGCTGCAGCTGGAGAAGGTCACCGCGGAAGGGAAGATCAAGAAGATGGAGGACGATATCTTGGTCCTGGAAGACCAGAACAACAAGCTGTCCAAGGTCGGTGCCGGCTCACCTCCCCCCTTGGCCTCCAAGGCCAGGGAAATGAGGAGAGTGCCCCCCCCTGCCCTCCCCCCGCAGTGTGGGCGAGCCCCAGGGTGGGCTGGGGTTGCAGCCGGTCCTGCAGGGGGGCTATTTTGCCTCCGATGGGTCGGCCAACCAGCCTTGCAAAGACGCACCTGGGAGACAGGCCAGGCTTCGGTCCTGGCTGGCCATGCCCCGTGGGCACCCCTGCCCGAGGGCCACCTCCTCCTGCTGCAGGCCTCAGGGAAGGCCTCTTTCCTCCCCCCAGGAAAGGAAGCTCCTGGACGAAAGAGTCAGCGACCTGACGACCAACCTGGCCGAAGAGGAGGAAAAAGCCAAGAACCTGACCAAGCTGAAGAACAAGCACGAGTCCATGATTTCGGAACTGGAAGTCCGCCTGAAGAAGGAAGAGAAATGCCGGCAAGAACTGGAGAAAATGAAGAGGAAGCTGGAGGGGGACTCGAGCGACCTCCACGAGCAGATTGCCGACCTCCAGGCCCAGATTGCTGAACTGAAGATGCAGCTGGCCAAGAAGGAGGAGGAGCTGCAGGCCGCCCTGGCCAGGTGGGGCACTCCCCCCCCCCCAGCTGGCTCTCCGGGACAGGGAAGGGGCCAGGCGGCCTCCAGAGGGCGGGCGTGCAGAGGGCGCGCTTGGCCAAGGGCTGTTGCGCTTCAGAGGGACGTCCCCCTGGCCAGCCGGGAGGTCTCTTTCCCACCAGGGACCTCCTTTCTGCTCCCTCCTCCGGTCCTTCTGCCGGTGGGAATCCCTCGATGCCCCCCAGACAAGACCAGCCTTTCGGCAGTCAAGCCAGCTGGCCTTGCGGTTGAAGCCCCTTTCGGCTTCCCTCACCCAGGCTGGAAGACGAGATGAGCCAGAAGAACAATGCGCTGAAAAAGATCCGGGAGTTGGAAGCCCACATCTCGGACCTGCAGGAAGACCTGGACTCTGAGCGAGCGGCACGCAACAAGGCCGAGAAGCAGAAGCGGGACCTGGGCGAGGAGCTGGAGGCCCTCAAGACGGAGCTGGAAGACACCTTGGATAGCACGGCTACCCAGCAGGAGCTCAGGTTGGACGGGGAGTCCGGGGCCCGCCTGGGGCCGGGGGTCCAGGCTGACCTGTATGGATGCCGGCCTCTGGTGGAAAGGGCGGGGGTCAGGGAAGGGTGGGGTCCCCCTTCATGCTCCTTTGTGCCGGGTCTCAGAGCGAAGAGGGAGCAGGAGGTGACGGTCCTGAAGCGAGCACTGGAGGAGGAGGCACGAGCCCACGAGGCCCAGGTGCAGGAGATGCGCCAGAGGCACACCCAGGCCGTGGAGGAGCTGGCCGAGCAGTTGGAGCAGTTCAAGCGGGTAACCCAGGCGGGCAGAAGGGGGGCCCACCGCGGAGGCCCTGCCCGTCCCACCCGCCTGCCCGGCTGAGCGTCTTTGGTGCTTTCAGGCCAAGGCCAACCTGGACAAGACCAAGCAGACGCTGGAGAAGGGCAACGCGGACCTGAGCAACGAGATCCGGTCGCTCAACCAGGCCAAGCAGGAGGTGGAGTACAAGAAGAAGAAGCTGGAGGGGCAAATGCAGGAGCTGCAGTCCAAGTTTGCCGAGGGGAGCGAGTCCGGACGGAGCTCAACGAGAAAGTCCACAAACTGCAGGTAACTCCGGGGGCGGATCCTTCCCCACCTTGACAGAGCAGCTGGCCGGGGAATGCCCCCGATCAGCTGCTGGCCTTCCTTGTCCATGGCTGGCAGAAGGCAGAGCTGGGGTTCCATGGTGCTGTGCCTTCCATGGGACTTTCTCAGAAGGGAATCCTGTTCAGCCAAGGTCCCACGAACATCTTGGCTTTTCTCTCCTGTCGGGGCTGCTTGGCGCACTGTCGCTGCTGGGTGCCCAAGGGGGGCTCCGTGGGAGAGCTCAGAGCGGGCTCAGCTGCTGAGAAAGGGGGCCTTTGCTCCACCTCCAGCCTTCCCATTAGATCCGCCTGCTGCCTTCCTGTTGCTTTGGGGAGCCGTTTCACCTTGTTCTTAGCTGCTCCTTTCCTGGAAACACCGGATGTCAAGGCTGGCAATGAAGCACAAGGCAGGTCAACGTTCCCGGTGCTATTTCCTTTTCCTAGGCAGAGGCTGAAACCATGGCGGTTCTCCTGAACGAAGCCGAGGGCAAGAGCATCAAGCTGACCAAAGATGTGGTGACTCTGAGCTCCCAGCTGCAGGACACCCAGGTAGGCGCTTTAGGGGCTCCGATCCAGGGAAGGAGGAGGCGAGTCTTTGGGAAGGGGCTCACCGAGGGCTGTCCCACTATCCAGGAGCTGCTGCAGGAGGAAACTCGGCAGAAGCTCAACCTGTCCACCAAGCTCCGGCAAATGGAGGACGAGAAGAACGGCCTGCAGGAACAGCTGGAGGAAGAGGTGGAAGCCAAGCAGAATCTGGAGAGGCAGATTTCAACGTTAAACGTGCAGGTCTGAGCAGTTGTGATCGTGGGGGGTTACGCTTTGCCTCTTTATCCCTAAGGTTGGTTGGGTTTCATCACTCGCTTAGACCCACCGCAATGGGCCGTTGAGCCCGACTCGACCCGCAAGCAAGGTTACAAACTCAACCTCAATGGGTCAGTGCCCGTTAGTGTCCCAAAACGTGGGGCCCTCCCAGGGCATTTTGTTGCGATTGACCCAAGAGAAGATGCCAACCTGCCCTGGAATGACAGACCCTCCCCCACCAGCCTTTAAAGACGATGGCGGGGGGTGGGGGGCTGCCCTGTTGAACCGACTCAAGGAGTCTCTGAATCCCCCCTGCAGCTCTCGGACTCCAAGAGGAAGATGCAAGAGTATCTGGGCACCATTGAAACCATGGAGGAAGGCAAGAAGAGGCTCCAGAAGGAAGTCGAGGGCCTCACCCAGCAGTTTGAGGAAAAAGCGGCTTCCTACGACAAACTGGAAAAAACCAAGAACCGGCTTCAGCAGGAGCTGGATGACCTTGTGGTTGACCTGGATAACCAACGTCAGATGGTTTCTAACCTGGAGAAGAAGCAGAAGAAATTTGACCAGGTGAGAGTGGGACTCTTTGATCTGACATCTCCTGTCAAGCTATATTCTAGTGCAACCGGATAGCCCATCGATGCAAGCCTATGTTTCTCTGCATTAAGACATCTGTTGATTAATTAAAGGTTTTACTAAATTAATTCAGTATATCCATCCAAGCAGTTCTAGTATTGTTAATATTCTACCCAGTCACCTGAATTTTGTAGGCAGGGAAGGAAGAGTAGATGGGGCCTGCTCGTTGAGCTTGGCACTAAGGCTTCATTCACGTGACCCCCGACGCCTTCTCTGCCGTGGTAGATGCTGGCTGAGGAGAAGAACGTCTCTTCCAAATATGCTGAGGAACGAGACCGCGCAGAGGCCGAAGCCAGAGAAAAGGAGACCAAAGCACTGTCACTGGGCCGGGCTCTGGAGGAGGCCCTGGAAGCCAAGGACGAGCTGGAGAGGACCAACAAACTGCTGAGAGCAGAGATGGAAGACCTTGTGAGCTCCAAGGATGACGTTGGCAAGAACGTAAGTCCCTCCTCCTCCTCCTCCTCCTCCTCCCCCTTTCCCCCTCCCCCTCCCCCTCCTCTCACGCCCTTTTCTCTGGCAAGGTCCATGACCTGGAGAAGTCCAAGCGGGCCCTGGAGCAGCAGGTGGAAGAAATGAAGACTCAGCTGGAGGAGCTGGAAGACGAGCTGCAGGCCACCGAGGATGCCAAGCTGAGGCTGGAAGTCAACATGCAAGCGCTGAAGGGGCAGTTCGAGAGGGACTTGCAAGCCCGCGATGAGCAGAACGAAGAGAAGCGCCGGCAGCTGCAGAAGCAGGTAGAGGAGCCCCCGTCCCTTCCATGCCAGGCAGAGGGAAAGTGACCCCTTCCTTGGTGGGCATCCTCCATTGAGGGCATCACCCCTCCTGGTCTCTCCTCCCTCTTCACCAGCTCCATGAGCTGGAGGTAGAGCTGGAAGATGAGCGCAAGCAACGGGGCCTGGCAGCGGCCGCCAAGAAGAAGCTGGAGGTGGACCTCAAAGACCTGGAAGGGCAGATGGACTCGGCCGTCAAGGGCCGCGAAGAAGCCATCAAGCAGCTGCGGAAACTGCAGGTTGGGAAGGCCAGCCGCCCCCCGCCCCCTTTCTCCAGGGGTGGCTCCAGATGCATTTAGGGGACAGCCCCCCTGCCCTCCCCACTGGTCCCAGGAGAGGGGGCCGTCTAGGGGAGGAGGGGGTGACTCGGGCGATGCATGAGGAAGGCCTGAGCTAAGGAGTGACCCCCTGCCCCTGCCCCCAGGCCCAGATGAAGGACTTCCAGCGGGAGCTGGACGATGCCCGGCCGCCCGGGAAGAGGTCTTCGCCACCGCCCGGGAGAACGAGAAGAAAGCGAAGAACCTGGAGGCGGAGCTGATGCAGCTGCAAGAGGTGAGCTGGTGGGAGGCTGGAGAGGCCTGGAGGGGATTCGGCTCTACCAGGAGCTCCGTGGACACCCACCGCCCAGGACACGCTTGTGTGTGTGGGGGGGAGAGAGAACGTGAGTGGAGGAGCAGTGAAGGGCTGAAGTGGAAAGACCTGCTCTGCGTCAGCCACGCGAGTCACTCCGGCCGCCCTCTGCATGGGGTGGTTCTGGGGAGGACTGAAGCCCGGCCAAGCCGCCATTCGAGGCCTCTCCTGTGCCCAAGTGGGGAACCCGACCAGATCGAGCCCGCCGGGCCGGGTTAAGTGGCCGTGCCCGGTTCTGAAAGTGGGGCCCGGGAGTCCCATCCGCCTGGAGAGAGAGGCGCTCAGGGAGCCTCTTCCTTGGCAGGACTTGGCTGCCGCAGAGCGGGCCCGGAAGCAGGCCGAGCAGGAGAAGGAGGACCTGGCTGAAGAGCTGGCCAGCTCTGTCTCGGGGGAGGTAAGAGGCCAAAAGGAGAGCCACTTGCATGAGCAGGACCTGGGAGCTGGAGGGGGCAGTGGGGGGCATCAGCTGCTGGTGGCCCCCTGCAACATCCCCAACTGCCCCCCAGGACCAGCCTGCAGGACGAGAAGCGCCGCTTGGAGGCCCGCATCTCCCAGGTGGAGGAGGAGTTGGAGGAGGAGCAGGGCAACATGGAGGCCATGAGCGACCGCTTCCGTAAGGCGGTGCAGCAGGTAAGCCCCCTCCCTGGGGGCGGGAGGGGGGCAGGGCAAAGGCGGGACTTGCTCCAGACGGCAAATCCCCTCCTTTCCCCCCAGTCGGAGCAGCTGAGCAACGAGCTGGCCACGGAGCGGGCCGCAGCGCAGAAGAACGAGAGCGCCCGCCAGCAGCTGGAGCGGCAGAACAAGGAGCTGAGGTCCAAGCTGCAGGAGATGGAGGGGGCCGTCAAGTCCAAGTTCAAGGCCACCATCTCGGCCCTGGAGGCCAAACTCAGCCAGCTGGAAGAGCAACTGGAGCAGGAGTCCAGGTACCCGGAGCAGAGCTGCGTCGTGCGGGGTCTTTGCCGTCTGGGGGTCCAGGTGTGCATCCAGCTGTTTGGCACCAAACCTCCAGGCCTGGTCTTGGGAAACTTCCTAGGAGAATTTTGAGGTGCCATCACTGAGTCATTCAGGCGGAACTAAAAAATGCCCCCCCTTTTTTTTCACATCACCTTTTAAACATTGTATTCCGTTCTGAGTCAATAAAATCCCCTTTCGTGGAAATTCAAGCAGCCGATTTCGAAACGATTTGACCCAAACTGGGAAATGTTTTTTAAAATGCCTGAGTTTTCCTTCCTTCGCATTGGACGCCATTCCCAAGGCAGAGGCTCCATGGAAGGAACGTGCCCTGCCTTCGGACTGGGCTTCATGTGGACTAGCCCCTTTGAGCGCTTTCCTGCCTTCCTGCAGGGAAAAACAGGCGGCGGTCAAGGCCCTGCGCCAGAAGGACAAGAAGCTGAAGGAGACTTTGCTGCAGGCGGAGGACGAGAGGAAGCAGGCCGAGCAGTACAAGGACCAGGTGGGTGCCCGGCTGTGCCAGGCAGTAGGCATTCTTGGCCAGGTGGGCGTGCTGTGGCAGAGCCGAGTGAGAGCCTCCACTCCCATCATCCTCTGCTGGAAACACCGGGGCCGCTTTAGGTCCTCTCAGGCTGGCTCTGAAGCCCCTGCCTCCCCCCAGGCAGACAAGGCCAGTGCCCGGGTGAAGCAGCTGAAGCGGCAGCTGGAGGAGGCGGAGGAGGAGTCCCAGCGCATCAACGCCAGCCGCCGGAAGCTGCAGCGGGAGCTGGATGAGGCCTCAGAGAGCAACGAGGCCCTGGGGAGAGAGATGGTGGCCCTGAAGAGCAAGCTCAGGTGAGGCCCCTCCTGCCCAGCAGCCTTGACCCGTCTCCACCCAAGGTCTCCTCACTCGGCGGGCACTGGCAGCTGAGGGCAGCCCCTTCTCCTCTGGGGCCCCGGGGCCCCCAACCAGCCCCTCCTCTGCCTGCCTGCCTGCCACGGTGCCGCCGGCTGGGGCTGATGTCGAGGGATGCTTCTCTCTTTCAGAGGGAATCCAGAAGCTCCGCAGTGACTCAGCAGGTACCTGGCCTCCCCTTGGCAGCCTGCTTGTGATTGCAAAGCCCCAACCGGCCGTTAGGCCCCTGGAAATCCAAGCCAGCCTTGGCAAACTCGGAAGGCCTGGATCTCTCGTGGGCCGCGGCTCCTTCCGAGAAACAAATATTACAGTTTGCTCTGCAGGCGCCTCTTCTCTAGAAGGCTCCTGCACCCTGGTTGCCTGGTCCAGGGCCCCCCCGAGCCCCGGTCCATGGCCTGGCACCGATCCGTAGCCTGCCAGAAACCCCACCAGCGAAGCCCCACCCGCAGGATGCACGCGAAGCCCTGCCCCCTCGATCCTGGGAGCTGCAGCCCCCGAGCGGCTGAGTGGCAGCTGCTTCCTCCGATGCATGTGGGAGCTTTGGGGGGGACCTGGCTGCTTTCATGAGCAACGGAGCTGTGCCAGGGCCCGGTGCATTTCCTCAGGTGCTTTTGAAGCATGAGCAGCCCTGGTACGGGGGGGCAGCTGCCCCATCCCCCGGCCAGGCAAGCCCTGGTTGCTCCTTGTTTGCAATGCAAAAGCACACAGCTGGGGCTGGCTCCCTTGGAGCCTGGCTCTCGTGGGCAGCTGAGCCCCAGGCGCACCTTGCAGCCCCCCGGTTCTTCTTTCTCCTGGTGCCTGGCAAAGGGCTGGGCTGCTTCTGCCGGCCGTCGTCTCCCCCATCTTGAGACGGGAATTCATGCATCAGCCCCAACTCGCCAAAACCTCCCCGGGTCTGTTGAGCCACTTCCCTTCTGTAATATTTGTAGATTCTCCTTCGCAGGAAACCTCCCCACCAGCACTCGGCTTTGCGGCTGCCACTGAAAAATGTGTGTGTGTCTGTGCTAAGCCAAACTCCTGCTGCTGCACTTCACCCACCTTTTCTGCCGGCCTCTTCCGTTCCTGCACAGGAGCTGAGTGGTTAGAGCTGCCCCTTTGCCACCGTGCTGCTCTCCATGTGCCACGGAAAAGGCTGCCCTGACTCAGTTCTTGATCAAAGGGGGGGGGGTCTCCGATGCAAGAACGTTTGGCCCTTCCTCTCAGTTTAGGGAAAAGGCGAACTGCGTTTGGGGGGAGGGGGAATTGAAGGGAAAGGGCTAGAAAGCCGCCAGCAGGAAGTTTCAGCCGGAGGAATGCCCTATTAACTCAAGGAACTCTCTGCCACAAGACACGGAGGGCAGGAAAGAAGTTAAAGGAATTGGGGGGCCAGCAGCCCCTGGGCAGAGTGGCATCTCCGAGGCCTTTTCCTGGTCGGACGCCCTGAAAGGATCTCTCTCCTTTCGGAAGACGGCACCTTCTGCCCCGAAGCTTCCACCGGATTCTCCACTCCTTCTCACCACTCTTTCTCCCAACTGCAGGCGCGGGAACGAGCCGGTGTCCTTCGGCCCCCCACGCCGATCGGGGGGTGCTGGTGGCGGCAGGCGGTCGGTTGAAAATGCTGCCGAAGGCTCCGAGGAGGAAGGAGACGCCCGGGACGCAAACTTCAACGGAACAAAACCCAGCGACTAACCAGCTGCCCCCCCACCCCGCTTGCTCGTTTGGCTGCTGCCCCAAAGGAAAGGGGGGGGCCCTTAGCAGCACTCTAGGCCGCTTCGCCTGCCCCAAAGCCACGTCCTCTGACCACAGCTGCCTTTCCTCCCGCCGCCGTAGACACTCTTAGCCGTGGTGGCCTGTCGTAGTCGCGCAGCTGCCTTTCTGCAAGGGAGACGCCGCCGTGCCTGGGCAACCAGACCAGGGCCGCCCCCCAGAATTGCTCCGTACCCCTAGGAGAAAGCCCACTTGCCTTGCTCCCCCCACAAATTCTTGTGCTTCCCTGTTGCTTCCAGACTTTCAGAAGGCACCCCAACATTTGCCAAACCCCAAGTGCCTTTTTGAGTCACTGCTTTGAGTGGGAGTGGGTGGGAGGGAGGGACCGGACGAGAAAACAACTCTCACTACTTGGGATGACCTTTGTGCTTCACACACACACACACACACACACACAATTAATAAAGGTTGTTAAAAATCAGAAGAGCCCGAGTGCCAAGTGTGCAGGGAAGCACCCCAGGGACAGCTCACAACAGGGTCTCTTCAGGCGGAGGACTAGAAACTTGCTACCTTTTGGAAAGTATGTTAGAGGAAGGCTGCTTCTTGTTTTTGGACCAAGTTTGCAGGGAGGTTCCTTGCTGCCAATTCGGTTTGGTTCCAGCCAAGAAAAACCAATCTGGAGACAGCAGTTTTGCATGGCAAACCAGTTTAATAACTGCCCTCCCAGACCCCTTTCCCGGTGCACAAGAGCCCCCAAGAAACCTCCCTGTTGGAAGAGGAGCCTCCCCCTTCAGACAGGGATGGAGGCACCAGGGAGACCCTTTGGATGGCAGACTTCGAATGGGTTGGACTACAACACCCATCGCCTCAAGGCCTTGTTGGCCAAGGATGAGGGGAGCTTTTGTCTCAAACCTCTGGAGTGTACCAGCTTGTGCTTTTTAAAATTCATTCGGCAGGTGCACCTGCCAGGCCCCCTCCTCTCCAGCAGCAGACAAAGCTGGTGTCGCTGAGCTTCCTGAGACCCCGACCCCTTTTGCCAGGGAGGGTCCCGTCAGGAGGGGCTCCTTCTCGGCAGCCGCAGCTTCGGAGGCCCCAAAGATGCACTTGGGGTGCCCAGAAATGCTGGGTTAGCACCCGCTGCCCCCATTCAAGGACAAGGACCTTTGGGGCCCAACGGGAGGCAGGCAGGGCAGGGGTCCGAGGCAAGGAAAACCGGCCTCCGGCCCTCCTGCGAGGTACTTGATGCGGCCCTTCAGCCTCCTGGGACCCAAGACGGCTCCCTCTTCCTGCGGACGCAGCCAGCTTCCCTCTCGTTGCTCTCCTCTCTTCCGGCTGCTGGCCCCACGGTCCCTCAGAAGAGCCCCTGGGCTGCCCCCTGGGCTGGAAGGCCCGCCGGCCCGGCAAGGTTGGGTGGCCATGGACCTAGATCCACACTCCTGGCCAGCCTGTGGGATCAGAAGGGGTCACTGGCCTCGGCGCCTGCGAGGGAAGGCCCAACTCGCCCCAGACGAGGAGGGGGAGGTTAGAGGGTGCCACATACGCCCCTGGGTGGGTCAGAAGAGCCGGTCCCCCTCTTGGGACGCCCAGGATTCGAGCTCTCCTTCCCCAATTTCCTATCAGGCCAGCCTGGTCCCCTCCCAGTTTCTGGCCCACCTGGAGGGCGCCAGGTGGCAGAAGGCCGTGTCTGTGGGCAGCTTCCCCCCGTTCTCCTGGGAGCCCTGCCATGGGGCTGCTCCCTTGCCGCTCTGGGGCCTCCCCCAAGGCCTGCAGATGCCAGGCAGACTGGCCCCGGGGCCCGATCCAGCAGGGCGCTTCTCCGCTGGGACTAAGCAGCCGGGAGTGGCGCATTTGAGCCCAGGGCCAAAGCCTTTAAATAGAAAGAAGGTGGGGGTGTTTTACTCCCCCTGGGTCAAACTCTGGGCCAAGGCAGGGGCTCCGGGAACGGCCGTCTTTCCACAAACAGGCTGAGAAAATCTGGGCTTGAAGGCTCAGCTGACACCCATTCGATTCTAGCACATCCGGGGGACAGGGAAGTGTGGAGCCCTCGGCCACTTCTCGTGGCTCACTGCCTTTAGAGCCACACGGACACGTGATTTCGGCAGTCCCCCCCCCGTCCCCCCCACAGGGAGGAGGGTTTCCTGTAGACTCACCCCTGGGGCAGGTGGGGGCCGCTCAGCCGCCTCTCGAACCCGTCCCTGCCCAAGTAGGGGGGAGGGGCCGCTGGGCTCCGGCACAGACTCTGGTCGTAGACGAAGTTTCGGCAGGAGGCCAGTTTAGATTCCAGGGCCTGGGAGCAAAGACCGCGCTGGGTCAGCCTGGATCCCACTGCTTGACTAGGGATGGAGGGCGAACACCCAGCTTTTCCACTCGCTCCACCCAAGACCCAAAGGCTCACCCCAACTTTCTGCAGGAGGTCCCCCACGATGTTCAGTGCTGATATCCGTGCGGCCGGCGTAAGCGGGGCTCCCCCAGATCCATTCTCAAAACCTTGGTTAAAAAGGAGGCGTTCTTTGCAAAGGGACCGGATGCTCTGTGGATTTTAGATCTTTCTAAGGATCCTCCTCTTCCTGAAGTGATTTTGTACCAAGACTTTCTATCCTGACTCCGTTCCAGGCCATCAGTGACCCCAGCCACCTTCCCCACTGGGAGAAGGACGCTGGGCGTACTGGGCCTGACACGCAGCTGTGTCTTCCCCTTCCACACCAGGGGGCGCTGTTGCTTCACAGACTGTACTGGGCAAGTAGAAAGAATGTGTGTGTGTGTGTGTGTGTGTGTGTGTGTGTGAGAGAGAGAGAGAGGGGGGTTCACCTCTTCTGAAGGCTCCTGGGGTACTAAATCCGAAGCTCAGCCCTTGGGGAGCGCAGGGGTGGATGGCCTGGAAGAGGCGGCCTGCGTGGCTGTGTCCGTCCGTCTGGCTGCCAGGGATCCGTCCACCGAGGCCTTCGGCTTCTCCTGCTTCTGCTGCACAGCCAGCTCTTGGCGCAAATCTAGGGGGCCAAAGCAGCTCAAGGGGAGGCACCCCTGCCCGGCCTGCCCCCTCTGGGCCTCGGCACCCCACAGGGCTCTGAAGGTGGCCGGGGAAGCGTGGGACTAGCGGGGGGCTCCCTCCTGCCGTTACAGGGCTCGAAGTGGGTGGCTGCCAGCCCTGCTCCTCTTCCCCTCCGACGTTCCTCCCTGCAGGCCAGCCCAACCGCCAGGGCTTTCCAGCACAGAGAGCGGCTGGGAAGCGCCAGAGTGCACACCGGAGAGCTGCCCACCTCTCGCTTCGTCCTTCAGCCGCTGCACTGACTCCAGGAGGCTCTCCTTCTCGTCCAGCTCGCTCTCCAGGAAGGCGTTGCGCTCGATGGCCTCGTTCAGCCGCAGCTCAAAGTCCTCCAGGGACATAATGGTGGCTCTGCAAGGAGCCCAGGCGGAGCTTTAGCACCCCCTGAGGAAGCTGGCCCCCAGAAGCAGCCCCCCTGCCCCCCTCTGCCCAGGGCACCTCTTGGCCCTCTCCAGGTCATCGTTGCACTGCTCCAGTTCCCGGATGTACTTCTGCAGCTGGTCCCGGGTGGCCGTCACCTGGCCCAGCTCTTCCTCCAGGGCCGAGATCTGCCGCTGCCCATCGGCATGTTGGCTGGCAACCTTCTCCTAGCCGCAAAGAACCAGGCAGAGCAAGAGCCACTCACAGTCTGCGCCAGTGGCCTTGCCCCCAGCCCCCACCCCCCCAGAATAGGGCTCTGAATGCCAACGCTGCCCAAGAGGCCGCCCCCTGGCAGCTGCTGCAGCTTCAATGGGCCTCTGTTCCAGCCCTGATCTGGGGGTGGGGGCAAGGGGGGCACGGATGAATGACCCAATTGTCCACATGGCTTTCCGTCCGAGGGCTGCTTCAAAACAGGACCCCAAGCACTTTGGGCCCTTTGGGGAGGGGTGGTGTCCCTTTTCCCTCCCCTTCGCCTTTGCTGAGCCTCGCATTACCTGCCCCCGCCCCCCGTTTCTTCCCACAGCCCCCAGAAGCAGCCAATTTCCCCTGGACAAACCCTGCCAACGCCCGGAGAGCCCACAAGGGCAAATCTCAACCCTCCAGCTGAAGCCGAGATGCCCACCTTTGTACATTTAGGTGCCCTGGAAGGCCAGCATTGGCCAGGCCACACCTGCACCACACAGCTGGACCCCCACTACCTGCAAACGTCCCAGACGGACCTCTCCCCCTCGGCTGCCAGGGGGCCTGGCATACAGGAGTGCCCGACCCCTCCTCACCTTGACCGTCTCCACCTCCACCTGCAGCCGGGCGTTCTCCAAGAGCAGGTCCCGGTTTCGCGTCTCCAGCTGCTGCAGCTGCGTCTCCAGCTCGGCTTCGTACTCGCGGCTGCCCTCTTGGAACTCACGCAGCTCCTCCTGGGCGCTCTGCACACTGAGGGCAAAGGGGGCGGGAGCCGGTCACGCCGACCGCCAGGCTGAGGAACCGGCAGGTGGCTATGCCCCACTCCGTGCCTGCCCAACGCCTGGCAGCGCCACTGCTCGGTGCCCGGGGAAGCCGGAGGGGCCCCTTACCACTGCTTGTATCTGCCAGAGAGCTCCTTCCAGTAGCTGATCTCGTCTTCGGCAGAACCAAACAGGCTTCTTTCGGGGTCAGTCATGGTAGCAGCCACCTGGCATGGTCTTCCTGTGAATCGGGGGAGAGCATTGGGCGCAGGTTGGTGCAGAGCCCACCACACACCTGACAGGACCAGCTTTCCGGTTGAAATAAGCCACCCAGGGCAACATTCCTCCCAGCCTCAGGGCCTTACGATCATCTTATTCCTTTAAGATGCGCCTCTAGAGAAAAGCAAAGGCACTTCCTAGACAGCAGGCCGGGGTGGGGGTGGGGGTGGGGAACTTTGGGAAGAAGCACTTGGGCTTGTGGCTGGCCTGAGAGCTCATCATGCGGCTCAACTGAATAGGCCTCCCTCTGCTCCTCCATCGCAGCTGCTGAGCCAGAGGAAGAGGCTCAACTGCCAGGGGGGCGGCAGCAGCAACCAAGACACCATAAACTTATGGCTTATGGGTTAATTTAAAGATGAACCATTGGTATCTCTGTAGATTTTGCTCCAAACATGATTCAGAGGTAAAAGAAAATGTTTTACTTCTACCCATAAATGTTTGACTGCACCTCCCCTGCCAGAAGGCCTCTGATTGGGGGGGGGTGGTGGTCTGAACCCGGCCAGAGAAAAAGGAAGAGTCCTCAGGAGCTGGAGGGCCCAGGGAGCCAGGAAGGGGCCTGGGCAGACCAAGGCAACCTCCCGGCCAGCCTGGCACTGCTCTAAACCAGCCCCCCCCCCCCGCCCTTCCCTCCCCAAAGGGCCACGGGGGGGGGGCAATGCCATCCCCGGAAGACCTTCGGCCAGTTGCCTCCCATGGACGGGGAGCATTCAATTGCCCGGCGCTCCCGAGCCGTCCGGAGGGCTGGCTCCGCGGGAGGGCGGTGGCGTCCCAAACGCTTCTTCCTCTGGGCCGGGCCCGGCCGTGGGGGCATCGGGCACACCCTGGTCAGCTTCCGCGGGTCCTTTCCCAACCGCGCTGGGATAGCGGGGGTGGCCGTGGACGGTGTCGGGGGCCCACCTGCAAGGGCTCGGGGGCGGAGCGGCCGAAACGAGCCCACCGGTCAAGCGAGGTTCGCAGGGCCCCCTTCGCTCCGAGAGCCGCAGGACCGACCTCCCGGCACGGCGTTTGCCTCTCGGGCGGGGCGGCAAAGGCGAGCTCTCCTGCGGCGAAGGGGGGCCAGGAAAGGCGACCCTCGGCCTCTCCAGCCCCCCGCAGAACGCCGCTGGGAGAGCCTCCCCAGCCCCGTTTCCGCCCCTTCGGCCGCCACCACTCACCCTGCCTGCAGCCAGGAGAAGCCGCCGCCGCCGCCCCGCCCGCTCAACTGCTGGCAACTCTCGGCCCGACCGAAACAACCCAAGGAGCCTCTGCGCAGCCTCCCATTGGCTGCGGGTCACGCGACCCTGCCGCGCTCCTCCAATCGGCGCGGGCCGATCGAGCGTTGAAACTTTTGTGTCTTGCCTGGCTCCCGCTCCCCTTTTTCTCAATGGGGGAAGCGCGCGCGCGCGGGCGGGCGGGAAGGAGGGCGGAGCTGTCGGCAGCGGCCAGCAACGGCGGAGCCTCCCTCCCCCAAACCCCGCGGGGACCCTCCCGCCAGCCCTTGGCCCCCATGCTCGGCTCCCGCGCCCAACTGTTGGCCCTGCACGGCCAGAATGAGGGGATTTGTAGTAGCCCAATGCAGCCGGAGGGGGCCGGACAAAGGCTTCGTCGCTTTGCTCGGCTGATTAACTCAGCCCCACTCCAAAGCAGATCGGTGCCAAAAGATGAGCCAAGAAAGCCGGGGTGTTTGCCAATCATTCTCCTTTCTTTCCTGAAAAAGAAGGGAAAGGAGATTCCCCGTTGTTGTTTGGAGTTTGGCAGGGACTTCAGCCCAGCCTTTTTTATCCCTCTACTGGCCCGCTGGCCTAGGGAGGGTAGCCTTCGCTCCCTCCCTCCCCTTTCCCTGGCCTGCAGGCAGCTTCGCCCAGCTGGGGGAGGCAGCCCTCAGCTTATTTTCCAGAGTTCCAGTTCGGGTGAACAAACCCAGGTCCAGCTCCCTCCTCGGCCTGGAGGAGCTGCCAGGAAAGCCAAGCTGGAATGCAGGAACTCTTCTGTGGAAGCAAAGAGGCACTTTGGCCCTGGGTGGAGGTAGCCCCAACTCCCTTCATTCTCCTCATTCCAGCTGCCCACTGAAGGGTGACTAAGAATGACCAGCACTTTTATGTGGAGCCCATGTCAATTGCCGGCATGTGGCAGGAACAGGCTGGACTAAGCGATGGCCAGGTGATCCCTGTCAAATGGGCTCTCCTCAGGTCAATACTGAGCCCAACATTTCCTTGGGTGTCCCCTGGCCTCCATCCTGCACCCCAATGTGACTCTGTCGGTCCAAAAGACCGGAGGTGGCTCAACAGCTTCACTTCCTGATGTTGCCAGGCAGGCCTCTTGAGTGGAGGGAGGCCGATTCCCTCGCCCTGAATCCCAATTAAGATGCTGAGCTAATTCATGGGTCTCTTCTTCCTTGTAAACCAGGATCATAACAACCTGGTAATTAACTGTGGCTCTTCCTGTTTGCCAGGATGCCGCCTCTCACTCCCTGCCCCTGAAGGAAGCACAGGCCAGGAAGGCAGGGGTGGGGGTGGGGGGATCCAGGCCTCTCTCGAATTGCCGTCCTCATTCAGGAGAATTTCACTGTATGAAGGGGGAGACCTGGGGGTCATTGCTCCCCACCTGGCTTGGGGGGGGGGGAGCTGTGGACAAAGACCCCTTTGGGCAAGGGGTCTCTGAGTCAAAGCACAGAAGGAGGGCATTGAGGTTGCCTTCCCAGCGTGCGATGAGACAGGCAGAAAAGCCGGTTGTCTAATTTTAGCCTGGTGTGAGCGTTGAAGTCAAGATTAAATCCATGTTTCATCTCATTACTGTCTAATGCGTTCACATTCCTTCCTGAAATCTAATAGTCTTAAAACATTTAAAAGCTGATTTATTCACACCACAGCCACCCACTTCCTTTCCCTTCTTTGCCCCTGGAAAGGTTTTTTGTTCCAAATAGGGCTACCTTGGGTGGATTCTCTCCCTCCCCTCCCTCCCTCCCTCCCTCCCTCCCTCGCTTCTTTCTTTCTTTCTTTCTTTCTTTCTTTCTTTCTTTCTTTCTTTCTTTCTTTCTTTCTTTCTTTCTTTCTTTCTTTCTTTCTTTCTTTCTTTCTTTCTTTCTTTCTTTCTTTCTTTCTTTCTTTCTTTCTTTTTTTCCTTCCTTCTTTTTCTTTCCACCCTTGAACACAACCAGTTGACGGGCAGAAGGAGCCAGGCCACTAATGGGGACCCAGAGATGGCTGGAGGACAAGGAGAGGCAGATGAGAGCTGAGCTGACCTACCGTCCAGCCTGTCCTCTGGCCCTTCTCGCCAAGGGCAGACATTTCTCAGCCAGCCCCCATGGACCAGCCTTCGGTTTCTGAGGGAGAACGACTGGCAAAAGCTTCGCCCAGGAGGGGGCAGCACCATACAGAGGTGCCTCTTTGGACGCCTGAATTTCTTTGGAAGCTGAGTAATCTTGGTACCACGGCTGCTTTGGTAATTTCTGCCTCCTGTGTATGTACAGCTGCTCTTCTGCAGAAGCAGAGCCACAAATAAGCAAATGAATGTCACTGCTTTCCCATTTCCTTCTCTGCGACAAACCCTCCCCAATGTATGTGCGCTCAAAAGGTCCACACCTCAGCACGATGTGCTACAAATCCATTGGTGATGTCCATTTTGCTCTCCGGATTCATGGCAACTGAACCCTAAGCCTAGGCAGGGTTGCCCCCCAAGGGGGTGTCTGCTTTCTGCTACCAGGTAGCAGGGGTGAGTGCGTGAGCCATGAGTTGCATGGAGGTTGGTGGCCAAAGGACGTCCATCTCTGCTGGACTCTCTTTTTCCCCTCCCCCTTCTGGGTCTCCGGGGGAGAAACCTCCTTTGCAGTGCTGAATGGCTGGAGGTATCTATGGTGCTCAGTCGTGCTCACCTGGAGCAGGGGGGGGGGTCTTCACACCTGACAGCTGTAAACCTTGTGGACTCCCAGGATTCCTCCTCCTCCTCCAGTCACGTTAGCTCAGGGATTCTGGGAGTTGAAGTCCACAAGCCTTAAACTTACCAAGTTTGGAGACCTTTGACCTAGAGCCGTGATGGCGAACCTATGGCACGCATGCTGGAAGTGGCGCGCAGAGCTGTCGCCCAGAACAGATCCACTTGCATGCGCCTCCTGACTGCCAGCTGATTGTCAAGTATCTGTGTGCACGTGGGGCGGGGTCGCGGGCGCAGGCGCAGGGGGCAGGATGGTCACACGTGCGTTGCATTATGGGTGCACTTTCAGCACACGATGACAGAAAGCTTAGCCATCACTGTCCTAGAGGGTCCCGTGGTCAGAAGCAGCCTGTCCCCTCGGCGGCAACCATGACCTGGCTGCTTCTTGGCTTTGTGGGTGGACAGAGGCCCCCCCAACCGAACAGGCCTGTCAAAGGTTTCCTCAGCTTTGGGAGTTTCCAAGGTTTTCCTTGGAAGGAGCCCCCAGCCCCTCCCCCTCCCTCCTCTTCTATCTTTCCCACCTGGCTGGACTGCAATGTCCACCCCCTTCAGCCCAGCTCGGCCGTGACCAGGAGCCCCTTCCTGTGTGAGAGAGACCCCCACCTCTTCCAAGGAAAGCCTGGCGGGTCCTCCAGGGAGGAGGTGGGACTTCCATGGGATTCTGGGACCTGCAGGGGCTGGTCTGCAGTCCAGCTCGTCTTTGTCACTTTCATCTCTGCGTGGTTTCCCTGAAATCAACCATTTCAGAAAAGAAGACAGAAACCGCAGTTTCAGTCTTTCTGGAGGATCAGAAAGCGCCTTCAGGAAACAGAAGTGACTTTGATGCTGGTAAGCGCAGCACCCTGAAAGTCTAGATTTCTTCTGAAGCGCCTCCCACAAGAAAAGTGAATTTTTTAAAAAACATCTCCATGGCAGGTTGTGTTGCAACCTGGGTCCCTGCCTTGTTGCAAGTCAGACAGAGCTAGTCCACCAGTCAGACATCCAACAGGTACTGATTTTCCCAGCCTGGAAACATGTTGCGATCCTGCCTGTTCAACCTGAGCCAGGGACCATTCAAGGAGGGATAAATTTCTGAAGCTCCTTTTAAAAATTGTTGTTGTTTGAAAGTTAGAAACACCCAGTTCAGGCAGAAATTTGTCCTTATAGAGTGTTTTGCTTGTGCAAACAAACACAGGAAGACTTGAACCAGCTACAAAACCTAGGTTAAAGATGGCTTGAGCATCCTTGCCAATAATAATCCAGCATTTGGAGATCCTGTAAGACTCTTGTGCGAAAAGAGGAGTCAAAAGTTGCAGGCCTTAGCCCAGTTTGCCCGAGAGCTGTGGGAAGCAAGATTCCTGGCTTAAGAGTGGCAAGAAATCCAGTGGCTCTCTGGAAGTCCTGCAGATTTGAGGAAGCAGCAGCAGCTGCAGCCTCTTTCCAGGAAAACAAAAGTAACGTCAGGGTTATCTCAACCTGATCAGCTTCTCATGGGACTTCCAGAAAAAGGTCTTCTTGGAATCTGGGACAGGGAGAAGTGCAAGGCAGGCTTTTTCCTGGAAAGCCTCTTGTGGGAGAGAGAGGGGGAGGGGGGAGCAGTGGTGGTGGGATTCAAATTTCTTACTACTAGTTCTGTGGGCGTGGCAGGGAAAGGAGACTGTAAAATCTCCAGTCAGGGGTGGGATTTGCCTCAAAATCTCTGCTCCGGTTCTCCAGGACTGGTCAGAACCGACTGAATCCGCCCCCTGGGGGGGGGGGAACAAAGGCAAAGGTGGCATCCATTGAGAAGCAGAACAGGGAGTGCTGTTCTGTTCCCAGTTGTGGAAGGGGGGAGGAAGGACTCCTGCCAGGATCTCCTGCTTTATTTCACTGCTCTGCTGGGCCCCTCCCAGAGAAAGTGAAGAGAGGAAGGAGGGCTATTCTCTGTAAATACCACTTGGAGACCCCCACCCCACCCCTTCTTAATGAGAAGGTTTCTTGCCATTGCCAAAACCACCCTCTGCTGGAAATGAGGGACAGCCCGGAAGCCCCCTGGTCCAGACCCCTGGGAGATGATGGGAGGGGGCTGCTCATCAGCTGCCGGCCCCCTGGACACCTCCTCTGCAGGATAACCTTCAATAGGGGGGGGGGGGCTTATTCTCCGAGAAATTTGTATTGATTTATTCATCAAATGTGTGGTCTCCCAGAAGCGACTCTGGGCGGTGGGCCAATGCTCCGGAACAGCCGGGCATTCCAAAGAATTCGGCGTTAAGCAGGAAGTGGCCTTTCCAGGCTGGAGGGTTGGTTGCCAGCAGTCCCGGATGTAACGTCTCACTTCTGGGTTCTTGGGGACCGTCGCTCCTTCACCTGGTCCAGCCAATGCGGCCCCGGATCGCCTCCCCACCCGTCCCGACCTCCGAGCCCGGCACATCTTGTTCCACTCCGGCTGCCAAGTCAGCGGTGACTCTTGTCGCCTGCCGGGAGGGGCGGTAGGAAAGGAAAGGGAAAGTCGCCGATTGCCGGACACGAGTTTTCTGAGAAGTGAGCCGGGAGAGGAGAATCCAGCTCCGCTTAGAATAAACAGAGCGCCTGCCTGGAAAGGCTCCGCCGCTGCAAAGGCGGGGGGAGGCGGTAGACGCTTCAGGCCACTTTGGGCCCACCGACCCGCCTCCCCCTCCGCCCGGCCGCCTCCTTTGTCGTGGGAGACACGTTGCCCCCTTCCTGTCTAGTTTCCTCCACCGACCGCCAGCATCCGGAGGCTCCCTCCAGGCGGGGGGCTGCCCCCTCCCCTCCGCCTGTTCCCAGAGTGGGGAGAGGGAAGGCCAAGATGGACGGTCGCAGAATACAAGTGTGTCCCGCGCTGCGTTGCCCTCTGTTGC